>NC_060127.1:237470956-237821089 GCF_021461395.2 Schistocerca americana
TAGATAAAAATTAAAGAATTTTTTAAATTAAGGAACTTAGTACTGTAGAGCAGTACAGGTCATTGTCCTAGGAAGTATTATTATTGATGCTGAAATTTATTGACTGCACGGTACTATGAAATATCAAAAATCAGGTTGTTCTGCAAAATAAAATTTTGTCACAAACACTGACTGTCTATCCTAGCATTTACCCCATCATAAGGCACTACTATTTAACATGATTTGGCAGATTTTGTTTTTATTTTAAATTTGAGGCCAGATAACCTTCCTGGTGCCACAGTCACCAGTTAACGTCAGGGAGGAGAGCTGTGGCTGCCACACGACTATGGATCGTGTAAACTTTGTCCTTTGTGTAACCGTATATTACAGATATTTGTACCGAGTGGAGATTGGGGACCAGCCCAGCATTTCCCTACATGAGTGCAGGAAACCACCTAAAAGCCACACTCGGGCTGACCGAAGTACCAGACCACCGGTTCCCAACCCCTCACGGGACTCGCCACTCTTCGTCGGGTCCGTGCTCGGCTACCGTGAGGCCGCGCAGCACAGTTTCCCTTCGGTGCTGCACGTATATCCTCACACTGTTCTATTTCTTCTCCCTCGGGGAACGTGTCCAGAATGTTTCTGGAAAGGTGTTTTGCATTTTCAGTGGCCAATATCAGAACAGTCTCTGCACTGTTTTTCATTTCTTTTTTCTTTCCTTGTTCCCATTCTCCTATCCTTCCTCCGTTTCGGCGTTCGAGGTCCTCCTTTTTTCTTCTTCCTCCCCATGCACCGCCTATGCCTCTGACACATAACACGTGAACGGGTAACGTGTAAAACCCAGCCCCGAGTCGACAGGTAGAGTTCGCACGTACCCCCTCGTAGAGGCCGGGCCTGAGGAGAGATGATTGCCCGAGCTGCTAGCTTCTCAAATTGCCAATTCGAACGTCTGTTAGGTGTTCGTGAGGTGCAATCTGAAGTGTGAACAATCGCCTGAGGCAAGTGTGCCCCCTTCTGATGTGTGCCCCCCCGTAGTAAGGAGCACGCCGTCGGAGATGCCGAAAATCGTGGGGGATTTTCTCGCAACGAGCCAATCGTCTTCACCTTCAACGTCTACAAAACATAAACGGAATGAGGCCAATGATTCAAAAGACCCTCCCAGCTGCACCACGGTTCCACGTGGTTTCACATATTGAAGACGGTCAGTCACTACGCAAAATCCGTATATTACCTGGAAAGGTGTCGATGCAACTGCTGGCCCTGTGAACTCCTGCTCTCATTTACACAATGTCACTTTGCTTTCGAAGGCTACTTCTGACTCTCAGGCGCGACACTGTTCGCAGCTCCGCTCCTCCGCGGCTATCCCGTTGGTGTCGAGGCCCGCCGAATGCGGAATTCTTCCTGCGGTGTTATTTACACTACACCGCTCGACGGTCTGACTGAGGCAGAAATTCGAATGTACCTCTCCGATCGGAGTGCCATCGCAGTCTATCGTGTGATGAAAAAGGTAGATGCCTCCTCAGTGCCCGCACGCACTCTGTTTCTCACTTTTGACAGAGTGGTTCTTCCGTCAAAGATCAAAGCAGGTGATGAAGTTATCACAGTCAGACTGTATATTCCAAACCTGACGCACTGCTACTGGTGTCACCGTTACGACCACACCTGAAAGTCCTGTCGACTCCCGGCCAGATGTGTAACCTGCGGTAGTGACGCTCACAAGGGCGAGTGCCCACCTCCTTCTCCCCGCTGCAGCGACAGCGCTGACGACCGTGCCAAATCCTCCTGCGATTATCTACATCTACATCTACATCTACATTGATACTCCGCAAGCCACCCAACGGTGTGTGGCGGAGGGCACTTTACGTGCCACTGTCATTACCTCCCTTTCCTGTTCCAGTCGCGTATGGTTCGCGGGAAGAACGACTGTCTGAAAGCCTCCGTGCGCGCTCTAATCTCTCTAATTTTACATTCGTGATCTCCTCGGGAAGTATAAGTAGGGGGAAGCAATATATTATCCCGCATATCCCGCATATCTCGACGAGTTGGCTGTCCGGGAGATATGAGTGAAGGAAAAACTGCATTACCCGGCTGCTCGTAAGTTGTCGGCTACTCGTAAACCCCACGTCCTACCGCCTGGCACCTACAGTATCGTTCTCGCTCTACGGAGGACCCGGCCGTGCAGACGTCCGACCTAATATTTAGCACCGCGATTGTGAAATTGCTCGGTGTCCCGGTAGCATCCCCGTCTCCTCCTCCAGCTGTGCGACAAACTTTCGCCTCCCAGAGTTAAGCCACCTGCTACACAACCGGCAGGCATAAAGGACAGAAGGAACACTCCTACAAAGACTTTGTACATCCCTCCAGCCAGCCGACATCAGAGTCTTCTTCTGCCAACCGGAAAGGCTCCGAGAAGTGGAACGGAGGCGGCCGGTCTCCCCTGCGACGCTGTCGCCACGTGATACCCTCACCTGGCGGAACTCTGTGTCGCCGGTGTGCACTCTCGGCTGTTTTTCTGCCCTGGAATACGCAGGCCGACAGACGGAGAATGCCGACACTCCTGTAGACTTAACGGAGTGGGATGTTCCTGCTTCCGTGTCCCGTAGTGACAGGTATACGTAGGCCGGCACTCGGCAGCCGCCGAGGTGACACCCCTCCATGTTTTCCTCGTCGTGACTCTCCTCCGGTGGAACGTTTGCGTTCTTCGATCCGACGACAACAATTTATGGGTGCTCTTAGAATCACAGTGTCCACTCGTCCTCTGCCTCCGGGAAAACAATATTGCATCCTCACGACCACTTTGAGCTCTCGCATTTCTTTCCAGTCTGTTTTGACCTCCTCCCCCTCGTGGAGGAGCCTTGTAGCTCATACGGGATGATGTTTACAGTCGATCCACCTCTCCGATTACCCATCTCCAAGCTGTTGCAGTTTGCCTTTTCTTTCCTCACTTGACCTTTTCCTTCTGTACCATTTATGTCCCTCCGTCATTTGTTATCGCCGGGGCAGACATTCTAGAGTTTATTGGGCAGCTACCTCACCCCATTCTGCTGCTCAGTGACTTTAATGTGCATCGGCCCCTTTGGGGTTCTACCAGAATGTGTCGGAGAGGTGACCTCTCGGCTGACCTTCTCAATCAAATTAACCTCCTCTGCCTTAATGTAGGAGCACCCATGTTCCTTTCAGACTTCACGCACACCTATTCCCATTTGGAGCTATCCTTCTGCACTGACCAGCTCGCCCACTGTCTGAGGCGTACGTTCTCTGACACGTAATCGAGTGACCGTTTTTCCCGTGTAATATCCGTTTGCTGACTCCTATCCCATCTACGTGCACACCCAAATGGCAGCTTACTAAGTCTGACTGGAGGCTCTACTCCTCTCTGGTGACCTTCGACAAACATTGTGCTGACCAGGTAGAGTATCTTACAGATGTTATCATTACTGTGACACAACATTCCATTCCTCACACTTTCTCTTCACCACGCTGCGCCCCCCGGTCCCTCGGTGGACCGAGGCATGCCGCGATGCAATTTGTGTGTGGACACGTGCTCTCTGCATTTTTAACCGTAATCCTACAATGGCAAACTGCATTCATTGTAAACAGTTGTGTGCACAGTGTCATCACCTTCTTCAGGACAGCAAACAATCTAGTTCGGTTTCATTCATTAGCTCTTTTAACATTCCACTCCCTCGCCCACCATGTGGGCCAATCTCTGACAGATCTCTGGGATTTTCAGGCCTGACAGTAGCAGACAATGTCACAGTGGACCCTACTGCTATCTCCGACACCTTGGGCTGCCATTTTCCTGCCTTCTCATCCATCGGAAATGAGTGGAGGAGGCTCGGGCAGGGCAAGCACTTTCTGCTTAACATGTACGACCGCATCTGGGCAGAGGGCACATTTCCCACAACGGCTCTCGATCTTCCACCATAATCGAGTCCGTCAACACGAGGTGGCGAAGATGAGGTAGCCGAGGAGGTGGAAACGTGGGTTCAACTATGCCAAGACTGCTCGGTAGCTACAACAGGAAAACACAATTAATTAGCAGGAGTACAAAATAAGAAAGAAGTTATTACTTAACTTTGCTGCAGTCCACGATCAGTTGGTCATCAATTATAGAAGGTGCGACTAGACTAAGCGTCTGTAGAATGACATAATATACATGTCAAAGATCGTGCAGTGATGACTTAATGTCTCGTAATCTCAAATGTCGAATCCGGTGAATTTGAAGACTAACTTGAAATGAAGCAACAAAGACTCGATGGCAGCAATACTGAGCTGCTGATGATGACTAACGTCGGCACTGGCTGACCACTGAGCGCGGCTACGAACTGTAGACTGGCACAACTGCATTACTCTCCTGCTGCACACGAAATGGCCCAGCAGTGCCTCGTGGCAGCGTAAGTACTGTGACTGGCTGTGTACTCTTTGGCTAACACAGCCATTCTTCTGTTCCATTTATTGAGAGAATCACATCCGGCGGATCGGTGTCTCAGGCGGTGGTGTGGTCGTATGACTGATGACATCACATCCCAGATTCTGGCACGAAGCCACTGTCATACCCATATCTAAGGCCGGTAAGGACCTTCCTTCTAGCTACTGCCCCATTTCTCTCACCAGCTGTGTTTGCAAGGTGACGGAACATATGATTCTCGCAATTTACTAAGCATTGCACACTGTGGATTTAGTTGCAGTCGACCATCTCTTCATTTCGTCCACCCGTGTCACAAACGGTTTGCTGCGGAACTCCCAGATTGTGGCCATGTTTTTCGATTTGGAGAAAGCCTACGACAACTGCTGGAGGACTGGTATCCTCTGTCCTCTCTACAGGTGGGGCTTCGGTAGCCGCATATCCCGTTTCCTTCAGGAATTTTTAAAAGACCGAGTTTTCAAAGTACGTGAGGGTTCTGCCTTGTCAGACACCTTTATCCGGGAAACAGTGTGCCTCGAGGTTCCATCCCAAGTGTCGTCCTCTTCGCTATCGCCATTAGTCCCATAATGGCCTGACTCCCACTGGACATCTTTGGCTCCCTTTTTTTCGACGATTTTGCATCTATTCCAGTTCTCCACTGACTCGGCTCATCGAGCAGCATCTTCAGCGATGTCTCGATCGTCTCTACTTGTAGAGCACGGACAGTGGCTTTTGTTCTTCTGTTGACAAAACTGTTTGTACATATTTCTTGTGGCGCAACGGGTTTCTTCCGCCATCTTTGCACCTCAGCCCTGTACCTCTTCAGTTTGTTGAAACTATGAAATTCTTGGGTCTCACGCTCGATAGGAAACTTTCTCGGTCCTCTCACGTGTCTTACCTAACAGCCCACTGTATGCAGTCCCTCAATGTTGTACGTGTCCTCAGTGGTACTTCCTGGGGAGCAGATCGAACCACCCTCCACTGTTTGTACCGGTCCCTTTTCCATTCAAAACTAGACTAGGGGTGTTTCGTTTTTGCATCTGCACATCTGTCCCTCTTATCCTGTTTCAATACTATTCACCATTGTGGCATCTGTTTGGTCACTGGCACCTATTCACTGGACCGGCTGAGAGTCTGTATGCTGAAGCTGCCAAACTACCGCTATCCTACTTTCTCCTCAGCAGGTAAGCACACCGTTTGTCTGCCGTGCAGGCCACCCACCCTATGCCTCCTTCTTCAATGACTCCTTTGATCGCCAGCATGGGGCACGTCCCTTTTCTCTGTTACCTCCCGGAGTTCACTTTCAGCTCTTCCTCCGACAGCTTAACTTCACAATACCTGCCACTTTCCTGATGCGTGTGAATCCTTCACCAGCTCGACTTCACGCAGCGGCCCGTGTTTGCCTCAGCCTCCATTCGCTTCCTAAAGTCACTACCTCCAGCCTCGCTCTATCGCCTTCAGTTTCACGACCTTCACACGGAAATTCACAATAGTACCTTTGCATATACTGACAGCTCTCGAACTGACCGTGATGTCAGGGGTGCCTTCGTCATTGGCACCGACATTCTACATTTCTGACACGGGTGCGTACGACCCTGCACCCTAAAACAAAAACAGAAGACCTGGTCATTAATCTGCTGCACAGAGCTGATCGGTGTCTGGTTTCCCTCACTGTCATCCAAGGTAGCACGCTGCAGCTAAGCTGTACGAGAAGCTGCTTCCTCGACAAGACTAATTACACTCTACCGTAATGATAAAAAATTACAGCTGAGAACATGACATCTGTCTTCAGAGTGAGACTCCAGATGAGGAGAGAAGCCAGTATCAAGTAGTATCTGTCCCAGACAGCAACAGGCATCACACAACAGAGCTTGGCACAGGCTCCTCCATCATCTGGGGTCTGAAGTCGGTTTAATGACTGAAACCAATTACTGACACCAGATATAAAACAAATTTGTGATC
This sequence comes from Schistocerca americana, assembly GCF_021461395.2. NCBI lineage: Eukaryota > Metazoa > Arthropoda > Insecta > Orthoptera > Acrididae > Schistocerca > Schistocerca americana. Next base: position 237,477,309 of record NC_060127.1, read on the forward strand.
CCGGTTGCTACTTTTTATTATTCTATTAACCGTGATTGCCGAGTTTGGTCATTGCATCAAAAATTCTCACACTACAGAAATAAGCAAATTGTCAATTGCATCTTAATCAATTTCACCCAAATTTGGAAGACATGCTGGTTGCTGTATCACATTCAGCACTATGGCAGTTAGAACTTTCTAGCTTCCACAGGAGTGGTTATATGGGCACAAAAGGGTTTCCTACCACTGACATGTAGGCTGCCCTGCATGACTGGCATGTCATGTGAGTAGTATCTGCACAACTTGCAATGGCACAGCTGAGCAAGGTGGGGTGGGGGCGCAGGAGAGACTGACGGTGAGAAAGGGAGGAGGAGGAAGCTGAGAGAGAAAAGGGGAGGAAGAGATGGGCAGAGAGAGAGAGTAGGGAAGAGGTGGGAGTAGGGAAGAGGTGGGAGGATGAGGGAGACAGGGAGAGGAAGAAGTGGACACAGCGAGCGAGAGGAGGACGTGTGTGTAATATATGTGTCAAAAGTGTATGTGACCGAAGCCACTGGGAAAAGGCTAGTTAACGATAATACGAGAAATGTAACCTACAATATAATTTTAACAGGTAACTGTAGTTCAAAAATAAATTAAAAAATGAAAAAAAAGAAACATACCATGTATGAACTCTAAGAGTGATCTCAAAGCAAGATGAGAGGTCCCACATTGCTACATTTTGAATCACGTGCACTTTCTGTTTCTCAGAAGCACACGTATCTTTTAACCCGTCCAATCCCTCACTATAAAGTACAGAAAACAGGAATTGTCCATCTGGTTAAAAACAGTACTCGCACAAGTGGGCCCTCATTTATATCTCACACTATAGCTGAAGGTTCAACTTACCGAGTAGTTCATCTTCTGACAGCCGTGAAGCTGCAAAGTTGTGAGATTCGGACAGTTCCTGCAGATCTTACGTAAGATGCGAGCTCTGGTACCGCGCATCATCGTAAGTGTCCGGAGTTGTGGCATCATACCGGCTGTCCGTAAGACCTCTCTGTCCGTCTTCTCACACCTGCAGTGGGCGCACTCGGAGCAGGTGACACCGCAGCAGCTCCTCCCATTCTGTGCCCTGCAGTGTGAGAGGCGCACAATGAGAAACACATAATGATCGAATTCTTATACTTTGACGTAAGTTTCGTGCGTAAAACTACTCTCGTTAACTGTGTAGTCCATTTATAGTGAATTAATCCACAAGATCTTGAAGGCAGCAAATACTGGTGCCCAGGTTGACGTTCCTCGACTTTTGGAAGATGTCTGACAGGGTTCCACACTGTAGCTTAATAAACAAAAGATGAGCGTACGGAATATTGGACCAGTTTTGTGACTGAGCAGAAGAGCTCCTAACAAATGGAACATAGTATGCCATTCTTAGTAAAGAGAAACCTTCAGACATATTAGTAACCTCTGAAGTATCCCAAGGGAGTTCTTAAAAGATGTCATTTTCACTTTTAGCTGTAACTGTTTTTATTGTGCTATTGCAATTTTGGATTATAAGCCACTGTCTTGTAACAAGAACCGACACGACCTCACTGTGCCAGTACTGCAAACAGTTAAATGCGGCAGGAAAATACAGCTGTTAGTTTTCCTGGGGGCATGCTGCCTCTACTGTGTAGTTAAACGATGATGGCATTCTCTTGGGTAAAATATTCTGGAGGTAAAATAGTTCCCCATTCGGGTCTCCACGTGGGTCCGATAAGGAGGATGTCGTCATCGTGAAAAACCAAACATACAATCTACAGGTGAGGTCATAGACTGCTAGATCCCTTAATTGGGCAGGTAGGTTAGAAAATTTAAAAAGGGAACTGGATGATTTGAAGTTGGATATTGTGGGAATTAGTGAAGTTCTGTGGCAAGTGGAAAAGGAGTTTCAGTCAGGTGAGTACAGGACCATAAATACAAATCAAATAGGGTAGTGCAAGAGTAGGTTTAATAATGCATACAAAATAGGAGTCCATGCAGGCCAAAAACGGATATAAAGCCAACATTCACCACAGTAGTACAGGTTTATATACCAACTAGCTCCACAGATGATGAAATAAAAGAAATTGTTCAGACACATAGTTAAGGTACAGAAAAATTTAGTTGTGACAGGGTAATAATTCCTGCTGTCGATGTGCACTAAGGTCGTAAGCTGAAGCGAAGACTTGTTATTTTTCATATATCACACACACACACACACACACACACACACACACACACACACATACATATATATATATATATATATATATATATATATATACCATGCACACATGACCACCAATCCAGCATCTTGGGCTGGAATGCACATCACATTGATCACATTGGTTGCAGCAGCTATATGGAGACGTAGGGGCTTGCACAGGAAAGAGTGGCAGGGGGAAGTGCATCACACGAATCTTTGGAATGAAAATCAGAACAATAACAACAATACGGCACTGAATCTTAAGTGTGACAAAGGCATGTAAGCCAAAATTGCAATAGCATTATAACAAAGGAAGTTGATACCCCAAAGGAGTGCTGTAGGACCGTAACTATCCACAGAGTGTATAAATGACCTTGTGGAGAACATCAAGAGGCCCGTCAGTCAATTTGCAGATGATGACTGCAGTGGACTGACACTTGGTGCAGTGACTGTTAGTTGACCCCCAAAGTAAACAAATTAACATATTGCGCATAAATAAACAGAAAGACCCATTACTGGACAATTACACAATTGCCAAACAATCCCTGGAAGCAGCCATATTTATTATGTTGGAATATGTGCACAGAGCATTTTAAAATAGAATATCCTTGTAAAACTAAGTGTAGGAAAACGTTGATGCCACACTGAGATTAGCTGACCACCCACAAAGGAGCTAGTCCAAAAGTCCTCGTTCAGCCAATACAGTGGAACCTCACTTAATAAGCACCTCCCACATTGTGCAATTCACATAATGAGCTAAACAAATTATTAAAAACAGACACGCTTAACAAGCACGAGTCACGACGATTTAGTGCAACATCACCAGCCGTATGCACGCGGTGGGGGAAACGGTTGCCAATATGAGCAACTTTCATTGTCAGCAGCAGCATATCAATAATGTCTTTAGTACATACCACAGTCCGGGCTTAGCGCTCTTTCTGTTACCCACCTTACTGCAGCTTGCAATCACACATTTTTTCTAAAATAGTGCTCCCACAGTGTTTTTTATGCACAAATTTTAATAAGCTTCTTAAAAATGTCCCAGAAGCTAAAGCTGCAAGAATATGACCGTAAGAGTAAGAAAATGACCTTAGAAATGAAACGTAAAATAATTGAAAAAATGCAGACGTGGTGTGAGCATTGCTGATTTAGCATCACCTATTTGCACTATCCTCAAGAACCGGGACAAGATTAAGGAGATAGAGGCTGCAAAGCGAGTGACATGAACATCCAAACAATGGTTTCGTATTCTGGACGATACTGACAGGTTGTTCCTTATACAGATAAAATGGATAAATGAAAAGCAATTGCAAAACACTATTAATGAGAACATAATTTGTGAAAAGGTGAGAATGATTCACTGAAGTGTTTAAGGGAAGCGGTGGGTGGTCCGAGAAGTTTAAGAGAAGAACTAGCGTCCACTGCATGGCGGACACAGAGGCAGCAGAGAGCTTTCATCAGAAACTTCAAAATGCTCATAGATTCTGAGTGTTATCTGCCACAGCAGGTTTTTAATTGTGATGAGACAGGTCTGTTCTGGAAAAATATACTGAAGCATACCTTTGTAAGAGCAGAGGAGAATGCATTACCCAGGTGTGAGACAACCAAAGCCGATCTCACACTGCTATTCTGTGCCAATGCGAGAGATTATTTGAAAATTAAACCTCTCCCTGTTTACCATTGAGAAACTCTTCAAGCCTTCAAAAAGTGTAAAGGGCACAAGAGCAGGTTAAATGTGATGTGGAGATCCGACAACAAGGCTCGGGTGACACACGATCTTTTTTGTGATCAGATCGACGAAGTGTTCAGTCCTTCGATGAAAAAATATTCTCTCGAGATTAATCTACCACTCTGTATCTTGCTCATTATGGACAACGCTCCTGCCTATTCTCCAATCCTCCAGGCCTACAAGACCACTTCCTTGAAGAATTTCAATTCATCAAAATCCGTTACTCCAGCCTATGGACCAGTAAATTATTTCTAATTTTAAGAAGCCCTACACTAAGGCACTCTTCAGGCATTTCTTTGAGTCGACTGAAGTTACCAATCTCACTCTTGGAGAGTTTTGGAAATATCACTTACACACGATTACCTGTGTCAAGATCACCAAAAAGGTGTGGGATGGGATTACCGAGAGAACTCTCACTTCTACTCAGAAGAAACTTTGGCCAGAGTGCACTGTCGAATGTGACTCGGAGGCAATAGAGTCAGTACCTGTGGAGCCTGTAGTCAATGAGATTGTGTCTTTGTTAAGAGCACGGGACTAAAAGTGGACAACAGTGATATCAATCAGCTTGTGGAAGATTACAGCCAAGAAATGAGCACCGAAGAGCTTATAGAGTTGCAGTGTGTTTCACGGCAGGGAGTTGTGGAGAGGAGTTCTTCAAAGGAGGAGGAAGAGGAGAAAGAGGAGGCGGCAGTAACAGCAAAGCAGCAATCTTCTGGTCCAATACGAGAAATGCTGAAAGTGTGGGAATTGGTTGCATCGTCCACTGAAAATCATCACCCCAAAAAAAGTCAGTCCATAAGTTTAAGTAAACCCAGTCAACAATACAACATAAGAATCAGCTTAATTTTTCAAGGAACTCCACAACAGAATACAAGAAGTGACCCGTGAGGAAACTCTTCAGTTTCGATTTGAAAGTGCGTGGATTACTGCTAAGATTTTTGAATTCTTGTGGTAGCTTATTGAAAATGGATGCAGCAGTATACTGCACACCTTTTTGCCTACGAGTCAAGCAAGTACGATACAAAGGCAGGTTGGATTTATGCCGAGGATTAACTGAGTGAAAGCTGCTTATTCTTGCGAATAAGCTGATATTGCTAACAAGAAACGGCAGTAAAGAATATATAAATTGAGAGGCCAATGTCAAAATACCCAGACTAGTGAACAGGGGCAGACAAGAGTTTCGCGAACTTACACCACTTATTGCCCGAACCACCCATTTCTGAGCCAAAAATATCCTTTTAGAATGAGAAGAGTTACCCCAAAATATAATACCGTATGACATAAGTGAATTGAAATAAGCAAAGTAGACTAATTTTCATGTCGAACCATCAGTTACTTCAGATACCATTCGAATAGTACAAATGGCAGCATTAAGTCTTTGAATGAGATCCTGAACGTGGGCTTTTCCAAGTCAGTTTACTATCTATCTGAACACCCAGAAATTTGAACTGTTCAGTTTCACTAATCATAAGCCCATTCTGTGAAATTAAAATGTCAGGTTTTGTTGAATTACGTGTAGAAACTCTAAAAATGAGTCTTACTGTGATTTAGTGTTAATTTATTTCCCAGAAGCCATGAACTTGGGTCATGAACTGCACTATTTGAAACCAAGCCATTGTTGCACACAACATCCCTTATTACCAAGCTAGTGTCGTCAGCAAACAGAAATATTTTAGAATTACCCATAATACTAGAGGGCATATCATTTACATAAATAAGGAACAGGAGCGGCCCCAACACTGATCCCTCGGGCAACCCCCCATTTGACAGTACCCCACTCAGATCCCACATCACAGACATTCTCAACATTGTGAGTAATGACCTTTTGCTATCTGTTTCTAAAGTAAGAGATGAACCAATTGAGCTACTCTCACTATTCTGTAATGGACCAACTTATGGAGCTATAGTCGGTGATCAAAACAATCAAACATCTTAGTTAAATCAAAAAATATGCCTAGCATTCAAACCCTTTTGTTTAACCCATCCAGTACCTCACAGAGAAAAGAGAATATAGCATTTTCAGCTGTTAAATGATTTCTAAAGCCGAACTGTACATTTGATAGCAAATCGTGTGACATAAAATGATCAATTATCCTTACATAAGCAGCCTTTTCAATAACTTTAGCAAACACTGATGGCATAGAAATAGGTCTAAAACTGTCTACATTATCCCTTTCTATAAAGCAGCTTTACTTCTGACAAGGGAACCTCCCCACCACACTCCCCTCAGATTTAGTTAAAAGTTGGCACAGTGGATAGGCCTTGAAAAGCTGAACACAGATCAATCGAGAAAAGAGGAAGAAGTTGTGTGAAACTATGAAAAAAATAAGCAAAATATACAAACTGAGTAGTCCATGTGCAAGATAGGCAACATCAAGGATAGTGTGACCTCAGGAGTGCCGTGGTCCCGTGGTTAGCGTGAGCAGCTGCGGAACGAGAGGTCCTTGGTGCAAGTCTTCCCTCCAGTGTAAAGTTTAATTTTTTATTTTCAGACAATTATCAAAGTTCAGGCACTTACACATAATCAACTTCGCTCTCCAAAATTCCAGAACATGTTCAGATTTGCTTGGACATATGCAGGATTTGACAGTCTGCACACGGAAAAATTTGAAAATGTTAAAAACATATGTTTTGACAGAGCACAGGAAAACAGTGTGACTGTGAAACCGTTGCATTCATTTGTTGCAGTTTATGAGACAAACTCTTACGTTTTCATCACTTTTTTGGGAGTGATTATCACATCCACAAGAAAACCTAAATCGGGCAAGGTAGAATCTTTTTACCCATTCGCCAAGTGCACAAGTTAGGTGGATCGACAACATACTCTTGTCATGTGATGCACATGGCGTCACCAGTGTCATATAGAATATATCAGACGTGTTTTCCTGTGGAGGAATTGGTTGACCTATGACCTTGCGATCAAATGTTTTCGGTTCCAATTGGAGAGACACATCCTTTCGTCTACTAATCGCACGGTTTTGCAGTGCGGTCACAAAACACAGACACTAAACTTATTACAGTGAACAGAGACGTCAATGAACGAATGGACAGATCATAACTTTGCGAAAATAAAGAAAAAAAACTTTTCACTCGAGGGAAGAACTGAACCAAGGACCTCTTGTTCCACAGCTGCTCACGCTAACCACGGGACCACGGCGCTCCTGAGCTCACACTAGCCTTGATGTTGCATATCTTCCACATGGACTACCCAGTTTGTATATTTTGCTTATTTTTTTGATAGTTCCACACAACTTCTTCCTGTTTTCTCAATTGTTTTGTGTTCAGTTTTTCATGGCCTATCCACTGCGCCAACTTATAACTAAATCTCAGGGGAGTGCGATGTGGAGGTTCCCTTGTGAGTATTTTAATTGTTCAGGAAACTGACCATACCTAAAGGAAAAATTACAAATATGGCTAAGTACAGGGCTTACATGTGCATCACTGTACTTTAATACTCTGCAAGGAACTCCATCATATCCATGAGAATCCTTAGTCTTCAGTGATTTAATTATTGACTAAATCTCCCCCTTGTCAGTATCACAGAGGAGTATTTCAGACATCAGCCTTGGAAAGGCATTTTCTAAGAGAATTATATGATTCCCTGTAGAAATTAAATTTTTATTTAATTCACCAGCAATGCTCAGACAATGATTGTTAAATACTGTACATATATCTGATTTAATAGTAACAGAAATATTTTTACTACGAACTGACTTTATATTGTCAACCTTCAGACACTTCCTTCACAACTGACCATATGGTCTTAATTTTATCCTGTGAATTAGCTATTCTATTTGCGCACCACATACTCTTGCCTTCCTAGTAATATTTTTAAGCACCATACAATACAGCTTGCAATGGGCAACTGTAGCTTGTTTGTGACTACTTCTAACATTTTGATATAATTCCCACTTTGTTCTACATGATATCCTTACCCCAGTAGTCAGCCACCCAGGCTGCCTTTTACTGCTAGTACTCCATGTAGAACGTTCTAATGGAAAGCAGCTCTGAAAGAGCAGGAGCAATGTGTTAAGGAAAGCGTTATATTCATCATCTATGTTATCGGCACTATAAACATCCTGACACTCTCGTTCCTTGACGAGTTTTAAAAAACTCTCAATTGCCCTTGTATTAACTTTTCTACACAGTTTGTAATTATATGTGACATTCGTTTGAGTACACAAGCCTTTTAGAGCTAAAATTTGTGCATCATGGTCTGAAAGGACATTCACCCTTTTACTAACAGAATGCCCATCTGGTAATGAAGAATGAATAAAAATATTGTCTATGGCTGTGCTACTGTTCCCCTGCACCCTAGTAGGAAAAAACACAGTCTGTATCAGATCACACAAATTTAGGAGATCTACCAACACCATTTTTCTTGCACAATCATATACAAAATTAACACTGAAGTCACCATGTATAACTAATTTCTGGTACTTATTATAAAGTGAATCGAGAAACCTCACTAGCTTGAGCAGAAATGCTCTGAAGTCGCAGTTGGGGGACCTATAAGCAAAAAATACAAGTTTAGTTTCATTAAATTCAACTGCCCCTGCACAACATTCAAATATCTGTTCAGTGCAGTGCCGTGATACGTCTATGGACTCGAATGGAATACTATTTTTTACGTACATAGCCACTCCCCCATCCTGCAAGGAACTGCTTGAAAAACAGCCAGCTAATCTGTATCCTGGTAAAAGAAGCCTCTGAATTGTCAAATTATTTATGTGGTGCTCTCATATATCAATAATTTCAGAGTCAACATCTATAAGCAGTTCACTAACTTTATCTCTAATACCTCTTACATTTTGACGAAATACGCTAATTCCTTCCCTACTCGGGAACATGACGTCCTCTGACGGTGATTCCTTAGTTAGAGGGGCTTCCTTTAAGCAGGTATACCTATCAGCTGACTTCAATCTAAAAAAGGTGCAGCTCTAACAACAACTACTACAGGAATTTTTCCACGAGTGATCCCACCACCCCCTCCCACTACACTGTCACCTATAAGCTTTGCCAGCCTCCCCTCCCTATATCTTTTGAGGTGCAGGCCATGCCTAGTGAAACCTGATCTACTGATAAGACTGTACTGGCACAATTGCAATGTGACCCATCCCCTCTGCCACCAGTGCCTTCTCCAGCACCATGTTAACATGCCTAACAGCCACATTAAGATGAGGCCAATTGTGATGCTGAAACGCTGCACGAAATGCACATAGTGTTATGTTTGGGTAGCTATCTTTACCAGGTCACCACCTACTTCACATTCCCTGTCCCTATCACGTACGTAATACTGTATGCATAATTTTCTTTGAACAAATGGCACAAGGAAGATAAAACTTTTAGTACTTTTTCTGCACGGAACGCATTATCGTATTTTACATCACTTTATACGGGATAAATTATTTCCCTTAAAGAGTGTTTTGCACTACGAGTAAGATTCCGGAACGAATTGTGCTCACTGTGCGAGGTTTCACTGTATTTGAATACTGCTCGTGAGTCTGGGATCTGTAACAAATAGGACTGATAGAAGAAACAGACAATACCCAAAAGTAGAGCAGAACATTTTGTCATATAATAATAAAGATTCTATTGTCTTTAGGCCATTACAGCAATTGACAACGTCAAATGAAGTTACAATTTATAATACAGTGTGATAAGGTATTGACTACTGAAATATTTTAGCTTATATTACAATAAATGTACAGTGGGTCATCTGTTGGATTACTGCATTTTACAGTTGAAGAATTCATTGATATCATAGAACGGGTGGGCAATAAACCATTCATGCAGTCTTTCTTTGAATGTATGTTCAGGAAGATCCTGTATAGCATGTGGGAGCCTATTAAATAGTTTGTGCCCTGTGACTTCATAGCTATTTATTGATTTTGATAGTCTGTGGTAAGGCGTGTATATGTGTTTGATGCTTCTTGTGTTGCAACAATGTACATTTTTTCTACGTTTCACATCTTGTAGGTTCTTCTTCGTAAAGGTTCATTTAGTAAGTGCGAAAGCATCGACGAGATGTCCAGTCAACTCAAATGGTAAACACTGCGAGAGGAGTGTCGTGTACCACAGAATAGCTTACTTTTAAAATTACGAGTGCGTACGTTCCCAGAAGTCAACCTCCCGAAAGTCCACCAGTATATCGATCCTTCCTTCGTACAGCATATCCCAACAGGAACAGTCAATATTCGGAGGTACGACAGGAATGATCAATTGAAGCAAAAAATTTTGTAGGAATGGGCTGTAAAATGTGCCTGTGGTCATACCTTAAAAGCTATGACCACTGGTTCATCTTTGCTATTTTGAAAAACATCTCTTCTACTGAATAAATGTTTGTAGCTCTTAAGCTATGCACTTAAGAGCCCCTGCTTACTGGAAATTTTTTCTTTGTTTTGATCCATACCACCACCTCTCAAAATGCGGAAAGCAGAGAGCTTGCAGTACAAGGGACTTGTTACACAATATACAGGGTGTATTCATAGCTCTTATGGTATGTACTTTAGAGCCCATGCTTATGTGACGTTTTTTGTTTACAATGATCGTTTCTGTCACGTTCCCAAATCCTGGGACACTCTGTAGATGCAGATGTGGATATAGGATAATGCTAGAATATTGCACACTTTTTACTTGCTTTCGGTAGGTACAACATTGAAGGTTTTTTCTTACCTCAAAAATAAGATGTGTACTGAAATTACTTAATTCTATTATTAGATACTGTGTGAATGTCACCCTAAATAGTTTATAACACTGGTTTGGTGCAAGTGGATTACAACTGAACAGGAAAAGAACTAAATACTACAGTTTAAAAAACCAAAATCAACGGACTTCCAAATTATCCATAAAAACGAGGAACTTGGAGAAGCAGAATCTGTCAAATTCCTTGGGGTATTTTTAGAAAAAAAAATTATCCCGGTCTTCTCATATAAGCCTATCTCAATGACAATACTGTTCTATGCAAGTGACACGGACACTAGGAAAGTTCTCCGAATGACATTTTCACTATGCAGCGGAGTGTGCGCTGATATGAAACTTCCTGGAAGATTAAAACTGTGTGCTGAACCGAGACTCGAACTCGGGACCTTTGCCTTTTGCGGGCAAGTGCTCTACCAACTGAGCTACCCAAGCACGACTCACGTCCCATCCCCACAGCTTCAATTCTGCCAGTACCTCATTTCCTCTCTTCTAAACTTCACAGAAAAGCTTCTGTGAAGTTTGAGTCTCGGTCTGGCACACAGTTATAATCTGCTAGGAAGTTTCACTAGGAATGTTGTTTACCACAACTCTTTTGAATCTATTATAAGATATAGTATAATCTTTTGGGAGGGGGGGGGGGGGGGAAAGTAGTGTAAATAGAATATTATTAGTTTGAAAAAGTATTAGCATAAATATATGAACTATTGATCCTATAGCGTCATGCCAACCTTTATTCAAAGGTCTAAAAATTTTAACTACTTCATGTATTTACATTTATGAACTGTTTGTCTTTGCCCATATCAATCCAGAATTATTTATGGGAAAGCATTTTCAATTTATATATGGCACAAGAAACGAAGATAATTTTCTGTTGCTATATCATAGGCTAAATCTCTACTCCCAGGCTCCTCAATAAACAGCTATAAAAATTTATGATAAATTAAAAATGAAAAACTTTCTCAGTATGGAACTAGGTTCACTGAAGATAAAATTATGCACCATCCTAGTGCAAAAATGTTATTGTTCATGCATGGAATTTCTGAATGATGGGGAAGATTCCTTTTGTAGAATAATGAAACCAATTTGTAATGATTTTTATAGATTAGGTTTCTTTCTACATTGTATGTACCTCTGGTACATTATTTACAATTACAAGCATCCTCTACTTTAAATCAATTATGTATGTCATGAGACAATAAAATTGTGATTCTGACACAGACACACACACACACACACACACACACACACACACACACACACACACACACACACACACACAGACAGACATACACTTTCAGTGACTAGTCTCCTTTAATCTAAAAAGAGTTTAAATTCTATCAAAACTTTGCTAGAATATTATAAACAGCTTGATTCATGCAAGGCACACCCATTCAGCTTCAAGATACTGACACGAGGTTTTCAGCAATTGGTAGTAAGCACAGGGGCATCTAAATTTGTTATGGAGTGAGCACAGTTAACCCTTTTCCCAATCATAATTTGTTTTAATGGAACAGCATACATTTTAATGGCAATCAAAACCTCTTTTTCTTAAATGGCAATCAAAATATCTCAAAAAGACGAGTATGGCGTTATACCACTCATAAATACTGGTGTTGAAATTTTTCATAAAAATATCTGTCAAATATGCTGGAGTGGAGAGGCAAGGTGGACAGATACTGATACTGGGATGTAAACACAGTCAAATTGGGCTCTTGTGCAAGGGAGTGTATTGTGTGCAGTGAGAAGAAGGACTGAGGCTGATAAAATGAAACATATTTCCTCTTCGTTTTGGCACTACAGGTCTCGGTGGACCTCGAGCTCCTCAATACTCTTCCTCCATACGTATCTGTTCTCTGTTTTTCTCCTCCATCAGATCTCTATCTCAGTAAGGTCAGTGGATACAGTATCCCGCCATCTAGCTCTCGGTCAGCCCTTCCATCTGGTGGAACACAACCTGTCTTCCATTATTCATTTGGGCATCTTGTCATCTACATCTTCCCCACAAATCCCAACCAGAGTATGCTTTCAGAGTTAACAATATTAGGGAAGGAAAGTTGCTACTCACTATATAGCAGAGATGCTGAGTTGTGATAGGTACAACAAAAAGATTCACACAATTATAGCTTTCGGCCATTAAGGCCTTTGTCAGCAATAGACATGTGTACGCATACGCATACGCATACGCATACCCACACACACACACACACACACACACACACACACACACACACACACACACACACACACACACACACACACAAATGCAACTTGCACTCACATCTGGCGTCTCAGACAAATGAAATCATACTGTGGCACCTGCTGCACCTAACATGAAAGACATACGTTTCTAGGGGTGTCTGTATACTTTTGATCACAGTGTATGTTCAATTCAAAATCAAAATGAAAAACCTAAGCAAGTGAATTCTTATGAAATGGAGTAAACGAATTTCAGTTTACAATTTAATTGTGCCAACCATGTTGAAGAATAATTCAACTGTTTCACTTTAACAGCAAGCTTTCCAATTAAAAGAAAATAATGTAAATAAGTTATGTTGATAATAAAGTAGTACTATGCTGTCTACTTAATGACACACTCATTTCATTAATTTACACAGCAATTGTGAATCACAACATAAAACTTGTCACAGCAAAGCACAGCAAAACAAAGAGAGCTCTGGCACCAGCTGCCGATTAAAAACTGTACATCTCGACACGACTATCACTTGTCGGTTCAGAAGCATGACGAAGAGGAACTTCTTACTTACTTCGCTACACAGTATTTTGCACTCGGGCATTAGGCGGTGTGAGAGAGAAACAACCAAAGCATGCAAAGTATAAAAGCAGTACATTCAGAAGTTCGTAACTGTATACTATCAGAATTGTGGCCCAAACTTTAGTGCAGGCTCGATTGCTGAGCAACTACAATTTGTGACCACACTGAGGACTTCTCAGTGAGGAGAATGCAGCATTTTATCTCAGATGGAGTGCCGTTGGCAGGTGTAGAAGTAACTTCAAGTGTGACTGAGGGAAGTGCGTTAATGAACTGGCACACAATAGTAACAGTAGCCTGTAATGGGCTTAACACTACACAGAAGTGAGACATATCCCTACGTCTTCTTACCAACAAATGATACTATAAATGAAAGTAATTTATAATAACAGAACATACGATAATACACTGAGGCCACGAAAGTCATAGGATACCCTTTAAATTGCTGACGGACCTCCTTTTACCTGGCACAGTCCAGCAAGTTGACATGCACTCGACAAGTCACTGGAGTCCTCTACATCTACATCTACATCTACATCTACATCTACATCTACATCCATACTCCGCAAGCCACCTGACGGTGTGTGGTGGAGGGTACCCTGAGTACCTCTATTGGTTCTCCCTTCTATTCCAGTCTCGTATTGTTCGTGGAAAGAAGGAGTGTCAGTATGCCTTTGTGTGGGCTCTAATTTTATTCTCAGGGGCTCTTTGCATGATAAACGTAGGAGGGAGCAATATACTGCTTGACTCCTCAGTTAAGGTATGTACTCGAAACTTCAACAACAGCCCCTACCGAGCTACTGAGCGTCTCACCTGCAGAGTCTTCCACTCGAGTTTATCTATCATCTCCGTAATCCTTTCGCGATTACTAAATGATCCTGTAACGAAGCGCACTGCTCTCTGTTGGATCTTCTCTATCTCTTCTATCAACCCTAACTGATACGGATCCCACACTGCTGAGCAGTATTCAAGCAATGGGCAAACAAGCATACTGTAACCTACTTCCTTTGCTTTCGGATTGCATTTCCTTAGGATTCTTCCAATGAATCTCAGTCTGGCATCTGCTTTACCGACGATCAACTTTATATGATCATTCCATTTTAAATCACTCCTAATGCGTACTCCCAGATAATTTATGGAATTAACTGCTTCCAGTTGCTGACCTGCTATTTTGTAGCTAAAGGATAAGGGATCTATCTTTCTATGTATTCACAGCACATTACACTTGTCTACATTGAGATTCAATTGCAATTCCCTGCACCGTGCGTCAATTCGCTGCAGATCCTCCTGCATTTCAGTACAATTTTCCGTTGTTACAACCTCTCGATACACCACAGCATCATCCGCAAAAAGCCTCAGTGGACTTCCGATGTCACCCACAAGGTCATTTACGTACATTTCCTCTGCGGAAGTACTGAGCCGCGCTGCCTCTGTAGCTGTTTACACAGTAGTTGCAAAAGCGTTGCCACAGCACAGTACTGTGCACAGCCCGACCTGTCGATTACGTCCCACAAATGTTCAACGAGATTTGCATTTCAGGCATTCCGGGTGGCCGAATTGTTCACTCGAGTTGTCCGGAATGCGGTCCAGTGATATGGTACATTGCCATCCATAAAAATTCCATCACTGTTTGCAAAAAAGAAGTCAATGAATGGCTGTAAATTGTCTCCTAGTAGCCAAACAGAACTGCTCCAATGGACCAGTTTGGTTCCGTGTGAAGACAGCCCACACCATTGTGGAGCCACCACCAGCTCGCACAACACACTGTTGACAACTCGGGTCCGCAACTACATGGGCTACGTGCCACACTCAGACCCTACCGTCAGCTCTTACCGACTTAAATCGGGACTCGTCTGGCCGGGCCACAGTTTTCAAATAATCTAACATTCGACCGATATGCTCATGAGCCCAGGAGAGGCACTGCAGACAGTCTTGTACTGTTAGCAAAGGCACCCGCATCGGTCATCTGCTGCCGTGGCCCCTTAACGCCAAATTTCCCTAACGGACACGTCTGTCGTATGTCCCCGATTCATTTCTCCAGTTATTTCACGAAGTGTCGCTCGTGAGTAAGCAATGACAACTCTGAGCAAATGCCACTGCTCTCAGTCATTAAGTGAAGGCTATCGGACACTGTGTTGTCCACGGTGAGAGTTAATGCCCTAAATCCGGTATTCTCGCCACACTCCAGACACTACCAATCTCAGAATTTTGAATTCCCTAACGATTTCTGAAACGGAATGTCCGACGTGTCTAGCTCCAACTACTGTTCCACATTAAAAGTCCGTTAACTTCTGTCGTACGGCCATAATCACATCGGAAACCTTTCGGCAGGAATCAGCTGAGTATTAATGACAACTCACCGATGCACTGCCCTTTCATACCCCACCTGTATACGTGCACATTGCTATTCCGTGAGTTTTGTCACCTCAGTGTAAGTCTAATATAAACAGGCACATATTGTGTGCTGGTTTTATTTTTATTGCACATTTGGTGGGCCATATCTACATCTATGTCTACACAGATATTCCACAAGCCACTGTACAGTATGTGGTGGAGGGCACTGTGTACCACTACTTGTCATTTCCTTTCCTGCTCCACTCACAAATAGGGCGAGGGAAAAACAACTGTCGATACCCCTCCTCGTGAGCTCTAATTTCTTCTATCTTATCTTCGTGGTCCTTACGCACAGTGTATGTTGGCGGCAGTACAATCGTTTGGCAGTCAGTTTCAAATGCAGGTTCTCTAAATTTCCTCAATAGTGTTTCTCAAAAATGACATTGGCTTTCCTCCAGGAATTCCCATTTGAGTTCCCAAAGCACCTCCATAACACTCGCACATTGTCTGAACCTACTGGCAACAAATCTAGCGGCCCACCTCTGAATTGCTCCAACGTCTTCCTTCGGTCCGACCCGGTACGGATCTCGACCACTAGAGCAGCACTCGAGATGAGGTCGCACCGGTGTCCTATATGCAGTCTCCTTTACGTTCGAACCACTCTTTCCTAAAATTCTCCCAATGAATCAAAGTTAGCCATTCACCTTCCTTACCACAGTTCTCACACGCTCGTTCCAGCTCGTACCGGTATGCGATGTCACGCCCAGATATTTAAATGACTCGACTGTGACGACCAGGACACTAGTAATACTGTATCCGAACACTACGGGTTCGATCTTTCTACTCTGTTCTCTGCCAGATCTCTCGCTAAAGTATCACGTCGGTAGTTGTTGTATGCTTCGCGTGTAGATCTCACAGACACACGAATCTCTACTGACCTTCACTTGTCGTCAATTATGCACTCGCTTTTGAACCGAGAGTGCAACAGCCTCTACTTCCACAGCATCCAACGAATTTTGTTATTAAACCGTGGTGGGTCTTTTCCATTGTTTTCTGCTTACTAGTTATGTAACTCTCCAGACCACGATTTACAATAGGCTTATACTTTGGCCATAATTCCTCAACATCCATGGTACTGGAAGTAAATGATGCCAATAAACAGTCTAAGTGAGATGTTAATAACTGCCCATATGCTCTATCGAGCAGAAACTCTCTCCTAGCCTTCTTGACTGAATTAATAACTTTCGTACTCATAATTGCTACAATGACATCACGATCGCTAATCCTTGTTTCTGTACTGTCTCTGTCAATAAGGTCAAGACCGTTTATTGCTACAAGGTCTAAGATATTTCCACTGCATGCGGGCTGCCGATCTAGCTGCTCGAGACAATTTTCAGAAAACATGTTCACAAGTGTTTCGCATGACTGTATGTCTGTATATTCCCACAATGAATCGACAGACATCCCAGTCTATTCTCGGTAGGTTAAAATCACCTTCAGTTAGTACTACACGATCTGAGTATTTATGCATGAAGGTACATTTTCTTCTAATGACTCTTAGAAGTGTCACAGCAGAATTGGGTGGACAGTAAAAACATCCAACAATTAACTTGGTTTCACCTACACCTGTTATATGTGACTTCTTTGTCACACCCACTTCGACCTCAAAGACAACATTTTTGTCAACTGCAACGAATACTTCCCCTCCTATGGCCTCTAATCTGTCTTTCCAATATACACTCCACAGTTAGCTAAATATCTCTTAACTTTACTCTTCACGTTTCAGCTACCTCTCAGCCCAAGAATAATTTGAGCGTGAGAACTTTCCTGGAGGGCAGTACATTCAGGTACGTTATTACGAAGACTTCGACAGTTTACTCATAAAATTGACAGGCAAAATGTCTTTATTCTGAACGCCGTTTGACTCCCCTCGATGCTTATTGAATGGTGAGTGTCCGTCAGAGCACCTCAAACTGCTGCCTAGCCAAAAAAATCCCATGTGCACTCCAGAATTACTCTGCTACCTTAGTAGCTGTTTCCTTGTGTGGTGCAAATTGTGTAGTGGATACTGAGAGATGACATGCATCTTCGGCATGGGACTGCAGTTGCAGCAACTTAGTGAGAGGAAACAGCTGCTCGGACATGGCAGTAAGCATTTCGTGGGTCGCCATCCTGCCCTGGAGATGTGCAATGTTCTCAAGAACTGTTATATCGACAATAAAAATGGTGAACTGGAAGGGAGATACATTTCTGAATTTGATATCAATCTTTTATGAGCAACGATAAAAACATTTGAATAGTACAAGTTATCAATGTACATAAAGTATAGGAATATATATCGCATCTTCAGTTGCAAATTGTGTGAAAAGTTTAAAATTTAAAAAATGTTATCTGTTCTACATCACATTTTACAATTAAAGTAATTATTACAATATCACTGATGAAGTATGGGAGATTAACATGGGAAGTACAAGGATGAACTAATGCTATGCAGGTGTAATTGAGAAGTTCATAATAGTTTTTAAAAAAATTTTACCTTGCACTGATACTGAATGGTGGCCATTTTTATTTGTAATCACATGGTGGTTTTTCAATTTGGAGACCAGGAAGTAACAGCTACATCAAGAATCTCAGACTTTTTGCAGATTACGCAGTCATCGAATTGAGTGCTATCCAAAAACATATCCAGTCAGATACCTATATACGATTTCAAATTGTTGCACAAATTGGCAGCTTACTTTAGGGCCAGTCCTAATGAAGTGATCCAATAAAAATTAAGTCAGTTGCTTGACCATTTTTAAATATTTTGATTTTTTATGGGTGATTACCCTGTAATTGAAAAGTTCAAAATAGTTTTTGAAACAAATTTTACCTTGCACCGTTACCGAATGGCAGCCATTTTTGTTTGTAAGCACATGGTGGTTTTTCAATTTGGAGACATTAGGTTAATTTTAATATCACTGCACTGTGTTAAGTTACAACACTGCAACTGACATGATTGTTTTTAGAAAAGTCTCCTCTACAACATTGTTTATTACCCAAAATATCCTAAATTCAAAAATAACCAGTCAAAATAACCTCCAAAGTTTGGTATTGAAAATTTAGAAAAGCCACTTTTTAGGCTCATAAATGACAACCAAGAAACAATTTTTTTTCTAGTTAGACATCATAAACTACTAGCCTTATATAGAGCCTTATACAGAACAAGAACACTGACAAATGTTTCCTTAATTTTTATAAATATTTGAAATTTGAAAATCTTAATTTTTTGTAAAGTGTGGGACTAGTTATCCTTGGTGGGACTGATTGATTTTTGCACATTTTGTGCACCTATATGATAGCAAAGTACTGTAAAAAACTCAACATTGACATTTGACTGTGGACATAGATACGAATTTTTGAAAATGAGGAAATAATTCCCATCACATTACAATTGATCTTATGGCTGTTGCCTAATTCATGTGTGATATTGGCTAGACGTAATCAAATTGAAGTTAAGGTACTGAATTATATGCATAAACTCTGAAGTACGTTAACTGAAAATATTTATTTAAAATTTTTCAACATAATACAAATGTTGAGTTCAGTAATTTTTCAAGATGTGGTGCTTCTGAATCCTAGTAGTTTCTGTTAAGACCACTTATTTCTTCAGACAGCTTGAGGGATATAGAATACGACCTCCCAGTTGTTGTGGCAAGTTCAAGAACTGAAATCATCATGATCATCATCATCATCATCATTTAAGACTGATTATGCCTTTCAGCGTTCAGTCTGGAGCATAGTCCCCTTTATAAAATTCCTCCATGATCCCCTATTCCGTGCTAACATTGGTGCCTCTTCTGATGTTAAGCCTATTACTTCAAAATCATTCGTAACCGAATCCAGGTACCTTCTCCTCAGTCTTCCCCGACTCCTCCTACACTCTACGGCTGAATCCACGAGTCTCTTGGGTAACCTTGCTTCTCCCATGCGTGTAACATGACCCCACCATCTAAGCCTGTTCGTAACCTCAACCTTGTGATATGGTAACCTGAATCCACCCAGCTTTCGCTCCCATACAGCAAAGTCGGTCGAAAGATTGAACGGTGCACAGATAACTTAGTCTCAGTACTGACTTCCTTCTTGCAGAAGAGAGTAGATTGAAGCTGAGCGCTCACTGCATTAGCTTTGCTACACCTCACTTCCAGTTCTTTCACTGTGTTGCCATCCTGTGAAAATATGCATCCCAAGTACTTGAAACTGTCCACCTGCTCTAACTTTGTTCCTCCTATTTGGCACTCAATCCGTTTATATCTCTTTCCCACTGACATTACTTTCATTTCGGAGATGCTAATCTTCATACCATAGTCCTTACATTTCTGATCTAGCTCTGAAATATTACTTTGCAAACTTTCAATCGAATCTGCCATCACAACTAAGTCATCCGCATATGCAAGACTGCTTATTTTGTGTTCACACATCTTAATCTCACCCAGCCAGTCTATTGTTTTCAACATATGATCCATATATAATACGAACAACAGTGGAGACAGGTTGCAGCCTTGTCTTACCCCTGAAACTACTCTGAACCGTGAACTCAATTTACCGTCAACTCTAACTGCTGCCTGACTATCCATGTAAAGACCTTTAATTGCTTGCAAAAGTTTGCCTCCTATTCCATAATCTCGTAGAACAGACAATAACTTCCTCCTAGGAACCCGGTCATATGCCTTTTCTAGATCTATAAAGCATAGATACAATTCCCTGTTCCACTCATAACACTTCTCCATTATTTGCCGTAAGCTAAAGATCTGGTCCTGACAACCTCTAAGAGGCCTAAACCCACACTGATTTCCATCCAATTGGTCCTCAACTAATAGTCGCACTTTCCTTTCAACAATACCTGAGAAGATTTTACCCACAATGCTGATTAAAGAGATACCTCTGTAGTTGCTACAATCTTTTCTGTTTCCATGTTTAAAGATTGGTGTGATTACTGCTTTTGTCCAGTCTGATGGAACCTGTCCCGACTCCCAGGCCATTTCAATTATCCTGTGTAGCCATTTAGGACCTGACATTCCACTGAATTTGACGAGTTCCGACTTAATTTCATCCACCCCAGCTGCTTTATTGCACTGCAATCTATTGACCATTTTCACCACTTCCTGAAATGTGATCCTATTTCCATCATCATTCCTATCCCATTGTACATCGAAATCTGAAACATTACTGATTGTATTTTCACCTACATTGAGCAACTCTCCAAAATATTTCCTCCATCTGCCCAAGGAATCCACAGGATTCACAAGCAGTTTTCCTGACCTGTCCAAAATACTTGTCATTTCCTTCTTACCTCCCTTTCGAAGACTGATAATTACATTCCAGAATGGTTTTCCAGCAGCTTGACCCAAAGTCTCCAACCTGTTTCCAAAGTCTTCCCAAGATTTCTTCTTGGATGCTGCAATTATCTGTTTGCCTTTGTTTCTTTCTTCAACATAACTTTCTCTGTCTACCTGAGTTCTAGTATGTAGCCATTTTTGATACGCCTTCTTTTTCCTTTTACAGGCTGCCTTGACTGTGTCGTTCCACCAAGCTGTTTGCTTCATCCTACCTTTACACACTACTGTTCCAAGACATTCTTTAGCCGCTTCTAGTACTGTGTCCCTGTACCTTGTCCATTCCTTTTCCAATGACTGTAATTGACTACATTCAACTAACTGGTACCTTTCTGAGATTGCTGTTATGTACTTGTGCCTGATTTCCTTATCCTGAAGTTTCTCCACTCTTATCCTCCTACATATGGACCTGACCTCCTGCACTTTCGGCCTCGCAATCCCAATTTCACTGCAGATTAAATAATGATCAGTGTCGTCAAGGAATCCCCTGAATACACGTGTGTCCCTCACAGCCTTCCTGCCTTCCTGAAGTCCTTAAAAACTTTGTCACTATTCAATTTCTTGAATGGTGTTATTGGGCCAGCAGGGCGGTAAAAATGCACAGAAACATAATTATTTTCCAAACTTATGACTTTCAACCTCTGCATGCCACCATTGTCTATCACACACACATTCTCCTGTGTCATTCAGTGTTAAAGACAGAGAAGTACTTTTACTGACACAATGATCCTGGTAAATTTCGGTATCTGATGTTTTGTAACATCGAACTTAGTATTCTGCAATTCCAAGGAATCTAGATTAGATTAGTACTTGTTCCATAGATTGTGAATATGACACTTCGTAATAATGTGGAATGTGTCATAGATATGACATTACATAAAATATTACATGACACTCAATATTTTTAATTTTTTTTTAGGGGGGGGGGGGGGGGGGGAGGGGGCGGGGGGAGAATGACCCACTTACTATATCCAAAAATTCATCTAATGAGTAGAAGGAGTTGCCATTAAGAAATTCTTTTAATTTCCTTTCAAATGCTATATGGCTATCTGTCAGACTTTTGATGCTATTAGGTAAGTGACCAAAGACTTTTGTGGCAGCATAATTTGCCCCCTTCTGAGCCAAAGTTAGATTTAACCTTGAGTAGTGAAGATCATCCTTCCTCCTAGTGTTGTAGCCATGTACACTGCTATTACTTTTGAATTCATTCGGATTATTAATAACAAATTTCATAAGTGAATATATGTATTGTGAGGCTATAGTGAAGATCCCTAGCTCTTTAAATAAGTGTCTGCAGGATGATCTTGGATCAGCTCCAGCAATTATTCTGATTACACGCTTTTGTGCAATGAACGCTCTTTTACTCAATGATGAGTTACCCCAGAATATGATGTCATACAAAAGCAGAGAATGAAAACAGGTGTGTTAAGCTAATTTACTGAGATGTATATCACCAAAATTTGCAATGACCCTAATAGCATAAGTAGCTGAACTCAAACGTTTCAGCAGATCCTCAGTGTGTTTTTTCCAGTTCAACCCCTCATCAATGCATATACCTAGAAATTTTGAATATTCCACCTTAGCTACCGATTTTTGATTGAAGTCTATATTTATTAATGGTGTCATTCCATTTACTGTGTGGAACTGTATATACTGTGTTTTGTCAAAGTTTAATGAGAGCCCATTTGCAGAGAACCACTTAATGATTTCCTAAAAAACATCAGTTACAATTTCACCAGTTAATTCTTGTCTGTTGGGTGTGATAGCTATACTTGTATCACCGGCAAAACGTACCAGCTTTGCATCTTCGTGAATATAGAATGGCAAGTCATTAATATATATTAGGAACAGCAGAGGACCCAAGACCAAACCTTGTGGCACCCCATTCTTGATTGTTCCCCAGTCTGAGAAATCGCCAGTTTTTTGCATATTATGTGAACTGTTTATTTCAACTTTCTGCACTCTTCCAGTTAGGTATGATTTAAACCATTTGAGCACTGTCCCATTCATACCACAGTACTTGAGCTTATCTAGAAGTATTCCGTGATTTACACAATCAAAAGCCTTTGATAGGTCACAAAAAATCCCAACGGGTGACTTCCAGCTACCCAGCCATTTAATATTTCATTAGTGAAAGTGGAATTGCATTGTTCCTTTAATTGCTATATAGTTTTCAGATCTGATTTGAAGTGTTGTTTCTATATGAAGCACTATCTCTTCTTTCTTGATGGGAAAATAGGTGATATTTTTAATATTATGCTTGGAAAAGGCATACATATCCTCTTCTGTAAGAAATTTGTCTGTGGTCTTTCTTTGTATGCTGGATTTACTCACTTCACATTTTGTTGTACCTCCTACTTCAATGTTCGGTCTCCAACTCAAAATCTACTTTGCGGTTGCAAAGATTTGAAAATTCTTTTTGTTCTTGTATTGACTACCACTTCCATCTCAAAAGTGTATGAGCTTCTCAGCCTTGGACAACTTTTCTTTTATGTAATTTGTTACATACACATGGAAAACCAAAGTGCTGTGCTCCAAGCAGTTACTTAGAATGCAAATTGATGAACTGCAAATTTTGTCCTCATTTTTAAAGTACAGAACAAATGGATGCACTGTCACCTGGTCATTGATCCAGTGGTACCCTTGTATTGCATCATGAACCACAAACGTAAAGTAAAAACTTAGTTTGGTATTTAGAAATATAGTGGTGACTTTGTGATTCTCTAAGTTATCAATTAAAGATTCAAAGTACTCTTCCTGAGATTTAATCACTTAAGCATTTCAGCACTGCAGTTGTGACCCACTGTCTCAAGGTAGCACTGTCGGGCATTTCCTCCTCAGATTCGCTAAACAATTCGAGAGCAGTTTCATTATTGTAGCATTTATCATACAAAATCATCATGCAGTCATCATTGTTAGTGTCACAGCCTGTTAAATCTAGTAACTTTTTGTAGATAACATCATTGGGTTTTGCACCCATAGTCACCAGTCTGACGTTTTGATGACATAAACATGGCTCTAAGTCTTTTCTAATATTGTCTGAAATTCATTGTACCTTGCTTTCAATAGCTGCTTTTATTTTTCTGCAACTCAGTTTTCTTATTTTTGAGGCACAAGATATTTCTACATCAGGAAAAACAAAATCCAATTTGCTAATAGCTTTTTCATTAGGAACCAAAATGTCATTTACAAGATTACACAGTTTTGGTCCTGGATTCATCACAAATATTTTTGAATAACAATTTGGGCATGGGGAATTTCCAGGATTTACATTAAGTTTCATTTGGGTAGCTGTTTTACTCTCACTTAGCAAGGACAAATGTTCAAATTTTATTTCCCTCGAACCTTTAGTAACTGGCTTTTTATAAACTTTGAATGGATCAGAGCATTTTTTTTTTTTTTTTTTTCCAGAAATGTGATTGTATGTCAGAACATATTTTCCCTTAAGATACTCAGAAACTGGTGATACAGAAGACCCTACTTGTTATTTTAGACAAAGTTTGTCTATCTTCGTCAAAGTCACTAACATATTTTACATTTTTTGAAACTGAACCATACACTGTTTTGTGACACACTTAACTTAGAGCACTGTTCATCCATTTTATTGCATTCCAATTAGGCTTTCAAATTTATTTATTATTAAATTTTAAAATTATTTTAGTTGATTTCAAATTACACTAAAAACAAAAGTACATAAAATATTCTATGCTCTCAATGAAGTATGTAGATCCATACTAACAGAGGTTTCTGGCCAGACCGGCTAAAACAATACCATACCCAGCAAATGTAGTGGGGGAACACAGTTTATGTCACCGACTACTGGGCTGCAGTACAGACTTGTAACTCTGGCTACCAAGCCCCTGTACACACTTGTCATGCACAAAATAGTAGACTTACCAACAATAGGGAAATTTTTCATGTTTATTATTTTACTCTTATCATTTTGAACTTGTAATAATGTGCTACTTTTTTTGAGAATAAACCTAGGTGTAAATGGGCAATTTTTTTTAACATAGAACCAAAGCAAAAGCTCCTAGTGTTGAATATTTTGTTATTAAAATAAATAATAATAACTAAATATAGGATGACGGTGTTAACTTAATATATTAAACTAAACTCCACCCCGAACAGGCCACGGAGGCCCGAGGGTACTGACCGCGAGCCGTGTCATCCTCAGCTCACAGGCAACGTCATCAGATGCGGATACGGAGGGGCACGCGGTCGGCACACCGCTCTCCTGGCCGAATGTCAGTTTCCGAGACCGGAGCCACTACTTCTCAATCGAGTAGCTCCTCAGTTTGCTTCGCGAGGGCCGAGTGCACCCCACTTGCCGACAGCACTCGGACGAGTGCTAGCTCGGTCCGACAGCATTCGGCAGACCGAAAGGCCACTCGTCCGAGTGCTAGCTCGGTCCGACAGCACTTAACTTTGGTGATCTGATGGGAACCGGTGTTACCACTGTGGCAACTAAATTTTATTACAATGGAACAATAAACCATTTAAACGGGCACAATATCAACTATTTCAACGTATTCAAAAATTCATATCTTTGTTCACAGTCAAATATCAATGTTGAAATTTTTACAGTACTTTGCTATCATATAAGTGTACAATAAGTGAACAAAACAAATTTTTATATTCAGTCTCACCAGAGATAAATAGCTCCAAACCTTACAAAAAAATAATGATTTTCAAATTTCAAAAATTTATAAAAATTTAAGGAAACCTTTGTCAGTGTTCTTGCTCTATTTAAGGCTAGGAGTTTATGATATCTAACTAGAGAAAAAAAATACACTCTGATAATCACTTCTTGGTTGTTATTTTTGGGTCTAAAAAGTGGATTTTCTGAGTTTTCAATACCAAACTTTGGAAGTAATTTTGACTGGTTATTTTTTAATTTAGGATGTTTTGGGTAATAAACGATGTTGCAGAGGACATTTTTCTAAAAACAGTCATGTCAGTTGCAATGTTGTAACTTAGTCTAGTGCAGAGATATTAAAATTAATGCTAGTGTCTCCAAATTGAAAAACCGTTGCGCACTCACAAATAAAAATGGGTGCCATTCAGTAAGGGTGCAAGGTAAATCTTTTTAAAAAACTGTTTTGAACTTTTAAATTAAGGTTAATCACATGAAAAAAAAACAACAAAATATTTAAAAATGGTCAAGCAACTCTCATTAGATCTTTTCATATGGACTGATCCTTACAACATAAAACAAAGGTAATGAAGTGCAATCTGATCAAGTCAGGTGATGCTGGAGGGAATTGGATTAAAAAAATTTGTTTCTATATGTTGTAGATACATTTACTATCTGGACTGGAAAGTAATTTAAGTCATCAGAAATAAAGAGGGTATAAAATTAGTACTGCCAAAAGAAGGAAATGTGTCTCTGAAAAAGTGAGTATGTTATCATCTAATCTAAGTATATGTGTTAGCTAGCATTTTGTTATGCATTCATTTGGAGAGTAGTCTTCCATGGATAATAAATAGTATAGATGAGGCAAAGATAATAGTTTTTGAAATCTGGTTCTACAGGTGAATGATGAAAATGGAATGGGTACATCAGATAATACACTTAAACTAATAAACAAAAATAATCAGTTTTTGAAAATATAACAAAAAAATACACTCTGATAATCACACCGAGGTCACCACTTCGACGCTGTAGAGCACTCTCTGGAACAGGATAGTGCGTGTTGCCGGTGTGCACCCTCTGCCTATGCGTATTCACCTTAACTGATAACTTGGTGGTAGTTGTGCCAATGTAAAAGGCCGAACAGTGTTTAAATAACAGCTGGTGCATGATGTGTGTCATTTCACAGGTGGCTCTCTCTTTGACTGTACATGTTCTGCCAGTTACAGGGCTAGTACAGGTGGTGGTAGGAGGGTGCAAGTCTTACAGTGAAGACAACCACAGGGGTAGGAGAAATAGCATAGGGAGAGAGGTGCAGAAGGAGAATGAGGTCTGAAAGGATATTGCAGAGATTGCGAGGGTGGCAGGCAAAATGTCAGACAGAATGAACCCCATTTCAGGGCACAATTTAGGGAAGTCAAAGCCTTGTCAGAGTAGTTAACTGTATTTAATTGGGACAAACTGACAAAAAGAAGGGACAGGTTGTTAAGACATTCTGAGGCATCAAGGAATGGAGGAAAGTGTGGTGAATGGGTAAAAGTCATACAGAAGACAAAACTTGAATACAATGAGCAAATTCAAATGTACAAGGGTAATCCCAAAAGTAAGGTCTCCTATTTTTTTTGTAAGTACATAGACCTGTTTATTTCTACAATCGTTTACATCAATTTACAGCTTGAACATTTAGCTATTTTTCGACATAATCACCATTTCTGTCAATGCATTTTTGTAGACGCTGTGGCAGTTTTTGTATGCCCACATCATACCAGCTCGCCACCGTGCTGTTCAGATAGTTATGAACCTCTCCTTTCACCTTGTGGTCAGAGCTGGGACCACAGTTAGCACTGACAGGTACTGTGAGACTCTGAAAAAACTTGAATGGGCAATTCAGAACCAGAGAAGAGGAATGTCAAGCAAGGGCGTACACATTCTCCGTGACAATGCTCGCCCACACGTTGCTCGGCAAACCTTTGCTCTCCTGCAACAGTTTCAGTGGAACATAATCACCCACCCACCCTGTGGTCCTGACTTGGCGGCCAGTGACTATCAACTGTTCCCTAGGTTAAAAGAACATTTGGCTGAAAAGTGATTCAGCTCCAATGGTGAGGTGTAAGAAGAGGTTCATAATTTTCTGAAAAGCATGGCAGTGAGCTGGTATGATGTGGGCATACAAAAACTGCCACAGCATCTACAAAAATGCATCGTCAGAAATGGTGATTATGTTGAAAAATAGCTAAATGTTCAAGCTGTAAACTGATGTAAACCATTGTAGAAATAAACAGGTCTATGTACTTATAAAAAAAATAGGAGACCTTACTTTTGGGATTACCCTCGTATGTAGGTTTTTGTGTTTATATAAATGTGAAGAGACTTCTACCTCTACATCTACACTCCACAAAACACCGTGAGTTCATGGCAGAGGGTACATTCCAGTGTACCAGTTATTAGGGTTTCTTCCTGTTCCATTCACATATGGAATGCGGGAAGAATGATTGTTTGAGGGCCTCTGTGCATGCAGTAATTAGTCTAATTTTATCTTCACCATCCCTATGTGAGCGATACATAAGGGGTTGTAGTCTCTTGCTAGAGTAATCATTTAAAGCCAGTTCTTGAACTTTGTTAGTAGACTTTCTCGGGATAATTTACGCCTGTCTTAGAGAGTCCGTTAAGTTTTTTCAGTATCTCTGTGACACTCTGCCACTGACCAAACAAACCTGTGACCAGTCATGCTGTTCTTCTCTCTATTCATTCAATATCCTCTATTAGTCCTATTTGGTATGGGTCCCACACCCTTGAGGAATATTCTAGAATCAGTCACACAAGTGACTTGTAAGCGATCTCCTTTTTAGACAGATTGCACTTCCCCCACTATTCTACCAATAACCCATGAGCTCACAGGAAGAAATTATCAAAATCCTACGGAGCAACATTCACACTTTAAAAGCAGAACTGTCAGTGCAGAAGCAAAAAAAATTGGGACCTGAAAGGGGAAGAAAATGTTTTTGTGAAATAGCTGTGGCAATTGACGAAAATAACATCAAAAACACGCGGACTATTACATCTGTTCAAAACAATGCACCTGCAACACCTACAGAAGAAACTAGCACAGAAATCACAAAAACTCCAATTTAATGTAAATGGGCAAGTGTAACATGCAGAAAAAAGAACTCAAAGCACCTCAGTAATGTCAAACAGAACGAAAACAGTGATTTCCTTGTTATGGGCAATTCTCTGCTCAAAAATGTGGCAGTGCCAAATTCCACAATAGACATTCGCCCAGGTTTCAAGACCCATCAACTGAAGAAACGTTTTAACAACATATATAACTCGAAGGATGGTTCAGCAGAGGCATCTCGGAAGAATTACAAGGGGATATTCATCCACGTAGGTACAAATTCCCTTACAAGCAACACTGAAGAGGAAATTGTAAACAAAACAAAAAATTTAATTTGATCTGACAGATACGTCTACAAGACGTTTAGAATGGTAGTGAGTGGTATTGTCTACAGAAGATCTGTGAGTGATAGTTAAATAGCGAGAATAAATAGTGATATAAATGAAAGCTGTAATGATATGGGAGCCGTGTATGTAAATCCTAATAAGTTCTTAAGCAATAAATGCTTGGGTAAAGATGGTCTTCATTTTAACAGATTAGGATCAAAAATTCACAGCAAATTGTTCACTGATACTTGTAAAATTCTGAATAAAGGGGGAAACTTATAAGGAATGATGGGGATGAGAAACAGTGTTTGGTAACAAAAATGACAAAACCGAAATGATACCCAAGAAAGAAAATACTGCTTGAAACCATAAATAAGAAAGAATGTTCTTACATAATGCACTTGAATATAAATGGTCTAAGTGCTGACTTTCAAAACAAAAGTCATTAAATGGACGAATTACAAATTATTCTTTTGCAGTATAAAAATATCAAAGTTATTTGCCTCAATGAACATTGGCTTACATGTGACAATATCAAAATTCTTAACAAAATCGAAAATTTTGAAGTAGCAAACAGCTCTTGTAGATGTGAGAAATCATGTGGAAGCTCTTGCATACTTACACATTCTGAAATAAAATATGCAATAAGAAATAATTTAAATCATTTGAATGAAGACAGTATATTTGAGAGCTGCTGTATCGAGTTAAGGGACCTAAATATCATAGTAGTTTCTATTTACAGAGTATCAGAGAAAGCTGCAATTGAAACTTTTCTGTCCAAGTTTCAGTGCCTCCTTGAAAATCTAAAAAAATAAAAAGAAAAAAGGTTGTAACAGCTGCTGACTTCAACAATAATATCCTAGGTGAAAGCAATGATGTGTCCAAATTCACTGACAGTAAAAACTTTTGGCTTCAAAGTAAACTTTAAGCAAGCCACTAGGGTAAATGCACAGTCAGCCATTTGTATTGATAATATCCTAACCAACTGTGTGTTTGAAGATGTCCATAAATTTTGCTTAGATCTAAGGAACTCTGACCACTCTGCATTATTCATTGAATTACCAAAAATTAACAAAGAAATTCCATGCAACAGAAGCTCTATGAAAAGTAACTCCAATGAAAAAAATTAATTGTATTTAGAAATAAGTTAAGACAGGTTGAATGGCTTTATGACAACTGTATTTCAAGTAGTAGTAACTTTGACAAATATTTAAGCAGTTTTCTTGGGGTGTTTAATGAAACTTTTCCACATCTACATCTACATACATACTCTGCAATGCACCATATGGTGCGTGGTGGAGGGTACCTCGCACCAAAACTATCATCTTCTCTCACTGTTCCAGTCCCAAACAAAACGAGGGAAAAATGACTGTCGATATGCCTCTGTACGAGCCCTAATCTCTCTTATCTTAACTTTGTGGTCTTTCTGCGAAATGTAAGTTGGTGGCAGTAAAATTGTACTGCAGTCAGCCTCAAATGCTGGTTCTCTAAATTTCCTCTGTAGTGATTCACGAAAAGAATGCCTCCTTTCCTCCAGAGACTCCCACCCGAGGTCCTGAAGCATTTTCGTAACACTCGTGTGATGATCAAACCTACCAGTAACAAATCTAGCAGCCCGCCTCTGAATTGCTTCTATGTCCTCCCTCAATCTGACCTGATAGGGATCCAAAACGCTCGAGCAGTACTCAAGAATAGGTCGTATTAGTGTTTTATAAGCGGTCTCCTTTACAGATGAACCATATCTTCAAAAAATTCTACCAATGAACCGAAGATGACTATACGCCTTCCCCACAACTGCCATTACATGCTTGTCCCACTTCATATCACTCTGCAACGTTACGCCCAAATATTTAATCGATGTGACTGTGTCAAGCACTACACTACGAATGGAGTATTCAAACATTACAGAATTCTTTTTCCTATTCATCTTCATTAATTTACATGTATCTATATTTAGAGTTAGCTGCCATTCTTTACACCAATCACAAATCCTGTCCAAGTCATCTTGTATCCTCCTACAGTCACTCAACGACAACACCTTCCCGTGCACCACAGCATTGCTATGCACTGTATCCAAAAGATCATTTATGTAGATAGAAAACAACCAGCAGACCTACCACACTTCCCTGGGGCACTCCAGATGATACCCTCACCTCCGATGAACACTCACCATCGAGGACAACGTACTGGGTTTTATTACTTAAGAAGTCTTCGAGCCACTCACATATTTGGGAACCAATCCAATACGCTCGTCCTTTAGTTAGGAGTCTGCAGTGGGGCAGCGAGTCAAACACTTTCCGGAAGTCAAGGAATATGGCATCCGTCTGATACCCTTCATCCATGGTTCGCACTTAGAACCACATGTAACAAAATCACTGGTAAAGTTAAATGGATAACTCTGGGTATAAAAATTTCTAGTGTTAGGAAGAGGCAATGAAATGAGATATAAGAAAAACAGGTATTTTACTGAATATGTATGACATTATAAAGCTACGTTCGAAAAAATTGTGAAAGCAGCCAAACAAATTGCAAACAATAAGTTCATTTCACAACATTAAAGTGAAACAAAGGTAGTGTAGCCTGTTGTCAAATCAGAGTTACGTGTTAGAATTAATAGAAATGGAATATCTAGGATTAAAGTAAATGATAGCCTTATTGTAAACCCAGCTCAAATATCGGAGTATTTAAATGAATTCTTCATAAGTATGACAAAGTCAGATGTTGATACAGTAGAGTATCAGAGCAAAATAAACCCCTTTGGACTCCATCAAAGAGCTAAGTATCTCACAAATTTTAAAAAAGTCTCAATAAAGCATGTGGAAAATATTATACTATCATTACAAATATTCAGTTGGGTGGGATGGGATACCGACTAAAGTGATAAAAGCAGTGTATCACATAATAGCATCTCCACTAACTAAAATAATTAAGCAATATTTTGAACAGGGATGCTTTCCTGATGTGTTGAAGTATGCTGAAGTCACACCTCTGTTCGAGAAAGGGTCAAGGGAAGAAATGGGAAACTATTGTCCTATTTCTATTCTTCCAATCTTATTGAAAGTGTTTGAGAAAGTAGTTGCAAATCAGATGCAAAATTTTATTGTAAAAAATGATATTATTATAAATAATCAATTTGGATTCCAACCAGGAAAAAACACCCTGGATGCAATAAATAACTTTACTGAAAAGATATGCAAAGCACTGGACCAGAGGAGTAAAGTTGCTGGTATTTTCTGTGATCTTACTAAAACTTTCGACTCTGTAAAACATCCCTTGCACATCTATAAATTAGATAAATATGGAATTACGGGCAATATTCTCAAATGGCTTACATTTTACCTGCAGAACAGAAAACAAAGGGTAACTGTCACTTCAAATGTGGTGAGTTATTTTCCGAAGTGGAATACTGTATCACAAGGTGTGCCTCAAGGCTCCATTTTGTGGCCAATCTTGTTCCTATTTTATGTAAATGACTTCTCCACAAATATCAATTCCCCATCACTTCTGTTTGCAGACAATACTTCTGTTTTAATTGAAGATGGCGATGCAGAAAAAATTCCAAGCCTCATTGTGAGCACACTGGATACTCTAGAAAACTGGTTCCAGTTAAATGGGTTGAAACTGAACATTGCAAAAACCCATATGGTACATTTCCAAACCAAACACTTAAAATGCACAGAGCTTAAAATAACACACAATAATCAACTTACGAAGAAGTTGACACTGTCAAATTCCAAGGACTAAATGTGGACAAGAACTTGAACTGGAACACACATATTGACTCCTTATCAAATAAACTAAGCAGTTTTGCATTTGCAGTGCAGATACTTGCAAATTCTACTGACACGTCTACACAAAAAATAGCATACAGTAGTTATTTTGAATCTGTCATTAGGTATGGTATAATTTATTTTTAATATTTCTCATATACTGAAACTTCAGAAAAAGAATATCAGATACATGTGTACCACACAGAAAACAGAATCTTGTCACCCATTATTTCGACAACTGCAAATCCTAACTCTACCCTCCATATACATTTATGAAATTATTATCTTTCTACACAGCAGGCAAAAATTATTTGAGGAAAATCATTTTAACCACACATACAACACAACAAATAAAAATAATTTTATGCTCCCTAAACACAAATTGAAATAATATGAACATGCTCCACAGTATATGAGGATGACAATATATAACAAATTAATGGGCAAAAATATATTTAATGTTAAGCCAGAGATCCTAAAAATAATGCTACATCAGATTCTGGGAGAGAAATACTACTGTGACTCGATAGAAGGATTTTTAGAGGATGACATGATAATTTGAGTTTGGGCAATTTAGTGTTACATTTTTAGTTACTATTTTTATTACTGTTGTCATTATTATCTCTGCCTTTTGTGCATATAAAACAAAATTGTATTATTATTATGATTCTGTATGTAAAGATCAGCTTTCTACGTTTACAGTAAATTTTACCCAACTTTTGATATCTCTCCTGTACCTGGATCAAATGGTTATGTATGTAATGAAACTAATAAACCACAATTCTATCAACTGCTTTACCTGTCACCGAAGCTATGTCAGCATTCCATTTCATATCCCTACAAAGTGTTACACTCAGGTATTTTTACGAGTTGGCCAATTCCGACAGTGACTTACTGATATTATAGTCATAGCATACTACATTTTTCGTTTTGTGAAGTGCACAATTTTACATATCTGAATATTTAGAGCAAGTTCCCAGTCTCTGCACCACACTGAAATCTTATCGAGATCTGATTGAATATTTATGTAGCTTTTATCGGATAGTACTTCATTACAGATAACTGCATCATCTTCAAAAAGCCTGATTTTTACTATTAATATTATCTGCAAGGACATTAATGTAGAGCATCAAGAGCAAGGGTCCCAACACACTTCCCTGGGCAGACCCGAAGTTACTTCTACATCTGATGAAGCCTCTCCGTCTAAAATAACATGTTGTGTGCTACCTACCAAAAAGTCCTCAATCCATTCACAAATTTCACTCGATACCCCATACGATCATCCTTTTGGCAATAAGTGTAGGTGTGGTACGAGTCAAATGCATTGTGGAAACTGAGAAATACTGCACCTACCTGGTTGCCTCGATCCAAAGTTTTCAGTATGTCACGTGAGAAAAGTGCGAGTTGCGTTTCTCACGATCAGTGTGTTGAAATCTGTGCTAGCTGGCATCGAGGATGTCATTCCGTTCAAGATACCTCACTTTCGAGGGATCTATGATAGATTACAGTTAAAAGAGGGGCTAACTCAGCTGCAAAATCAGTATAGAATCTGACAGCGATTTCATCGGACCCTGGAGCTTTGTTTAATTTTGGCAATTGCAGCTGTTTCTCAACATCACTGACACCAATAATATTTCATTCACATTTTCAGCGGTATGAGGATTAAACTGTGGCAATCCTCCTCTGTTTTCCTTTGTAAAGGAACATTTGAAAACGGAGTTAAGCACAGGATAGGTTAGCAACCGAGCTACCTGAAGCCACTCTTTGGACTGATGACTCTATCAGCAACAACAGAACATTAACAATAACTGCTTACCTTCCTCTGATGATATACTCTTTGTCACGCACACACACATTTTGCAAGATGTCTATAAGCTCATTAAAACTGAAGAATGAAAATACATCTAGTATTATTTCATCTGGGAGATCATCAATATTCTTCCCCTGACCATCTCCTGCAACCATTCTCAGAGCTGTCCTACTACTGTCGAAGGTGAGCTCCGGCACAGCGGCGTGTATCGGACCGGCAGTCTCTCTCCGACTCGCCGCGGCAGCCTCCGGTAATGCGGTCGGTCTGCAGCCTCACCGTGCCGCGTGGCCGGTGCGAACCTCTGCTCCGCCTCTGCAGCCGCAGTGGTGTGTCGCCACCTGTCAGCGGCGACTACTTCCGGCTGCTGAAACAAAAATTTTCTACTCCCTGATCACAAATTTCTCATTAGCAGCAATTATTTCTGACTGATGAGTAATCACTCCAGTTGATAAAAAGTTCTACATTTTACTCGAGGACTGGTTTTGGGTTTATACTGAACTCATTTTGTAATGGAACCAGAAAATTGTGCTACGTTGAAGGGAAGTCATATGATTTTGAGTTTGCTTCAATGTAGCGCAATTTTCAAACTTGATTTTACTTCACCACAATACAGTTTTCAGATTCTACTAGAAAACCCACACACACACACACACACACACACACACACACACACACACACACACACACACACACACACACACACACACACACACACGCGCGCGCGCGAGGGAGGACTCGAACCTCCGCCGATACCAGCCGCACTGTCCATGACTGCAGCACCCTAGACCGCTCGGCTAATCCCATGTGGCTAAGAGCCAAAGTTGGTCATGAAGTAAACGTAAGTACTTTTTAGCAACTGGAGCAGTTACTTGTCAATTCAGTCCACATTTTCAGAGCAGCAGCACTATCCAGTTGTGCAGAAACTAGTAGTTATTCTGTTAACTGTATGGTCAAACACAGGACATTATTATACACTATGTTAGAGATACATTAATGTGACCACCTGTCTGACACCTGAGTAACCATCTTTTATGACACAAATCACTGTGAGATGTGCAGAAAGAGAGTCAGTAAGGTTTCTGACGGTACCGATGGGGGTGTGGAACTGTGCCGATTCACGTGCTGTGGTCAGCTACACTGGGTTTCTCAGCAGGAATAACCCGACTGACGTGGTCCACAGATTCTCGATCGGGTTTAAATTCGGGTAGTACGGCGGTCAACCGAGTACGGCAAATTCATCCTGGGGCTCTTCGAACCACAATGAGATGTCGCATTGTCCTGCCGGTAGATGTCATTGTGCCCAGAATATTGTTGTTGTGGTCTACAGTCCTGAGACTGGTTTGATGCAGCTCTCCATGCTTCTCTATCCTGTGCAAGCTTCTTCATCTCCCAGTACCTACTGCAACCTACATCCTTCTGAATCTGCTTAGTGTATTCATCTCTTGGTCTCCCTCTACGATTTTTACCCTCCACACTGCCCTCCAGTACTAAATTGGTGATCCCTTGATGCCTCAGAACATGTCCTACCAACCAATCCCTTCTTCTAGTCAAGTTGTGCCACAAACTTCTCTTCTCCCCAATCCTATTCAATACCTCCTCATTAGTTATGTGATCTACGCACCTAATCTTCAGCATTCTTCTGTAGCACCACATTTCAAAAGCTTCTATTCTCTTCTTGTCTAAACTATTTATCGTCCATGTTTCACTTCCATACATGACTACACTCCCTACAAATACCTTCAGAAACAACTTCCTGACACTTAAATCTATACTCGATGTTAATAAATTTCTCTTCTTCAGAAACGCTTTCCTTGCCATTGCCACTCTACATTTTATATCCTCTCTACTTCGACCATCATCAGTTATCTTGCTCACCAAATAGCAAAACTGCTTTACTACTTTAAGTGTCTCATTTCCTAATCTAATTCCCTCAGCATCACCCGACTTAATTCGACTACATTCCATTATCGTCGTTTTGCTTTTGTTGATGTTCATCTTATACCCTCCTTTCAAGACACTGTCCATTCCGTTCAGCTGCTCTTCCAGGTCCTTTGCTGTCTGACAGAATTACAATGTCATTGCAAAACCTCAAAGTTTTTATTTCTTCTCCATGGATTTTAATTCCTACTCCAAATTTTTCTTTTGTTTCCTTCACTACTTGCTCAATATGCAGATTGAATAACATCGGGGAGAGGCTATAACCCTGTCTCCCTCCCTTCCCAACCGCTGCTTCCCTCTCATGCCCCTCGACTGTTATAATTGCCATCTGGTTTCTGTACAAATTGTAAATACCCTTTCGCTCCCTGTATTTTACCCCTGCCACCTTTAGAATTTGAAACAGAGTATTCCAATCAACATTGTCAAAAGCTTTCTCTAAGTCTACAAATGCTAGAAATGTAGGTTTGCCTTTCCTTAATCTAGCTTCTAAGACAAGTCATAGGGTCGGCATTGCCTCACATGTTCCAACATTTCTACGGAATCCAAACTGATCTTCCCTGAGGTCGGCTTCTGCCAGTTTTTCCATTCGTCTGTAAAGAGTTCGTGTTAGTATTTTGCAGCTGTGGCTTATTAAACTGATAGTTCGGTAATTTTCACATCTGTCAACACCTGCTTTCTTTGTGATTGGAATTATTATATTCTTCTTGAAGTCTGAGGGTATTTTGCCTGTCTCACACATCTTGCTCACCAGATGGTTGAGTTTTGTCAGGACTGGCTCTCCCAAGGCCATCAGTAGTTCTAATGGAATGTTGTCGACTTCGGGGGCCTTGTTTCGACTCAGGTCCTTCAGTGCTCTGTCAAACTCTTCATGCAGTATCATATCTACCAGAGTAAATGAGCTGTATATACGGTTAAACACGGGCCCGAGGATAGGTGCACAATTCTGTCGATTCACTGTGGCTTCCACGACAATACCGCCCTGGGAATGATGCAAAAACATTCCACAAGACCGTAATGCTTTCTCCTCGTTTGCTTTCACACTTACAAAACTGTACACAAAGGCCACCTGACGTCACCCGGTGAACATCCAGTTGCGGTATTGGTGTGCAAATTCCAGCCTTCATCCAATGAACAGCAGTCAGCATAGATGCACGAACCAGGCACCTGCTGTGGAGCCCCATACACACCAACTTTTGCTGAACGATCGCCGAGGAGACACCGGTGGTAGCCCGTGGGTTCATCCGGGTGGTCATTTGCTCGACACTTGCATGTTTATTCACCTGTACACATCTCCGCAGCTATTTTTCACCCCTGTCACCTACGGCAACCTGTGGTGCAACACAGTTGCCTTGGCGCCACTTCTGGTTAGTGCCATTTTGCCGCACATGGTATACTTTAATCGCGGTAGCATACAAACAGTTTACACACTTATCTGTTTCAAAAATGCTTCCACTCTCGGCTCAAAAGCCTATGATCGTGCACTTCTGGATGCCAGATAGATCACTCCATTTCTGCATTACGACAATGAATACACAATTTTTCGTATCACCCCAACATTTTATGTGTGTGTACATAGTTCCGCGTAGTCAGCGTGTACACAGCTTTCCCACTAGAGCGCTCCCCGCTAAGCACAACAGCGCAGGCGCAGTGCTCGTCCGTCTCCGCACTACGAGATGGCGCTGCCTTAGAGACGGACCAAATTCTGCTTCCACTGATCCGCGTATTAATATGTAATGCAGCCAGTGAGATTGCTGCTAAAGTAGAACCTTTTCTCCTCGCGGATCACACTCGCACAGTGATTACCTGAACGCGTGAGGTATTATAACGAGTGTACAGACCTCTGATTAGTCAGTCTGCATTTGTCTGCACCAGTCTGTACCAGTCTACATTAGTCTGTACCAGTCTATAGTCAAGTTTCAGTCTGCGTCTGTACATAGCCGTGAATATAAATGTATAGACACTTTGTCAAGTATCAGAGATATGTGAGAATAAGATTAACGTACTCAGACCAAAGGAACTTCAGATTGTCAATTGTAAATAGCATCCAGAATCAAGTTACATAATGTTTATGTTTGTTCTTATTTTAATAAATGTGTGTGAAAATTAATCAAGTTCTGTTTAAAGTTGGTCACCGTCAATCTGCTACTCTAAGCGTGCAAGTGGCATTTCTATCGTCTGACCTAACGGCAGAAGATAAACACACCACGATAAGACCACGAGACATATTGCTGACACTCGCCTACTTCGTTAGAGCGACAAGCCAAATAATCTGATGGTGTGTGTACTGAAGGTCTTACAGTACGCACACCACAACATGCCGTCCTCGAGTGCTTATTGCGTGTCAATGTCGAATGTGGGTAGTGGTCAGATTAACGTCAGTAGACTGTGTATAAAGAAAGCAATACTAATGGAAAACAGAGAAAACATAGATTGCAAATATATTTTCATAGAGAATGCACTCAAACTATAATAACAAAATTTCAAAGTTTGTCTACTTGACTCATATCATATACACTGATGAAAGCTACATTGCAGCTGAAGTCTAGATCTGCAAGAATGTACAGACTGAATTGTGGCTGACTGCTGACTTACTTCCTGTGCAAACAATGTTTATCAATGCATGCTTTTGCAGAATAAGTACTTTTTCACATTAGACATTAGGTGCCTTGTCCCAGAAGATCATATCATAAAACCATATTGAAAGTACAAGACCACTGCAAAACAGATGTAAAGTGAAGTATAGTGCTATAGCTAGAGAGACGCATTTGGCTCTCGAGACAGCAATGTGTGACGCCTTCAATGACTCCTGTCACAGAATACTTTCAAATGATCTTTTACACAACCCAAAGAAATTCCGGTGTTATGCAAATGAGACAGGGACTGAAATTGAGGGTAGCAAAGCAAAAGTTGAAAAGACTAACTCCATTTCCAAACGTTCCTTTACAAAGGAAAACCAAGGAGAATTGCTCCAATTTAATCCTCAAGCCATTGAGAAGAGTCAGTGAAATAAGTATTAATGACAGTGGTGTTGACACACAGCTGAAATTGTTAAAACTGAACACAGCTCCAGGGCCCAATGGAGTCCCTGTAGATTCTATACTGAATTTGCAGCTGAGTTAGCCCCTCTTCTAACCGCAATCTATAGTAGATCCCTTGACCAAAAAACCATGCCCAGTTCTTGGAAAAAGGCATAGGTCACACCCATGTAACAAGAAGGGTAGTAGAAGTGATCCACGAAACTACTGTCCAATATCCGTGACATCGATTTTTGTAGAAACGTACAACATATTCTGAGCTCAAACATTATGACCTCCTCAATGCCAAAAAGCATGAAAACATCAATCATGTGAAACCAAACTCACACTTTTCTCACATGATGTAGTAAAAGCTTTGTATCAAGCAATCAGGTAGATGCATTATTCTTGATTTCTCAAAAACATTTGATCAGTACCACACCCAGGCTTATTGTCAAAAGTACGGTCAAGTAGGATATCGAGCGAAATTTTTTATCTGGGCGGAGGGCATTTTGGTAGTGGGAATGCAGCATGTTATCTTGGATGGAGAGTCATTGTCAGATGTAGAAGTCCGCCGCTCGTGGTCTCGCGGTTGCGTTCTCGCTTCCCGAGCACGGGGTCCCGGGTTCGATTCCCGGCGGGGTCAGGAATTTTCACCTGCCTCGAGATGACTGGGTGTTTGTGTTGTCCTCATCCTTTCATCATCATCCAGGAAAGTGGCGAAATTGGGCTGAGCACAGGTTGGGAAATTGTACGGGCGCTGATAACCGCGCCGTTGAGCGCCCTACAAACCAAATATCATCATCATCATCAGATGTAGAAGTAACTTCAACTTTGGATGTGACCCAGGGAAGTGTGTTGGGACACTTGCTGTTCACAGTGTATATTAGTGACCTTGCAGATAATATTAACAGTAAAATCAGTCTTTTCACAGTTGATGCAGTTATCTATAACAAAGCACTATCTGAGAAAAGTTGCATAAATACTGAGTCAGATCTTGATAAGATTTCAATGTAGTGCACAGATTGGGAACTTGTTCTAAATGTTCAGAAATGTAAAATTGTGCACTTCACTAAACAAAAAGGTATAGTATCCTATGACTATAACATCAATGAGTCACTGTTGGAATCAGACAACTCATACAAATACCTGGGAATGATCACATAGGTTCAGCTGTGGGTATAGCAGAGGGTAAACTTTGGTTTATTGCTAGAATACTGGGGAAGCGCTATTAGTCTCTGAAGAAGATACCTTACAAATTGCTTGTGCGACCACTTCTAGAATATTGCACAAGTGCGCGGGACTCATATCAAATAGGACTAACAGGGGATATTGATCATATACAGAGAAGGGCAGCATGAACAATCACAGGTGTGTTTAATCCGGGGGAGAGTGTCACAGAGATACTGAAGTAACTGAACCGGAAGACTCTTTAAGATAGAAGTAAACTATCCCGAGAAAGTCTATTAACAATGTTTCAAGAGCTAGCTTTAGATAATTATTATAGGAATATACTACAACACCCTATGTATTGCTCACAGAGGTGGCCTGAGGGTATGATAAGAACAATTACTGCACACACACAGAGGCACTCTTCCCGTGCTCCGTACGTGAATGGAACAGGAAGATACCCTAAGAACTGGTAGAATGGGACGTACCCCTGCTATGCACCTCATGGTGATTTGCGGATTATAGATGTAGATATGTAAGTCATTCTCAGAATAATCCAGGTAGTAGCGGGCTTTTCAGTTAGCAAATCCACCTCTGTTGTTATCCATCTCGATTCCTTGGAATTTCACACCTCACACTTCCACCTTCAACCAGTGTACAGCCACTGATCTATACGCACAGTCCCTGTAAGTCAGTTTTATAATGGAACAGTGTAATATCAGTTTTTGTACTGTTGGCTGTGAAACAGTTATTCTCTTTGCTGTGTCTGGTACTTTATCAATATGCTTGTGTCATCACGAGACACTAAAGTTTTTGAAGATTCCTACAGTATCCCGCATAAATCATTTGCGTGGATCGAGAATAGAAAGTGTTCGAGCACTGATCCTTGTGGCACACTATATTTAATGTTTCCCTGAATGATTCATTCCATGATTCCTTATTCTTGTTGTATCATTTGGAAATGTAACCTTCTGTTTTCTATTGTTAGGGTAAGACTCCATGCATGCAACAGGAAGGCCTTTAACACCATACAATTTTAGTTTTCCTAGTAGAGTTTTCTGATAAAACACAAGCAAAAATTGCCACAAGATCACAGAAAATTTCAAAAGCGTAATTTTTGTTGTTTACTTAGACCAGAATTGAGTTTTGAGTATCATATAATGCTTTCTCAGTAGACAACCCATTATGAAAGCCAAACTCAGCTGTTATTGAGAGGTTAATCTTAAAAAGAAGGTTAAACATTCTCTTGTTAGCCATTTTCTCAAAAAAATTGTAAGAACACAGAAATGAGGAAGAGGGATCAACAATTAAAGGTTAGATACTTATCTCCATGATTGTAAATGGGTATTACTACTGAATACTCCAGGGATTTCAGGTGATTCATTTTCAATCATTGACTGGTTACAAAGATAAATCAAGGACGGCACTGCCAAGTTTTTAATAATTTTCCTGAGCAATTGAAATAGCCAGAAGAGTTACTACTTTAAGTGACTTAATGATTTCTGTGGTCCTTCTAACAGGTGATTTACAAATGCCTGGCTAAGTAAATCTGAGGGTGTGCAATTGAGGGATCATTTTCTCACTCTTGTGTTTTCAGCTGCTGTTAGGAAGAATTCACTGAATTCAGTAGCCAATGATTCAAGTTTTATATCATTTGCTTGGCCTTACCCTGTTTCTACAGTTTTGAACTTCTTTTTTCTGCACAGTATGTGGGTTTTGCATTTTTTATGATAAAGTGAGAACAATTGACAGGAATGGGGGAAAGAAATACAGTAGAAGACGAATGGGTAGCTTTGAGGGACGAAATAGTGAAGGCAGCAGAGGATCAAATAGGTAAAAAGACGAGGACCAGTAGAAACCCTTGGGTAACAGAAGAAATATTGAATTTAATTGATGAAAGGAGAAAATATAAAAATGCAGTGAATGAAGCAGGCAAAAAGGAATACAAACATCTCAAAAATGATATCGACAGGAAGTGCAAAATGGCTAAGCAGGAATGGCTAGGAGACAAATGTAAGGGTGTAGAGACTTATCTCACTAGGGGTAAGATAGATACAGCCTACAGGAAAATTAAAGAAACCTTTGAAGAAAGGAGAACCACTTGCAGGAATATCAAGAGCTTTGATGGAAACCCAGTTTTAAGCAAAGGAGGGAAAGCAGAAAGGTGGAAGTAGTATATAGAGGGTCTGTACAGGGGCAATGTACTTGAGGACAATATTATGGAAGTGGAAGAGGATGTAGATGAAGATGAAATGGGAGATATGATACTGAGTGAAGAGATTGACAGAGCACTGAAAGACATAAACCGAAGCAAGGCCCCCGGAGTAGACAACATTCCATTAGAGCCTTGGGAGAGCCAGTCCTGACAAAATTCTACCATCTGGTGAGCAAGATGTGTGAGACAGGCGAAATACCCTCAGACTTCAAGAAGAATATAATAATTCCAATCCCAAAGAAAGCAGGTGTTGACAGATGTGAAAATTACTGAACTATCAGTTTAATAAGTCACAGCTGCAAAATACAGACGAATGGAAAAACTGATAGAAGCCAACCTTGGGGAATATCAGTTTGGATTCTGTAGAAATGTTGGAACATGTGAGTGACCCTAAGACTTATCTCAGAAGAAAGATTAAGGAAAGGCAAACCTATCTAGCATTTGTAGACTTAGAGAAAGCTTTTGACAATGTTGATTGGAATACTCTCTTTCAAATTCTGAGGGTGGCAGGGGTAAAATACAGGGAGCGAATGGCTAATTACAATTTGTACAGAAAGCAGATGGTAGTTATAAGAGTCGAGGGGTATGAAAGGGAAGCAGTGGTTGGGAAGGGAGTGAGACAGGGTTGTAGCCTATCTCCAATGTTATTCAATCTGTATGTTGAGCAAGCAATAAAGGAAACAAAAGAGAAGTTCGGAGTAGGTATTAAAATCCATGGAGAAGAAATAAAAACTTGGAGGTTTGCCGAATACATTGTAATTCAGTCAGAGACAGCAAAGGACTTGGAAGAGCAGTTGAACGGAATGGACAGTGTCTTGAAAGGAGGGTATAAGATGAACATCAACAAAAGCAAAACGAGGATAATGGAATGTAGTCAAATGAAGTCGGGTGATGCTGAGGGAATTAGATTAGGAAATGAGACACTTAAAGTAGTAAATGATTAATGGAAAATCTCATATAAGATGTGAAACAAATACTAACAAAGAGATAGAGGGGCTGGCCAGTACTTACCTCAGCTCAGTACAGCCGATAGATACACATAAAACAGAACTGAAAATTTACATTCCTACCTTTCGGAGCTTCGTTCCTTCATCAGGGAGGAGAGAGGGGAAAAAAGGGAAGAAGGGAAAGTGGATTCAGTTACTCACAACCCAGGTTATGAAGCAACAGGGAAAGGTAAACAGGGAGGGTAGCAAGGATGGAGGCATGGTTGTCAGACCCTCTGACAACCATGCCTCCATCCTTGCTACCCTCCCTGTTTACCTTTCCCTGTTGCTTGATAACCTGGGTTGTGAGTAACTGAATCCACTTTCCCTTCTTCCCTTTTTTCCCCTCTCTCCTCCCTGATTAAGGAACAAAGCTCCGAAAGCTAGGAATGTAAATTTTCAGTTCTGTTTTATGTGTATCTATCGGCTGTACTGAGCTGAGGTAAGTACTGGCCAGCCCCTCTATCTCTTTGTACTTAAAGTAGTAAAGCAGTTTTGCTATTTGGGGAGCAAAATAACTGATGATGGTCGAAGTAGAGAGGATTTAAAATGTAGACTGGCAATGGCAAGAA
The DNA here is from genome assembly GCF_021461395.2 of Schistocerca americana. Taxonomy (NCBI): domain Eukaryota; kingdom Metazoa; phylum Arthropoda; class Insecta; order Orthoptera; family Acrididae; genus Schistocerca; species Schistocerca americana. The sequence continues at coordinate 237,521,953 of NC_060127.1, forward strand.
ATGCGTTTCTGAAGAAGTGAAATTTGTTAACATCGAGTATAGATTTAAGTGTCAGGAAGTCGTTTCTGAAAGTATTTGTATGGAGTGTAGTCATGTATGGAAGTGAAACATGGACAATAAATAGTTTGCACAGGAAGAGAATAGAAGCTTCCAAAATGTGGTGCTACAGAAGAATGCTGAAGATTAGATGAGTAGATCACATAACTAATGAGGAGGAATTGAATAGAATTGGGGAGAAGAGGAGTTTGTGGCACAACTTGACAAGAAGATGGGACCAGTTGGTAGGACATGTTCTGAGGCATCAAGGGATCACAAATTTAGCATTGGAGGGCAGAGTGGAGGGTAAAAATCGTAGAGAGAGACCAAGAGATGAATACACTAAGCAGATTCAGAAGGATGTAGGCTGCAGTAGGTACTGGGAGATGAACAAGCTTGCACAGGATAGAGTAGCATGGAGAGCTGCATCAAACCAGTCTCAGGGCTGAAGACCACAACAACAACATGATAAAGTGAAGAATTTTTCAATACTTCTTGTAATACATTTTAAAGTCTTTATTAGAGCTAGTCCTTTGCATTAAATAAAGCTATATCTTCATACTGGAGGATATTTTGATCCCAAATGTAGGCCCGCCTTTCTCTGGGCTTCAAACGTATGTTTCCCCGACTCAGTGTACACGATTATTGGATTCATAAAGATGTAGGCATATTTCTAGAAAACAAATTTCTCATATAATGTGTGTTCATAGTAAACTTCTCCCCATTTCTCATCACACGAATTCTCTATTAGTACTGTGAGTTGACATTTACATACATATCTATGAAATTTTACTTTCCCCTTTTTATTCAAACTGGACTAATGCTTTATTGCTGCTATTTGATTAAGGTTACCAGACAAACCACTTCCTGCCCTATTCTCATTTTATATTATCCTATTTTGTTAATATTTTATCTGTATACAGGGTGATTATTATTAACATTTTGAAACCCTCAAAGTGACGTAGATGACACAGAGACAAGTAATTTGATACAACACGTGTGTCCTCGCAAATGTTGAGAAATACTCCAAAATTGGAATGGCAAATGTTGAACATGTGACATCACCAGACGACACACCCTCGCCCATAGGGGGCATTGCTATACATCACTCCGCCAGACTACTCTGTTTTTGTAAATGTAAAATGATTAATCATCATATTGGATTACCACTACTGCAAGTACTACTGTGTCACATTGGTAATGTGAGAATGAATACAGAGTACACTAGCGGAGTAGTGTGTAACAGAGCCATTGGACCAACAAGTGTAGAACCAACAAGCCCAATGACTGCACAAGTGGTTAGTTATGTTACCTGGACACATCACATGGCTGCCATCCACTTTTGGGGTATCTCCCGACATTTGCAACTCTGTGCGTCTTATATCAAATGAATTGTCTCAGTGTCATCTACGTCGCTTCAGAAGTTTTCAAATGTTAATAAGAATCACCCTGTATATTATTTCTGTAATGTTTCTGACATGTCTGATACTATTGCACTAAGTGGTTGACGGGGGAATAAGTAAATAATGAGGCTTATATATATTTCACAAAATACAGTTGCCTTAAGAAATAAATTATCAATGCTATCACACTATGTCCGTCTGTTCTTGTTGGGAATATTACTGAGGGTGTCAAGGCAAAGCTGGACATCATTAATTCTGTGTGTCCTCAGTACAAAATATATGTGATGAAACTGATATTGAAGTCCCCACATACAATCATTTCCCTGTTATTAATACTATCTTTAGCAGCCCCTCTAATTGTTTAATGAAGTTTAAAACATTTGCTGTTGGGGAGCCACTACATATACAGCCAGGACTGGTATCTTGTATGTTTCCAAGGTTAAGCACAGCTTTCAAACAGCTGTTCAGTGCAGTACTTAGTGAGTTCACTGGCCTGGGAGTATATTCCACTTTTCGTGTATATGGCCATTCCTCCTTTCCTCATATTACACCTACAGTAAAGTGATACTAACTTGTTAGAAATTTGGGCAATAACAAAAGGGTGGCAGGAATTACCCTACATCTTTCTAAGACCTTTGATAAAGTAAACCACCAAATTATCCTTGACAAACTGGAGACAATACACATCAGATGAACTGGGAGGAAATTGATTTAATCCAGTCTCTAGGCAGAAGTCAGGTTGTGGAACTCCTCTCATCTCAAAACAGGCACAAAATAAAGTGCATCTCACATGCTAAGAAAGTGGAAGCAGGAGTCCAGGGTAGCATTCTTGGCCTCCTATCATTCTTGATCCATACAGATGACATTGAAAGCCCCAACAGTTCACTTGGCCCCCTATTATTCTCGATCTATATAAATAACATTAAAAGCCCCAACACTTCGACCAAAATTATACTATTTGATAATGATACAAGCATAATTATAAGTAATGATAGGCAATCCTTATCCACTACAGCTGAAAATGTTCTGAAGTGTGTGCAGCAGTGGTTTCGTGCTAACAAGTTAACACTTCATTTAAATAAAACAGTCTGCATACAGTACAGTGAAATAAAAGAGAAGGATGACCTCTGTTTATTATTGAGTGACCAAGAGACAGAGAAAGTAATGTCTACAAAATTTTTGGGCATGTGCATTGATAATTACTTGAGCTGGAAAGACCATGTCATATACACACCTCAAAAATTCCATTCTGGAAGTTTTGCATTGAGAATAATTTGTGCAGTCTGTAGCACGGAGTGTGTAAGATCGGTATATTTTGCTCATTTCCATTCTATTGTATCTTGTGGAATAATGTTCTGGGGTGTAACAAAATCTCATCTGTAAAACATTTTTAAATTACAGAAAAGAGCCATTTGAATTATTACACGCAGCTCTCCACAAACACTGCTGGTCCAAATTGAGAAACCAGTAGTTAAAAATACCTACAGTACCATGTTTTTACATATTCAAAAGTGTACTGTTTACAAGAACACATATGAGTAGTTTACATACAAATTCTGATTTTCATAATTACAATACACATATCAGTAAGAATCTGCTTGTAGAAAGACAATGCCCCTCCAGTTTGCATCAAGGGAATGGAAGATGACAGAAAATTTAAAAGTGAATTCAAAAATTGCCTTTTAAATAAATGTGTTTAACCCTAAATTACTGGCAAATACTTGTATCTTCTTCATTGTCATATGAATCATTCTGTTCTCATTGTAAATTTTATACTTTGTTTTTATACTCTTTTAATTTCAAATGGTGTGATAAATGTGTTTCTCAAAGTGTACTGCATGCATTTCAAACCATTATTTACTTGAAACTCCCTCGCAGATTAAAACTGTGTGCCAGACCGAGACTCGAACTCGGGACCTTTGCCTTTCTGAGGCAAGTGTTCTACCCACAAGCTTGGGTAGCTCATTGGGTAGAGCACTTGCCTCGGAAAGGCAAAGGTCCCGAGTTTGAGTCTCGGTCTGGCACACAGTTTTAATCTGCGAGGGAGTTTCATATCAGCGCACACTCCGCTGCAGAGTGAAAATGTCATTCTGGAAGCATTATTTACTTATTCAGAAAGCATCTAGAAGACCAATGCATTAGTTCACTGTATCACATTTTTTAATGGATTGTAAAATGTTAATTTTATATTTATTATATTAGTTTGTAAAATTGGGCTGTGCGTATACAATATATCGTATTATGGTAATTCCTTTATCATGTAAGTTCTGCAAAGGTTGATAACAAACTAAACTATCAATTTAGAGACCTCTGTTCATGCTCTGCGAGTTCCACATGGTGTTCGTTATGCATAGCACATCTGTAGAAATATCTTTACTGTACTGGTAGGAGCAGCACATCTTTTATATCTAACATGTGTCTTATATTTTAATGTAAAATTCCAAATTTATTATGGTAGCCACCATTTCTGCTGTCCAAGCTGCAGTTCTTTTCCTAGTGATTGTTACAACTGTGTCTGTCGTTATTTGGTATCTCTGTCTTTCAGAAATATTTGCCCTAAGATAGACCCTGTGAAAATATTCACATCGAAGGGATTGAAATTATTTGTGCAAGTAACATCTAATTGGAAACATTGAAACATAGCTCTTAGCATCTTCATATCTGAGCAAGGGCCATACCTGGCATGACAATGAAATGCCATATTGTTTTTCACACCCAAGCCTGAAAATGTTAGTCTTGCACAATACACATGGCTGAACACTCAAAGATATGTGAACCACTTGGGTGCTACTCTTCATAATGCCCTACCAACATACATAAAGAGATTGGAGACAGAAACTGCTTTTAGATCAGAGTTAAAATTATTTCTTGCTGAGAAGTGTTTCTACATTGTAAATGAATATGTTAGTGTATAGGATTCCTAGGCCCTCATTCATTGTTGGGTTCTTTTGATCGTGTTAATGATATACCATCTATATTGTGTTTTTCTTTGCAAGGATGTTTCTGCTGTTGGTTTTCTGTTTCAGATGCTGTGTAATACACCTCTGCTGAGGAGAGATATGGTACTAACCTAATTGTGATGATTATAATGGCAGGTTTTCGAGTGTTCATGCATTACATCTTTTAGCAGTGTTACATAATGTGCTCAATTTTTTGAGCATTGTTTTGAATAGAAGTTTAATGATTTACCTACATCATTGATTGCAGAAAAATGCAAAATACACAATACGTCATTCTTTCATATAATTTGGTCATTTATTTTCAATTTTTTGACGGTGTTTTTATTTTCAACATTTCGTGTTCATTGATTCACTTTTTGTAGCTGTTGCAGTCACAATATACGCGATGTATTTTATGATTACCCTTATTGTACCGGACTGACATTCAAAACATTGGGATTTGTTTCTCATCGGGCCATACTGACTTGTGTTTTCATCTTTCCCCTTGTTGCTAACATGAATGCTGGGATGCTTCCTTTGATCAGGTCCTGGCCGACTTTATGCAGTATCGTATTTTGTTAATGCCTTATGTAGAGTATATTATTTCTGTTATGTTTTCGACAGGTTCTATACTATTGTACTAAATAATCCATGGGTGAATAAATAATTATGAAATAAGTCTACTATCTGAAAAATAATCCCATGTTCTGTCACATCTTAATAAGATTTCGAAGTGGTGCAAGGATTGGCAACACGCTTTAAAAACTCAAAAATTTAAAACTTCCCAAATATTTTTGTTTGTAAGGAAGAAATAATCTCCTGCTACGAGAATCGTTTTCGTTATTACAGTTACAAAGTTATGCATGTTACAGGAACATGTTGTTGACCATTTTCAGTACATCAGCAGCACCGCAATTTGAGCGAGTACTATATTTGTTATAGTTGCAGAAATAGCGAGGTTCAACAAATAACGTACAAGATAATTTGTTATGCACACCACATCCCGCAACTGTGAGTTGCCTTAGTAGTTAGTAAACACAGCTTGACAGTAACGAATAGTATATACAATATTATCGGAGAAACAGAGCGAGAGTTAGAAAGTGAAACACCGCTTTGCAAACCTTTCTTTTTGAAAAAGTTCTGTAAAGCATGTCAACTACGCACACAATAATTCAATTAATCGGTATTCAAACATGAGTTGCTAAGCAATTTATATAGAACTATCGTATAGTACATACATCATGTGTGTTCATTTATCGTGTTGGCAATGCTAGTATTCAAATGTTTTCTCACACTCCGTTGTCAGGACAATAATGCTGAAAGCATTTGAAATTTATCAATTTTCACTCTAGCAGAAGGTAGTTTCGGACTTTGCCGATTATTACAAATGAGGCCTTATCACTGAAGTTTGTAACATCCGATATCAGCGGATAACTGCCATTGTGAGCATTATCATGTTACATACCCTTTACATAAAATATATTAGTAATTCTTAAATTTAGTTACAGACCATATATTGACCTTAACCATGCATAACAAGAAGTAATATGTTCGGAAGTATTCTCACCTGAAAAGCTATCAATCATGTACTGCAGAGTGAATCAGCCAGTCTACTCATTTTTATTTCCGCTTACTGGCAGTTATTCCCCCTCCTGCACAGGGCTAGTGATGACATCGCGTTCCTTTAACTGTCGCCCGTCGTTAAGCCATCCACAAGCAAAGTGAAGGCAAAAAATCTTGCATTCGCATATTGTTGCACAGTGCTAGGAGGTAGTGTGTTGAACACAAAAAATCATGGCCGGTGCGGTGTGAGCGTTGGGGTGGATGTGGATTTATTTATTTATTTCGTGTTCCATAGATCCATATGGGAACATATCCCTGGATATAGAACGAGTCAACGTTTTTACAGATTATTGTTTTGTGCACATATACATTGATCTTATCATTAGATTAAAGAAACTGTGAAGTTTACCATATACCCTTAATATTAGTTAAGATACAAGACATCTGAAAGAATATACAGTCATACATAAATTTGGGTATTGTTCTTAAGTTATACAGGCGTCATATACAGACATACATAAATTTGGGTATTGTATTAAGTTACACTGTACTTACGGAGTATGATTAATCAATTGTAAAGGTCACACAGTAAGTTTTAAGCACAAACAAGAGATTTTGCTAAGAAATTCATCAATACTGTAACAAGACTCATCTAAAAGGAACTGCTTCAGATTTTCTTTAAACGTTGGGGTGCCACTGTATAAAACCCCCTTCTGGACCATGTTTTTCGTTTTTAGCTCATAGTGGATATCCAGTTTTCTTTGGGTGTTATAACTGTGGTATGATTTTGAATAAGATGCTATTTTTTGAAACAAAGCACATCAGGGAAAAAATATATTGGGCAGGTGTTGTAAGGATTTGTAGAGCTCTAAACAGATCCCTGCACGAGTGCCTAGGGTGTACTCCACACATAATTCTGATTGCTCGCTTCTGTGCATGGAACATTTTTTTGCTATTGGTTGATTTTCCCAAAATATTATACCATAGGCCATAAGTTGGTGAAAATAGCTAAAATATGCAGTTTTTATTGTGCTCATTTCCCTAGTGTCTGAAATTATTTTTAAGGCAAATGTTGCTGAGCTTAGCCTTTTGCACAGATCTTGAATATGGTGGTGCCACTTTGCTATCTATATGCAGATCCAAGAATTTGGAGGACTCAACCTTCAAAATCTCGTGCTCACCCATTTTTAGGTTCATTTCATTAGTAACATTTGTGTTAGAAGAGAAGTGAATGTAATTTGTCATTTTTAGGTTGACTGTAAGGCCACTGTTTTCAAACCAGTTTGTCAAATCTGCAAAAGCTTTATTTGCAGCCTCATTTGACATATTCCCTGAGAGATTATTAACTGATAACATGGTGTCGTCAGCAAACATGAGTATTTTCCCATATTCTGTACATAGTGCTAAGTTATTTATAAATATTAGAACGAGCAGTGGGCCCAGTACTGAGCCTTGAGGTACTCCTGCAGTAATGGAGCCCCATTCTGAAGATACCTGGCCACCATGCAGTCCTTCCACGATTACTTTCTGCTTTCTACCACACAGATAGGATTCAAGCCATGTGCCTACGGTTCCACCCATTCCTAGGGTCTTGGCTTTACTCAAGAGAATATGGTGACTTAAACTGTCAAAAGCTTTTGACAGGTCACAAAATATTCCAACCGTCATCATATTATTATTTATGGCTTCCATAACATTGTCAACAAAGGCATGTATTGCATCCACGGTTGATACCCCTTTCCAAAAGCCAAACTGGCTACTGCTGAGGATATTATATTTACTAAGATGCTCAACCATTCTGCTAAGCATCAATTTCTCTAGTACCTTGGAGAAAACTGAGAGTAATGAAATTGGTTGATAGTTTGTAGCCTCAGTATTTTCTCCCTTTTTATAAATTGGTCTTATAAGCCCATATTTTAGCCTGTTGGGAAAAACACCTTCTTCCAATGATGTATTACTAATATGGCAGAGGACTGTACTTATTTCTTTACAACAATATTTCAGTAACTTGCTGGAAGTGTTGTCAACTCAAGCAGAATTTTTACATTTTAAAGACAATCATTTTTTCTAATTCTATCACTGTAGTTTTTCGAAGATGCTTCTCATCTATTTTGTTAGTTAAGGTGTTATGCAAGTATTCTGTAGCATTCTTTACAGAACCCTGGCATCCCATTTGGTTGGTGACTGTTAGGAAATGATTGTTAAAGATATTAGCCACCATTTCGGGAGCATCCACCGAAAGGCTCCCAGTTCTTAAGCTAATCACTTCTTTGGCAGACAGGCTTTTCCCTGTCTCGCTTTTAACATATTTCCATATGGTTTTCATTTTGTTATTTGATTTGTCAATTTCCTTTTTTTAGATACATACTTTTAGATTTCCGGATCACCTTCCTTCATATTCATTACCTGTGTGTTACTTTTTCTCCAACGAATCGAAAACCTCGACTTCTGGCGAAATTGTTCTCCAGTGCAAAATTACACTACATTCAATTTCCTACAAAAAGGGTCTGTACTTTTCTTCCTCTTGGACCAATAATTTGGAACGGGTTAAAAACAACTATTAAATTGTGTACCATATCTAACTGCAGTAGAGGCATACTAATGGATAAATTGTGTTCCAGGGGTGAAACAGGCTGGGCTGTGGGAGGTGTGTGGAGTAGAGTGTGAGTGAAGGTAGCTCACTGCACTGTGTTTGTGCACTTCCCACCTCCATAGGTCTACAGATCTGAAGGTGGAGCTGGTGATTCTCCACTCTATCTCGTCCACTGCGTCACAAGAAGCAACTACAGAGTATATCACAAACTTATATGGCCCCTCTGTAGTGCACTATATGAATCACTGCCGACACAGTGCACAGACACGCTCGAGGAGGGTTTAGTTTGCACAACGTGCATTAACACTACATGGAATGCGAATATAAGGTACTAATAACACTAATACAGGTAATGAATATGAACAGAATCTACTTTAATCTCTGCATACTGTGCTACACTGCTACAGGAGAAATTGGTTCTTTATGGTTCTGTTCAGAAGACGTAGTGTTCTTCTAAGAAAGATCACTTCCACCATTGTGAGTACTGCTCACTTCTCTGTTTACAGACAGGCTGTAACTGCCCTGTGTTTCGTGTCCACTTATCTTTTGCTGATAGACAAAATAGCTTTGGTGAACTTGTGTTTAATATAATCCATTATGGAGTCGAGGTAGCAGTTTTCGTTATACTGGTTATCACTGTTAACATTCAACCGTGATTCTTATACATATATTTTAACAACGCGTTTCAAGATATGATGATGAGAGCATTGTCTCTTGAAACGCGTTGTTAAAATATATGTATAAGAATCGCGGTTGAATGCTAACAGTGATAACCAGAACTTGTGTTTATATAGTGAAGTTATTTCCTGTTTGGAAAGGGAGTAGGCCTATTTATTTGAAGGTGTTAAGTGAGCTATTATGTTGTCAGTTACTTATGTGGTGTTGGTGGGAAAGGGACTGGACTGTAAAAAGTGGCACCCTGCTGCTGTGTATTGTAAAACCGTGTAATTGTGTTTTAGGCACTTGGTGGTGAATTAATGGATGACTAAAAATGTTACTGCACTTCTCTCCCATTAATTGTGTTACAGGTAGACTGCATAAATATTTTCCATTCATAATTCATGAATTGCTGCATTTGCAGAGTGGGCTGCACCGAGTGGAACCACTTAACGCACATCCACAGTACATCTTCCGAGATAGGTGTGGCTATGTCTGATGGAATGTGACTGTTAATATTGAAGTCTATAACAGTTATCTGCTGTAACGCATTGCTTGACTTATGTTGAAATATCTGAACAACTGTTATAGTCTTGGTGACCTACTTTTGTTGCAGTGGATTAAGCCTCTGAGCCTCATCGTATTTTTGGAGAACTGAGGCAGGGTGATGCATTTGATAACCCTCGTGCTGTGAAAAGTATTCCAGCTTGTGACAATGAAATCTATGATGTCCTGTACATATTGACAGTGTGTCCTATTTGGAAGAGTTTCTTCAGCGTGGTAGACAATTGACAGTTCCAGCTGTTGAACTTTTTTACATGATATGAGTAGCGCACTCAACAACTGCAAATAAGTACCCAGTAAACTGAAAATAACTCCACTGTGTAAACATGAGTTCAGTGAAGCTATTCTGTCCATTTGCATAATACAAATGGACAGGAAATGCTGGGGAGCAGCACCTGTGGTGGGGGAAGCTGCCTTTCCCGTAACGGATCACTAAGAATCAGTTTCTCCTCTTGCAGTGTAGAACATTGTGCAGAGATTTACATACGTCCAGTTCATGTACATTCCCTGCATTAGTGTTGTTAGTAACTTGTATCTGCATTCTGTGTAGTGTTAACTCATTTTGTGCAAAATAAACCCTCCCCGCGGACATCTGCACGCTGTGTCACCAGCGATTCGTGTGGCGTATTGTGGACGGAGAACTTTGTGATGTACCCTGTAGTTGCTTCTTGTGATGTAGCGAGGGGGATCACCTGCTTAACCTTCAGTTTGCTTACCTAGGAAGGAGGGAAGTACATTAATTTTTTACCATTGGAACAATATTTTTAGTGCCGTAATTTGCAATTTTTTTCATCCTCTGCAAACTATTAGTCCTAGAGAAAAAGTGACTAGAACCTTTTTTGGCAGGGAAGTGAATGCAGGTTAATTTTGTATTGGGGAAGAATTTCCCCAGGATCCGTTGTTTTTGAGTCATTCAAGAACAAAAATAAAAAATTACCTTTAAACCTACCCCCACACCAATGCTCACACTCCACAGGTCAGGGTTTTTAGTACAATGTTTGTGACAATATATCCTAGAACTGTGTAAAACTTTGTGACTACGTGACTTTTCCCCTAATTTTCCTTCATTGACTGGACTAAATGTTAGTGTTTGGAACTGACACAGATAGTGAAGGGCTTCATCGTCAAAGGTAGTGTTGAGATGTGTATGTAAGTAAACTGGTTTTCAGAATTTTTGGTGTTACCGTTGTTTGTATTTTTGCACGATAAGGCATTTAGCGACAGCTGTAAACAGAATGGCAGAAGAACCTTTTGAGAGGACGGAAAAGAAACCCGAGCCTGTCAGCATTACCTCCCCTGAAATGTAAGAAACTGGTGGATTCCAAGACAAAATTGTGGAAAATGGAGACATCTTCAAATAACAGAAAGAAATAAAGGCTGAAGAGGCAGGATCACAGATGTCAGATGAAAGTTACCGCAAAAAAGGTTAAGTTGGAAAAGAGTGAAAATGAAAATGGATGCTTGTGCAGTGACTGAAGTTGAAGTCATAAATTGAGGATGATGGTGAGTAGTTCATATAATGTGTAATGCTACCTACATTTGAACTGTTGGCCTAAAGTGCACTTACAGTATACTTCAGGCTCTTGAGTTGCATGCTGCTGTTGGCAGATTGTATATCTCTGTTTAGCAATGGAGCTGTTAAGGAGCACTTAACTGTGCTAACAACACATTAAAGAACCATGTAGGCCTACTGTATACAGATTGTCCACATTGTGTAGCTATTTAGATTGAGGTGTAGTTTCTTAATAGATGGCTAATGTGCTACTCAGTATCAAAAAGTAATTTGTGTTTTTATCTTATCGGTTTTGTTTGAAATGCACAAACGAGGAGCCACAGTTAGTTGCTTGAACCTTTAACATTAAAGTCCTGTTGCATTATAAGGGAAATATATTTGCTACCAGTGAATGTTAATTTTTATTCCACGCACTCTCCGTTGACATTCTTAACTGCGAAAATAACAGTATTGGAGAATTGTACATAAATGTGTTGTCAAGGCAACACACTTCTAAAGACCAAGAGTAAAAGAAGTCAGATACAATGCACACTTAAAATTTACATTCTTCATTTGCCAGAGGAAAACTTCAGAATTGGGTGGTTGCTTTTACCAAACGATGCAGAACATTGAAGTTGTAGGTTGCCTCTTTTGCTATTTAACCACTGTATGCACTTGAATCTGTAATGAAAAATCTGTTACCTGGTGCCCTTTTGTGAGACTTACATTCATTTCTTTTTTTGTGACTCTTTATTATGTTGTATTTTAAATGTAGGCATACTTTGTGGCCTTCAGTCCAAAGGATGGTTTGATGTAGCTGGTTTGATACTAGCCAATCATGCGCAGACCTCTTAATCTATGTATAAATACTGCAGCTACATCAATTTGAACCTGCTTACTGTGTTCGTGACATGCACTACCTGTACAATTTTTACTCCCCCCCCCCCCCCCCACTTCCCTCCATTAACAAATTGTATTTGCCACAATGCCTCTGGATGTGTCCTATCAACTGATCCATTCCTTTCGTTACACTGTGCCACAAATTTCTTGTCGTCCACAACTCTTTTGTGCATGGTGGGCACGTGACCCCGAGCTCGTGCAACTCTCTTTCCTTTCTGGGCTGCGTGCCTTCCCTTTCCACATCCCTTCCTGTCCCCGATCCTCCTCCTCCCCCCCTCCCACCTTTTCCCTTCCCCTTCCCCTTCCCCTTCCCCTTCCCCTTCCCCTTCTCCTTCTCTTTGGGAGTCTGTTTTGCGCCTACATCCAGAGATGGACACTTGTGAACGAATGAAGTGATTTCTCTTCTTTTATCTCTACAATGTAACATATCTGCCCTTACTTTGCCCTTCTCTTTTCTCGATTCTTCTCTTTCCCTTCTTCTCAGCTGCAGCGCTTGAGAATTCTTCTCTACTTTCTTTTTCTTTCTTTCCTCCCTGTGCCTGTCTTAAGACCAACCCACGCGTAGCCGGTGACGGGGTAACGGGTAATTCCCCACCCCAGATAGACAAGTAGGACACGTACGTACCCCCTGGTAAAGGCCAGGCCCGAGGAGGGGCGGTTACCCGAGTTGGTACTTTCCGAATGTGCCGATCGGTCCTTCCGTCCGTTTCTCGGGAGGTGTGGCCTGAGGTGTACACAATCACCTAAGGCGGGAGTGCCCTCAGAGAGGGCTCCCACTAGGAAGGAGAATGCCATCAGAGACGCCAGTAATCGTGGTGGATACTTTTGCAATGGTTTCTTCTAATTCTAAAACTTCTGCCCACAAGAGAAAGCTAGACGAGTCTCAGCCACAGACAATTCTTCTGTCAGTGCCAAAGTTCCTAGTCATTTCTCAGTCTGACGAAGGTCGAGACTTCTCGACAGTCGACCCTTTCATTATTCAAAAAGGTGTCAATGCAATTGCAGGTCCTGTAAAGTCATGTTCCTGGATACGAAATGGCACTTTGTTGCTAGAAGCAGATAGTGCCCTCCAGGCACATAAATTGCTTCAAACTACGCTGCTACACACCTCCCCTATCCAGGCGGGAGCGCACCGTACTTTAAGCTCATCACGTGGTGTGGTTTATACAAGATCACACAACGGATTATCAAATGAGAACATTAAAAATTACCTGTCTGATCAGCGAGTAATGGCCGTACAATGAGTCACGAAAAGGGTTGAGAAGGAATTGGTGCCGATCCGCACTCTCTTTTTGATGTTTGACAGAGTTCAACTTCCATTGAACATTAAAGCAGGATATTTTCAGTTCATGTTTACCATCCCCGACCCTATGCATTGCTATCGGTGTCAGAGGTTTAATCAGACCAGCCAGTCATGTTCCAATATGGCCAAACGTGTAACCTGTGGCAGGGATGCCCATGAGGGTGCTTGTCCACCTCCATCCCCTTATTGCATCAACTGTATGGGCGACCATGCTGCTTCCTCTATAGATTGCCCCATTTTCAAAGACAAACGGTTATTTCAGGAAATCAGAGTGAAGGAAAAGGTGTCGATCTTTGCTGCTCGAAAGTTATTCGCCAGTCGAAAGCCCACTGTGCCTCACGCAGGTAAATACAGCACTGTCCTTGCCTCTCCTCGGCCAACAAAGGAGGCGGCCACGCAGACTTGTGATCTCACCTTTAGTGCCACGGTCATCAGATCGGCCAGCGCAAAGATCACCCCTTCAACCTCCCCACTCTATGGCTCGCCCTTCATCGGGCTCTGCTAAATCACGAGCCCCAAAATCAGACACCCAGACTTCCAAAAAAGAGCCTACTCGTGAAGATTTTTTACGTACCCCGACTTCACAACCGTCGATCCCTCCCTCATCTCAACGTCCTGTTTCCAAGAAGGCTAATTAGAAACCCAGTTCCTCTCCTTCTCCGCCACGGCGTGTCTCATCTACAGCACCACCTGGCGGTCACCACGATTGGCCGTCTTCTGTGTGGCCCAGGCGCACTGCTGGCGGCCGATCGACCGGCCGATTGCTGGTGGCAGCAGCTGCTGCCGAACAACCTATGGATCGGGATCTTCTGCCTTCGGCTGAATGCTGTTCTACGCTGTCGGTCACTGGCTCTGAGCAGTCGTTGAGTTGATGGCAACCTTGGTCACATTCTTCCCTTTTCTGTCCACCCGATGTCCATTATCCATTGGAATATCCGTGGCATTCGAGCCAGTTGGGATGAATTGTCGATCCTCTTACGATCCTACTCGCCGGTCATCTTCTGTCATCAGGAAACAAAGCTGCGTCCCCGCGATCACATTGTTTTTCCTCATTTTAAGTGAATCTGATTTGATCTCCCCTCTGTTGATGGCACTCCAGCATATGGAGGACTCGTGACTCTTCTCCATGTTCCTTCCAAACTGTTGCTGTCCATCTTTCCCTTTCTGGATACACCTTCTCTCTTTGTGCTGTATACATTCCATCGTCCACACCAATGGCAAGAGCTGATCTCCCTCATCTTCTTCGTCAGCTTCTGCCCCCCTATTTGCTTGTTGGGGACTTCAATCCCCACCACCTACTTTGTGGACCTCTGCGTCCTTGTCCGAGAGTCTCCCTGTTGATTGACCTCTTCCACCAAGTGGATGTTGTTTGCCTCAACGCTGGGGAACCTACATTTTTGTGTGCCTCCATGTCAACCTACTCATTTGGACCTTTCGGTCAGTACTGTTCAGCTAGCTCGGCACTTTGAATGTTTCCCTCTTGCCAATAAATACTCGAGTGACCATTTTCCATGTGTCCTTCGATTACAGCCACAATTGCCATCCATGCGCCCAAGACACTGGAAGTTTTCTTAAGCCGATTGGATGCTTTTCTCCTATCTAGCAACATTTGATGACCGTCAATTTCCTAGCATCGATTATCAGGTCACTCGTGTTACAGAAGTTTTTCTTACAGCCACAGAATGTTCGATACCTCGTAGTTCCCCTTTGCCCCAGTGCCCCCCAGTTCCTCGGTGGAACGAGGTGTGCCATGACGCAATACGCGAGTGGAGACGTGCTCTTCGTGTTTGCCGCCATCATCCTACGTTGGCCAACTGTATCTGCTATAAGCAGTTACGTGCACGATGCCTTCACATCATATACGACTGCAAGAAGGCAAGCTGGAATTTCTTTAGCAGCTCATTTAATACCTTCACTCCCTCATCAATTGTTTGGAGTCAATCCGACAGATATCCGTCACTTCCAGTTTTCCCCCAACCTCTGGGCTAACTGTCATGCAGGATACCTTAGTGTACCCAGTCGCAATCTCTAAGTCATTGGTCAACACTTTGCTGAAATTTTGAGCTCTTTGAATTACCCACCAGCCTTTCTCCTGAAGAAATGGGTTGCGGAAGAGCGACCAGCGACCTCTTGCTTTTTCCTCTCAATATCGTGAAAGGTATAATGCCGTTCTTTCTATGCGGGAACTCAGACGTGCATTCTCCTCCTCTCGCTCTTCTGCTCTGGGAGCAGATGGTATCCACGTCCACATGTTGCTGCATCTATCATACCCTTGTCTGTGCAACCTCCTTCGCCTTCATAATCAACTTTTGTGTTGACAGTACCTTTCCCAGAAAATAGCGGGAAGCTATTGTCATACCTGTTCCGAAACCTGGAAAGGACAAACATCTCCCCTCCAACTATCGCCCAATCTCTTTCACGAGTAGTGTTTGTAAGGTTTTGGAGCATATGGTAAATAGCCATTTAGGCTGGTGGCTGTGGTCCCAAAATCTTTTAACAACAGCCCGATGCGGTTTCTGAAAGCATCATTCGACAGTTGACCATCTTGTTGCTCTGTCCACTTATATCATGAACAATTTTCTCAGCAAACACCAAACGATAGCTATATTTTTTGATACGGAGAAGGCATACGACACCTGTTGGAGGACAGGCATCCTCTGCACGCTCTTCTCTTGGGGCTTTCAAGGTCGGCTACTCCGTTTCATCCGTGAATTTATGACAGAGCACACATTTGAGGTGCAGGTGAACACTACTCTATCCCGCACTTTCTCTCAAGAAAAAGGGGTGCCCCAGGGCTCCGTGCTAAGTGTTGTACTGTTTGCCATCACCACAAATCCAATTATGGATTGTCTACTTTCCGATGTATCGGGCTTCCTCTTTCTCGATGACTTTGCAGTCTACTACACCTCTCAACAGACCAGCCTTCTTGAATGACGTCATCAAGGATGCCTCGATTGCCTCCATTCGTGGAGCATCAAAACCAGTTTCCAATTTTCTCCCAGTAAGACTGTCTGTGTAAATTTTTGGTGTGGTATGGAGTTTTATCTGCCATCTTTACATCTAGGCCCTGTTGACCTTCCATTCACAGATGTCGCAAATTTTTTGGGACGTATGTTTGACAGAAAACTGTGCTGGTCTTCCCACATTTTATATCTTTCGGCTCGCTATCTGCGATCCCTCAACACCCTCTGTGCTCTGCTCCTGGGCAACGGACAGAGTGATCCTCCTCCGCCTATGCTGCGCCTTACTGTGCTCAAAATTGGACCATGGAAGCATAGTTTACTCCCCTGCACAGCCGTCTATTCTTCAGTGTCTCGACTCTGTCCACCACCGTGGATTGCATTTAGCATCTGGAGCTTTTTACACCAGCCCCATGGAGAGCCTTTACGCTGAAACTGCTGAACTTCCGCTGTCCGATCAGTGAGCTGTCTGAGTCATTTTGATAGTCATCTGTCTTCCATGTCTGCTAATCTGACCCGGGTTTCCCCCCCCCCCCCCCAGATGCCTCCTTGAATTTAGGGTATGCAGGCAACCCTTCCTCTCTGCTGCCACCAGGCGTCCACTTCCGTCAACTGCTACATTCACTTTCCTTCCAATTTCCTAAAACCTTCCTGACAAATAGGAGTACGCTGCCACCTTGGCCCCACCCCTGGACATGCCTTCTCTGTGACCTTTGTCAGCTTCCCAAGGATAGTACCCCCCCCCCTAGTTTATCGTTGGGCATTAGCTGCTCTATGCACACAAATGGAGGATGCCACATTTATTTACACTGACGGCTCCAAGACCACCTTTGGTGTCAGGAAAGCCTATATTATTGACGACACCCCTATTAAATTTCAGTTTCCTGACCAGTGTTCAGTTTTTACTGCTGTTCTCCGTGCTGTCCAATACATCTGTTACCGTCAGCGGATACAGTATATTATATGCTAGTATTCGCTGAACTCTCTTCTCAATCTCCAAGCTCTTTATCCTGTCCACCCTCTGGTCCACCAGATTCAGGCCTGCCTCCATATGCTCCACTTGGGGGGAATCTCTGTGGCATTCCTCTGGATCCCAGGGCATGTTGGTATATGTGGAAAGAGGCAGCCCATATAGTGGCGAAGGTTGCTCTCTGTATTCCTCAGCCCGCCGTTTGCACGGTTCCGTTTGCTGGTCTACAGAGCATTTTATGTTGTTGTGTTACTCTTTTATGGCACACTCATTGGTCTGCACTTCAGGATTATAAATTGTGGGTCATAAAACCTCTTCCCTGTGCTTTGACCTCTTCCGTCTGGCCCTGTTGTTGGGAGGAGGTAACTTTAACTTGACTCTGGATTGGGCATTGTCTTTTTAGCCATTGAGATCTTTTAAGTGGCGCTCCTCCTCTGCTTTGTCCCCACTGCTCTCAGTCGTGGATGGTGAGACACCTGTTACTTCAGTGCCCCTATTTTAAACCGCTTTGTGCCCGTTTACAGCTGTTTCCCGATATATCTTTCATTTTAGCAGATGACTCGTGCTCAGCTGATCGTGTCCTTGAGTTTATAAGTGTGAGTGAGATGACATTGGTCATTTGAAACTCTTTTTGGGGAAAACAACCCCCTCTTCAATAGCACTTTCCTAAGATTTCCTTCTGTTTTTTTAGTTTTCCTCCTCATTAAGTTTCGCTCCCATTGATGCTGATTTCAATTCCTGTTTTATCCTTCACTAAGTCACAAATGGGCGCTTATGACCATAGCTATTTTGTGCACTGAAACTTTTTTTAATCGTATTGACCAACTAGGATCATGTTAACAACTTCAGTTCCTCATCTTCCTTTGTTATTTTCTATTTTTCCAGTATTCCCTCATTTTCTCTCCATAAAGTCTCTTCATTTCTTCTGTCCATGTTGTTCCCCATATTTTATTTCTTCTGCTTTGAATGCCTCCCAAATTTAGTATTTTATTTTTAAAACAGTTTCTTTCTGCTATTTCTGGTTCTTTAATGTTGTTTCTTTCTAGATCTTTCCTTACTACTGTAATCCATGCTATTGTCGATTTCTTCTTTCAGAAATATAGCAGTATTTGCTTTGTTAGTTTATTTCCATCCATTCAGTAGAGGTGTCCAAAAAAGGTTAATCTTTGTGTGGCCATTACTTCATATATTTTCTTTATATTTTTGTAGATCTCCTCATTACTTCTTATATTCCAACCATCTGCAGTTTTTATTGCAGTTGTTATTTTTCTAATAATCCTTCTTTTGAGAACCTCTAATCTGTCCATCTTATAGTTCATTTTTAGGCATTAAGATCCATATAAACATTCTGGTCGAACCAGTGTGGTGTGGGGTTTTAGTTTTGTTTTTCTAGATATACATTTCTTGTTGTAAATATTTTTGGTCAAACCCTATGCTCTTTCCATTTTGTTAATCCTTACATCTATTGCAGATTTTTGTAGTCCATTCTGTTGAATAGTCTCCCAAGATATGTATATTTATTTACTCGCTCTATTTTACCTATTTGTTTTGCTGTGAATTTTGGCACATTTTTTATACTTGTCATGAATTTTGTTTTTTTCCAGCTGAAATTTTGAAACCAGTTCTGTTTGCTATTTATTCCAGAAGGTTTCTCTGAAGAACAGCTTTTGTCAGGTTTTCTGAAAGTATTGCAAAATCATCCACAAAAGCCAAGCAGTTTACCTTAATTCCATTTGTTTTCCTTCCCAGATTCATTGGTTCAATTTTGTAATTTGTTTAGCTCCGAATTTCAGATCCTTACAGTTTTTTCTAGAACACAATTAAACAGTAAATCACCTTATTTTATTTTTATTTTTTAAGTTCTTATCACCAAACCTCAAAATTTTTATTTCTTTTCCCGAAACTTTAATTTGTTCAGAAAATTTTTCTTTGGTTTCCTGTACTGCATGTTCATCATACAGTCCAAATGATAGGGTATAGGCCACAACCCTGTCTCACTCCCTTCCCAACCAGTGGTTCCCTTTTGTGCTCCATGACTCTTATAACTGCCATTTGGTTCCTGTAGAAATTCTGAATAGCATTTCACTTCCTGTATTTTACCCTTGCTTCTTTCAGAATTTAAAAGAGTGTATTCCAGTCAGCAATGTCAAAAACTTTCTGTAGGTTTACAAATCATATAAGTGTAAGTTTGCCTTTCCTTATGCAGTCTTTTAAGATAAGTCACAGGGTCAGTATTGCCTTGCCTGTCCCTACATTTTTCTGGAAATCAAATTGATTTTCCCCAAGGTAGGCATCTACCAGTTTTTCATTCTTCTGTAAATAATTTTTGTTAGTATTTTGCAACTATGACTTAGTAGCCTGATAGTTTGGTAACATCCACACCTGTCAGCACCTGCTTTATTCGCAATTGGAATTATTACATTCTTCATGAAGTCTGAGGGTATTTCGCCTGTCTCACACATCATGCATGCCAGATGGAATAGTTTTGTTGTGGCTGGGTCTCCCAAAGCTATCAGCGGTTCTGACAGAATGTTGTCTACTCCAGGGGCCTTGTTTCGCCTTAGTTCTTTCAGTGCTCTGTCAGTCTTCCCGCAGTATAATGTCTCCCACCCCATCTTCATCAGCATCCCCTTCCCTTTCTACAATACTGTATTCAAGTTCATTTCCTTTGTAGAACTCGTCTATGTATTGGCTCCACCTTTCAGCTTTCCTTTCTTTGTTTAGTACTGCTTTTCCTTCTGAGCTCTCGATATTCAGAGAGCTGCTTCTCTTTTTGCCAAAGGTCTCTTTAATTTTCCTATAGGTGGCATCTATCTTTCCCTCAGTTATGCAGGCTTATAACGGCTTGCATTGTCCTCTAGCCATTCCTGCTTAGTCGTTTAGCACTTTCTGTCAATCTCATTCTTTAGACATCTGTATTCCATTGCACCCAGTTCATTTGCTGCATTTTATGTTTTCTCCTTTCATCATTTAAATTCAGTGTCTGCTGTGTTATCCAAGGATCCTATTAGCCCTTCGTTGTTTGCCTATTTGATCCCCTGCTGCCTTGACTATTTCATCTGTCAAAGCTACCCATTCATTTTCTGCTGTTTCAGTCAAAGGTTGCCTAATTCTCCCTTTGAAACTCTCAGTAATCTTCGGTTCTTTCAACTTATCCAGGTTCCATCTCCATAATTTCCTATCATTTTGTGATTTATTGAGTTTTAATCTACAGTTCATAAAAAATAAATTGTGGTCAGAGCTCACATCTGTCCCTGGAAATGTCTTACAGTATAAATGTGGTTCCAAAATCTTGTGTCTTACCATTATGTTAGGTGACACATTTGAGATGTTGGAAAAGTAAAGCACTATATACAAGAAAGTGTGCAAACTTGTTGCTTATTAGCAGCACATACATGTGGATGGGAGGCTGGACTTTGTGTCTGAAATTTGTCACACAGCACATTAGCTCTCAACGTGTCGGTCACTGCAAATGGGGCACATATTGTGCCTCGGGGGTGTGCAGCATTCCTGGAGTGATTTGATAAAAGGCTACTGTAACATGACTCTGTAGGTCAGTCAGATTCTGCGGTTTTTATGGAAATAATGTTGATGTTAGGCCGGAATATTAAAGGCTGTGGGAGGGGTCTACCAAACCCACACTGGCGATCGTTGAATATCTGAATATCTGGTTTAATTGTCCTCACACAATGACATCCAAGTGTGCTGGAGCACCATCCTGTTGATAGACATCGATGTCCAGTATCCCATCTTTCTGTAATTGATAAATGAGATACTGGTCAATTATTTCCAGGTAATTGAGAGCACAAACAGTCTCCTCCACAAGAAAGAATGGGCTGATAACACTGCACCGACACCTGAAAACTCCCTGGGTCTCTACAACACTCGAAAATTTTTTAGGCCACATGCCACATTGACTACGTTGTTGCGGTGTAACAACCATTTTCACTTACAAGGTAGCACACTCAGCGTGTGTTGACTGTTGTCACCTCTGTAGGTTATACAATGTGCTTCTGACATCTGCTGTTTGCACTGTGAACTAGGTGCTGACAGCTTGCCTCACAAAGCATGGTCATTCATTGTTAACTCGCCCCATTTTCATGTACATTGCAGAAAATCGCTTGGAGATTTATTCACTAGCTTAATAAATATAATGCAATACTCTTATGACGTCTTAGACGGATCACCCTGTACAATCAATCTGAAACTTGCCATTGTCTCCAGGTCTCTTGCACATATACAACCTTCTTAGACGATTCTTAAACCAGATTACAATGAAATGAACACCCTTAGCTGCTTACAGGCATTGACATACGTCAACGGGGACAGATGAAAATGTGTGCCCCGACCGGGACCTGAACCCGGGATCTCCTGCTTACATGGCAGATGCTCTGTCCATCTGAGTCACCGAGGACACAGAGGATAGCGCGACTGCAGGGATTTATCTCTGGCACGCCTCCCGCGAAACCTACATTCTCAACGTATTGTCCCGCACTACATTCGTCGGGGCACACATTTTCATCTGTTCCCGTTGATGTATGTCAACGCCTGTAAGCAGCTAAGGGTGTTCATTTCATTGTAATTTCATTCTAATGAGCTGCACGGTCACCGATGGTATCTGTTCTTTCGGACATGTCCGAAAGAACTGATACCCTCTTAGTAAATCTTAAAATTTTGCACAGGACATAAAATCACTGCTAACATCTGGTTTATCAGGCACATTTCTTTTTCATACCTTTCCCTGTCCATGTTTTTCTACTATTTTTCCTTCTCTTCCCTTTCCTACTATACCAAATTGCATGTTTGAAGGCACTGTACACTCTCTAAACTAAATGTTTTTATTTTCAGAAGCTACACGAAAAAGCTCTCAGCTCTACAGTCCGAGTCTGACCGACTTGTCCGACGAGCCACTGTCGGCGGCACTGCGATCGCAGGCCCCTCACGGTGTGTGCTTACTCAGGCAAGTGTCGTGGGGATTTGTTAATGTAGAGGCTGACTGTACGCTGTAGGTGTCTGCAGACTTCCATCATTAGAGGAACAGTTCTATGAACAGTACATGCCATTCTCGGGAGTGTGGACCACTTCGTTGGTTACTCGAGTTCCTCATCTGACCCCAGAACTGTCATTTACTGCAGCTAGGCATTTAGCACTAATAAAATGTGAGTTACATAAAATGGAAGTGTCCGACATATCAGCAGCCGTGAAGATATGAAAATTTAAAGGTATCTCCATTTTGAGCAGTACAAACTTTAGAATTATTATTCTAATTTGTTAATCCGGTGGTGTAGTCCACGTACTGTGTGAAAGTGACTTGTCAACATATGATCGAAGAACATTTATTATAAACTTTCCTGATGATCTCAGTGAACTGCATTTGGTAATATCAACTATGAACTATGAACTGGTTAAGAGACTTACTCAGTTATAAAACTTTTGTGCCTGTGTTTGTTTATATTATGCATTATATGTATATTTAACCAATTGTATAAGAAATCTTTAAATAAGAATGTAAAATGACTGTGTAAACTTGTGACTAGTAATAATTGAAGGTTATTGGCAACGAAATGTTGTTGTAAGCTTGTAGTGTATCTTACAGAATATGCCCATGATACAGGCAAGTCCTAGGAGCAATACACATTGGGTTCAGAGCTGGCTAGAAATAACTTTTTCAGTTATTTTGAAATTTAACTTAGTCATCTGCCAGAATGCCTATGATGTTGGGGGCTAGAATAAATCTGCAGTAACTCATTTTCTGTTGTAAAAGGCAAATAAAAGGTGTCTTATACCTAGCGAAGGTTTTACGTTGGTGAATCAACTGTTATTGAGACGACCTTTCCATCAACCTTTTTGCTTAATTATACATGGATCTTCTTAGGGTTTGTTGTACACTTTTCTAAATTTCAAAGAAGTATGGGTTTTCTGGGTAAGGACACCTTACATGTTGTGTAACCTATCCACCATGTGCTATGATCTCCTGCACCTACTATTAGAGTGGATTTACATCTGCACCTGAGATCCAGCACAGTACGAGGGCAGTTCAATAAGTAATGCAACACATTTTTTTTCTGAAACAGGGGTTGTTTTATTCAGCATTGAAATACACCAGGTTATTCCGCAATCTTTTAGCTACACAACACTATTTTTCAACGTAATCTCCATTCAATGCTACGGCCTTACGCCACCTTGAAATGAGGGCCTGTATGCCTGCACGGTACCATTCCACTGGTCGATGTCGGAGCCAACGTCGTACTGCATCAATAACTTCTTCATCATCCGCATAGTGCCTCCCACGGATTGCGTCCTTCATTGGGCCAAACATATGGAAATCCGACGGTGCGAGATCGGGGCTGTAGGGTGCATGAGGAAGAACAGTCCACTGAAGTTTTGTGAGCTCCTCTCGGGTGCGAAGACTTGTGTGAGGTCTTGCGTTGTCACAAAGAAGGAGAAGTTCGTTCAGATTTTTGTGCCTACGAACACACTGAAGTCGTTTCTTCAATTTCTGAAGAGTAGCACAATACACTTCAGAGTTGATCGTTTGACCACGGGGAAGGACATCGAACAGAATAACCTCTTCAGCGTCCCAGAATACTGTAAGCATGACTTTACCGGCTGAGGGTATGGCTTTAAACTTTTTCTCGGTAGGGGAGTGGGTGTGGCGCCACTCCATTGATTGCCGTTTTGTTTCAGGTTCGAAGTGATGAACCCATGTTTCATCGCCTGTAACAATCTTTGACAAGAAGTTGTCACCCTCAGCCACATGACGAGCAAGCAATTCCGCACAGATGGTTCTCCTTTGCTCTTTATGGTGTTCGGTTAGACAACGAGGGACCCAGCGGGAACAAACCTTTGAATATCCCAACTGGTGAACAATCGTGACAGCACTACCAACAGAGATGTCAAGTTGAGCACTGAGTTGTTCGATGGTGATCCGTCGATCATCTCGAACGAGTGTGTTCGCACGCTCCTCCATTGCAGGAGTCACAGCTGTGCACGGCCGGCCCGCACGCGGGAGATCAGACAGTCTCGCTTGACCTTGCGGCGATGATGACACACGCTTTGCCCAACGACTCACCATGCTTTTGTCCACTGCCATTTCACCGTAGACATTCTGCAAGCGCCTATGAATATCTGAGATGCCCTGGTTTTCCGCCAAAAGAAACTCGATCACTGCCCGTTGTTTGCAACGCACATCCGTTACAGACGCCATTTTAACAGCTCCGTACAGCGCTGTCACCTGTTGGAAGTCAATGAAACTGTACGAGACGAAGCGGGAATGTTTGAAAATATTCCACAAGAAATTTCCGGTTTTTTCAACCAAAATTGGCCGAGAAAAAAAATGTGTTGCATTACTTATTGAACTGCCCTCGTAGTTAATCCATCATAGGGGAGTGGAGGGGGCAGGGGTGGTCATCGTGCACCCTCTTTGGTCACACTCTGGTGGTGCTCAGACCATCTGTACCAAAGGAGGACAAATATTTATCAAGTGCATACAGTAATTGTATACAGTGTCTTATAAATAATTTTTCATCAAGGTTACATACATTATACAAGTACCATGTAAATAAACAAAGAATGTCTTTCAATAGTCATATTTAACTGTGCATTTCACAGTTGCAGTAATTAATCAAATCACAAAAGGCTCCATTTTTGGTATAACTCCTGATGTAACTAATCTAGTACTTTTATCTTCCAAAGTAAACACCTGGCACACTTGGAACAAGCCTAGTGTTTTGTCTACTATACAGATATCTACTATACAGATATTCTAAAATGTGTAGTCCTCATTTTCAGGCTTGGTCCATTCAAAAAGTATCTGACTTTTAGCTACAAAATCAATCTTTATTCAGATACAATAGTTTCAGCTTCAAAGCAGTGCCCATCAGCTTCTACACACCTCTCCAAACACTGCTGCCACTGCTGGAAGCATCACCAGAAAGCCTCTTTCGGTAGGGCGTTCAACTGCTCTGTCGAATTCTGCACGTTGTCTTCCCTGTTCTGAAATCTGATCCCTTTCAGAGCCTTTTCCTGTGTACGGAAAAGCCAGAAGTCACTCAGTGCTAGGTCAGGGGAACAGGAAGCTGACAAACCACAGTCTTTTTTTGTTTTCCAAAAAAAACTCCGAATTAATGGAGAACGATGAGAGGACGCATATTGTCACGGTGAAGGGTGCCCACTGCCTGCGAGTCCAGCTGTTTGTATCTCACCGATTCACGCAGGTAACCTTTCGGTCGTACTCCTCGTTGACATTAGTACCTTCTGGGGTGTACTCGTGACAGACTGCACCGTTGGAGTCAGGAAAGATGGTCAGCATGACTTACACATTGATGCGGACCTGCCTCACTCTTTTGGGTCTCAGGGATGACAGATACTTCCGTTGCAATGAGAGGAACTTTGTTTCTCCGTTGTACATGTAAACTCAGGACTCATCACCAGTGATTACTGCGTTACAAAAGTTCGGATTACTACGGACAGTATCCAGCACGTCCTGTCTGATCTCCAAATGAAGTTGCTTATGCTCAGTTGTTAGAAACTTTGGCATAAATTCTCCTGAGATGGCATGAATGGGTTCAACACTAATTTTAACCTTGTGTGCAAGTTCTCTGCTCGTATTTAATCTACCCTGCATCACCAGTGTCCTTATGTTATCAGCTCTCTGGATGGTGAAGACCTACCTGAATGTGCTTCACTCTTCACTGATGCGTGGCCATCTTTGAAGTGGTCGTGCCACTCCTTTATATATGTGGTACCCGTCACTTCGTCCCCAAACACTTCTCAAATCTTGTCGATTCTATCGACCTGAGAATTGCCTAGCTTAAAACAAATTTGATGCAATAATGTTGTCCCACTTTTTCTGTCATTTTGTCCTCACGACCAAATCCAATAACTATCTCTTATAAGTGTTCACCTGGCAACAACTAGGCAGTGACTGGTTGTTTCTGCTATTGTGAAAAAAAATCACACGTTTGCACTATGTACGCTTACCAACATAGAGGGGATGTGTGTCCCAAAGCCACTATTGGTGTCGACATAAAAAATAAGATTGGATACATTTTGAATAGTCCTCGTATAATGCTAAAGCACGTGCTCAGAAACTGAGAGCTCTCGGTATCAAATCCTGGTTGAAACACAGAGGTATTTCAGTCTGCCTTTACCCCAGCCCTAACCTCACCCTGACGAGAAGGCGTGAGACACGGTTCAGATTCCACGTTAAATTGTAGGTTCCCTTTCCCCGATTGGACAACTGGAGTAGATTAGGGACTCGCATGTCGCTAAAGTGGTATCCAATTGAAAGAGTTGCACCAAACTGTTGAGCCATGTAAAATTATTATATTAGCCACTCTTGTCCTGCAGTACCTAGTTGACACCCACGTGGTGACCCTTTTGTAATGTTATGTCAGGGCACACTAAGGTGAAATGTTACTGAAGCTCACTGTGAGCTTGTTGGTTAGTTATTATTCCTGTCTCCTCCCACCCTCCCCCACCCACCCCACTCTCTCTCTCTCTCTCTCTCTCTCTCTCTCTCTCTCTCTCTCTCTCTCCCTCTCCCTCCAACCCCCCTGTCTCTCTCCCTCCCTCCCTCTCTCTTTCCCCCAGTCCCTCCCTCCCTCTCTGTCTCTCAAACTATTTGAAAGTTCATTCCGTTTGCACACGGATCAATCAGAAGCAGTGTGTGTGCTAGTTTGAAAGTTTCTGGCAGACTAAAACTCTGTGTGCCTGACCAGCACATACACCTTGCCTTTCACAGCAGTGCTCTGCTAACTGAGTTGTCTGAACACAACTCGTGACCTTCCCTTGTAGCTTTACTTCTGCCACTACCTCCCGAACTTCACAGTAGTTGTTCTGCATATCTTGTCATTCTATTGCTCAGTCAGTAGAGAATTTGCCAGTGAAAGGCACTCGCTCCAGGTTTGAGTCCCAGTCTAGCACACAAAGCCAGGAAGATTCGTAATTGAAGTCAGGCATTTATGTTTTTGAAGCACTAGGCACAATCTTTCACAGCAGTTGTGATTAAACAAATACAGTTGGTACTCTTCATCCTGGCACATCCCTTTCTATGTAATAACTGACAGTCGGGTTAGCCCGCATCCCATTCACACGACACCGACATTTCGGTCTCGCTGCACTCGGCCTATCTTCTGTGGGTGCTCTGACCTGCAGGTCCTGCATATTGCGCCCATTGCTGATCTGTGTCCTTGCCTTTTGTGGAGCAGGCCTATGGTATTTCATTTCATAAACTTGTGATTAATTTTTATAGCTTTCGATTAGGACACAGCCCTCAAAACTGTAGGATACGAAGGGCAGAAGGAAAGTCGTGAACACAGTAGGTTTAGATCTTAGAGGAAGTAAGTCTTTTTACATTACTGAAGGATTGGAGTCCTTGCGTAGCCTGTTCAGAACATGGAAATGGCACTCTTGTCACGGCAGACTACTGAATTGCCACTGTCTCGTTTCTGTTTCCATTTACCAGTTAGCCCAACTTCTCGAATTTAGTATTTGACACATTCAGTTTCCTTGTACCTCTGTGTTGGCTTAACCCCAAATGGCTACACACCTGCAAATATGAAAGCATTTAGATTTCTTCCTTCAGTACAGAACCTGACTGTGGTGAAGAGTAAGTGGGAAAGGGAACTTGCCTGTTGTGCACCTTTCTTTATTCTAAACGACTTTAATTTCCATTTTTCTTTTGTAATCTCAACACACAAGTATCATAGAGCATCTAAATTTTTTTAGTTAAAGAGTTGAGGACATTGTGTTTGTCCAGGCAATCATATATTTTATACTTCAGCTTTTTATCGTCTGTCTAACTATCCAAAACAATGAGCCTACACTTACATCCTTACTCCACAAACCACAATGAACTGCATGACACAGGGTACTTACCACAGACCCACTGTACCACTTTTCCTATTCCATTCAAATGTGGAGTGCAGAAAGTACGGTTCCTGTACACAGTTTAATAAGTTTAATCTTGTGCAAATTCCTATAAGAATGATGTATAGGAGGTTTGTAGTATATTTCTACTCCCCTCACTTAATGCTAGTAGGCTCTCTCGGGATAGCTTCCGTTATCTACAGGTGTCTGCCACTTCTGTCTTTTTAGTATTTCTGTGATGCTATCCTGTGGGTCAAACAAACTTGTGACTTTTCATTGTACTCTTTTTTTTTCTTTGCATACATTCAGTATCCCCTGTTAGTCCTATTTGGTATGAGATTACATTTCCATACCATTCTTCCGACGAACCAAAGCCTGCCAGCCACTTTAGATGACCGAGCCTTTGTGATCATTCTATATTATGACCCTGCATATTGTTACACCCAGGTATCTGTGCGAAGTGATTTGATTCTAATTGTGAGTTATTGGTATTGTGGTCATAGGACTAGTACTTTATTTTGTTTTGTGAAGTGCAGTATTTCACATTTCTGTACATTTAAAGCAAGTTGCCAGTCTCTGTGCCACTTAGAAATCAAAATTGTACAAATATGTGACTCTGTGCAGCTTTGTTGAGGCAGTGCTTCATAATAGATAAATGCGTCATCTGCAAAAGGTCTGAGGTTACTGTGAATGCTGTCGGCCAAACCATTGAATATTCAACATGAATATCACCCTTCCCTGAGACACACCTGAAGTTAGATGACAGTGCCTTCAGCTTTCCAGCTTTCCCTTTCATCTCTGAAAGGGATTGATTTCTAGCACTGAGATCTTTGTAATTAAACCGTAATTTGTTTTGACATTAGCACGCATGACCTCTTCAGTGTAATTCTCTCTGCTTCAGTGGCAGCAGACACACCACTTCTCCCTCACCTGTACACTGTTGCATCATTTACTGAGATACGTCACAGTCTAGTTGCCATGCTGATCTGGCTGGCAGAGCACATGGCTCCAGCCCTGAAAGTCCTGGGTTCAGTCCCAGATGGGGGAAGGGATATTTCTCATCCCAGTTGGAACTTAGTCAGGGGGGAATGAATAATATATTTTATAATCCTCCATTGTGCCTCCTATCTCGGTAACTGGTAGAACATAAACATATCGGTTGGATGTCAGTCAAAACTTAGTCGAGTGCACATATGTCATCCACTTCATTTACCATGGTGGGCAGCATGACGAGAGCCATCTCACTTTTTCTGAAATGGTGCGAGCGCCACGAACCCCGATATTTCACCGTCTCGCCAGTAAGAGATCCGTGCTAATCCGACTCTCGTAGATACGCACTGTCATTACCCAAATTGTACTTATGTGAGGTAGCCTGGGAAGTAAGGTTGGTTAGCCACAAATAAAAGTAACAGAACTGCAATAACATTCAAATGTAATTGAGAAGCACTTTGTCCTCTAGTAAACGACAGTCGCCAAACTCGACTCTAATTATCGATCCCTCGCTATTGTAACTGTCGTTCAAGACGAGAGCACACGAGAGACAGCAGTATCGGGCAAACGTCTTCCTTTACGTGCCTTATACGATACTTCCATCAGTAGTGTTGAACACGATTCTTCTTGCTAATCGAGAACTCGCTACAAAATGGGCTGGCCGCGGTGGCCGTGCGGTTCTGGCGCTGCAGTCCGGAACCGCGGGACTGCTACAGTTGCAGGTTCGAATCCTGCCTCCAGCATGGGTGTGTGTGATATCCTTAGGTTAGTTAGGTTTAAGTAGTTCTAAGTTCTAGGGGACTTATGATCTAAGATGTTGTGTCCCATAGTGCTCAGAGCCATTTTTGAGCTACAAAATGGTTTAAATGGCTCTAAGCACTATGGGACTTAACATCTGAGGTCATCAGTCCCCTAGACTTAGAACTACATAACTACGTAAACGTAACTAACCGAAGGACATCACACACATCCGTGCCCGAGGCAGGATTCGAACCTGCGACCGTAGCAGCATCGCAGTTCTGGACTGATGCGCCTAGAACCGCTCGGCCACAGTGGTCGGCGAGAACTCGCTACAGAGAGAATTTATCTCACATTAGTCATTTCTAGGACCTCATAAATTTATGTCACACTCTCTGTACTTACACAGTTACAACATGGAAAAATAATATGTAAAGGAACTTTCATTTGCATTAATCAGCTTTACATGGTCATGCAGACCTTTCAATAATGATTCTAAACTATATTCTTGCACATTTGCACATAATAAAAAGAATAAAAGAGTGATTGTTTAATACTTCCATTACACAACCAACTGGCCATACGTGTGGTTAAATTCACGACCATCAGAAATCTCGCAAACACTGAACCGTACGCTAAAATCTTTTACTTGTAATGTTGAAACAGGACAATGACTTGAGAGTGTGATCCTACCATTGTTGTAATAATCATCATAGTTGGAAATGATACTTGTAGACACATTCAAAGCTACTTCCTTCTCCTGCATATTACTGCATATACTTTTTGCAGAATACTCTGTTACTATTCAGATGCCGTTTCAGACACTCGGAGCAGTCTCCAAAAAGCAATAGTACCAAAAAGTAACATATTACATCATAAAATGAAAATTTTTCCCGACCATTCATCTGTGTGACATGCCTCTCTGGCAGCCCACTAGTGACTTCATCTCGTGATTGTGCCAGTGGATTAGCTGGTGCCCTGCTCCACTGAACGCACTCGTCAATCACAGTTTTGTATCCTGCCTGGAAGACGGCGCGTGGGTCTGCTCCTGGAAACTGAAAGGTTGGCCAAATGTAGGAAGTGAGTAGGAGCAGGAAAAGGTAAACACGTCGGTACTGCAAATACAGTTAAAGCACCTTTACTCTAGCAAGAAGAATACATAACTTTGCAATGAAGTGCGAAGTGTCCCAGCCGTCTGCTCCTGATCAAATGGGGAGAACCTGGAGCGGAACTCGTAGATCTGCACAGCACCTGCTAGAGGGCGCTGTCGTCGGTGTTGGTGTCGTAGTGCCAACCTACACCACGGCATCGTAGCTATCGATACCACACACAGTAGATGTATTCACTTTTAAAAACGAGTGAAAACATTTGAACTGAAAGAGAGGATTGTCATCCATTACGTATCTCCCAAATTACCTTCTTCTGATAACAGTTAAAATAAATAGTTCTTAACCTCGAGGGTTAATAGCTCCTGGGACTATTTTATGTCTTTGTGCGATATCTCGATCTGTCGCATAGCAGAGCAGTACAGGGATTCCCCTCTGGCAGAGCTGTTCTGTGCATTTTTAAGCTGGCAGAAATGTCTACCTACTTGAATGTCCTTCTAGAATAATCGAGAAAGTTTCTGTTTTCCTGCTCTATGCAACTCGCTACCTTCTGTACATAATGTTCAGTCGTCGACCTGCCTAATGTTCTTTCAAGTGCTCCCTCTTACTTTAATTGGAGTACAAGGTAAATAGTTTATTTCACATCACCTTACGAGTGGCGTAAAATTCTTTTCTTTAAATTTAGGTGAAGTCTTTAGTTATTACTATTATTATCAAATGTAAGTAAGAAGAAAAACAGAGGAGGATACATGTATACATTAATACACTGGTATCCAAAATTAAAGCAACAAGATTTTATTTCCCTGTCCTCATTCGTGATAGACTCATACAAACTGTCAAAGACATCTGTACAATCATGTTCTGCATGGAACATGGCATTATGGGGGAATGGACAACCATTCCAGTGATGACATTAGAGGACCTATCAAATGGAGTAGCATTCACCGGGTAGTCCCAAATCCACAGTCGCTGTATACACAGCCACAGATGGTGCAGCGTGGCACGGAGAAGACGCCCACACGACTCTCTGCATTCGACGAGGACCTAGGAAGAATGAAAGCGGGACATTCACAAACTAATGTGGCTTGCTGGCTTATGTGAATCATTCTGTTGTTTCTCAGGTGTGGCAACAGTTCAGGGAGACCGAAACTGTATCCCAAAGAGCAGTGCAGGGCCAACCACATGTGACGTCAGAAAGACGGTTCCGTTATTTGGCTGTAAGGACACGACAGTACCCCCTTAGTACTGCACGACTACTGGCATCTGACCTCGTAACATTCACTGGACGTGTGGTATTGTGGCAAACGGTGTACAGAAGGCTTTGGCAGAAGGGCCTTTATTGTCGAAGACCTACTGTATGTGTAACTCTAAATGTCTC
The DNA here is from genome assembly GCF_021461395.2 of Schistocerca americana. Taxonomy (NCBI): domain Eukaryota; kingdom Metazoa; phylum Arthropoda; class Insecta; order Orthoptera; family Acrididae; genus Schistocerca; species Schistocerca americana. Next base: position 237,554,417 of record NC_060127.1, read on the forward strand.
CTTCCGTGAAGACGCGTTAGAGTGGAGTCCTTAATGTGCCACTCGGATGGTGGAAGAGTGGTCCAATGTTATTTTCGCAGACAAGACCCGATTTCGTCTGGAGAGTTACTTTCGACAGATTATCATCTGGAGGGAACGTGGAACACGATAGCGGGATCCAAACATTGTGGAAAGAAATCAGTGTTGAAGAGGATTCCTAATTGTTTTGGCAGGCATTATGTTGACCACTCAAACATTTCTTCTTGAAATTGTACTGGTGAATTGGCAAGGTTTAACAACTGTCAGTTATTGTGACAAGATCTCGGGACTTCACGTGCAGTTGCTGCTAGGTATTGCGGGGCAAGACTTTGTGCTGACGGATGATAATGCTCAATCTCATAGAGCACAGGTGCTTGAAGTTTTCTTGGGACAGAAGATACTGCACAGATGGTGTGGCCTGCACACTCTTCTAATTTGAATCCCGTAGAGCATGTCTGGGCTGCACTAGAAAGGCGACTCGCATCGAGTCAGCATCCACCAACCACTCTCGAAGACATGCTAGCAGCTCTGCAGGAAGCATGGGAAAAATGGCAGTTATTCCCTCAGCAAGAGATTCGTGACATCATTCACAACGTGCCCCGCCATTGTCAGACCCGTACTGCTGCTGTATGTGGTAACACCCCACCCTGAGTAACTGCATTGTTTCTTTTGAGAGGATATTGTCCTCGTGTAAACCGTGTTTATATAGGGTGTCCCAAAAGTAGTGCACTCTTTTTAATGACAGAAATGTAACTCCATTATCAAACAAATTACCTAACTATTTACAACTTGTAGTCACGAGTTTATTTGTGACAAACAACATTAGGCGTACGTCGACCATTTGCATATTGACAGTAATGAGTCCATAATGTGACACTTGGAAAAAGTACACGTATGACGTCAGTGGTTGTCGTGTTACATGTCGATATCAGTAACAACTCACACGTTGAACGATGGGAAATGAATACGACAAATCGTGAGTTGGCTGTCATTGGCAAACCACAATGCTCATAGATAATTTCCTGTGGTTTGTAAAAAAGGTTTTGTTATAGAAGCAGAACCGCCGACTACTACAGATTGTCCATAATTGTAGTGGATTTGTTATCTTAATTCTACATCTACACGTGTACTCGGCAAACGACCGTCAGGTGCGTGACAGAGGGTATGTCCCACTGCACCAGTTACTGTGGTTTCTTCCCATTCTGTTCACGTCTGGAGCACAGGAAGAATGACTGCTTGAATGCCTCTGTGTGTGCAGTAACTATTCTATCTTAGACTCCTGATCTCCATGTGAATGATACGTAAGGTGTCTCATTATGTTCCTAGAATCACCATCTGAATCTGGTTCTTGAAACTGTGTCAGCAGACTTCCTCAGGATTGTTTACTACTGTCTTCAAGAGCCAGTTCAGTTTCTTCAGTATCTCTGTGACACTCTCCCATTGACAAAACAAAGCTCTAACCATTTGTGCTGCCCTTCTCTGTATACCTTCACATACCCTACTAGTCCTGTTTGGTTCAGTTCCCACACATTTGTGAAATATTCTAGAACCAGTCACACGAGTGATTTGTAAGCGATCCCCTTTGTAGATAGATTGCATTTCTCCAGTGTTCTACCAATAAACCAAAAGCTACCACCTGCTTTATCCAAGACTGAACCCGTATGATCATTCCATTTCATATCCCTAAAAAGCGTTACACCCAGGTATTTGTAAGAGTTGGCGGATTCCAACAATGACTCATTGATATTATAGTCATAGGATACATGTTTTTGTTTTTTGAATGTACAGTTTTACATTTCTGAACATTTAAAGCAAGTTACCAATATTTACACCACTTTAAAATCTTTTCAAGATGTGACTGAATATTTATGCAGCTTCTCTCAGATGGTATAGACAACTGCATCATATACAAAAAGCCTGATTTCACTATTAATATTATCTGCAAGGCCATTAATATACAACACAAACAGCACAGGTCCCAACATACATCCCTGCGGTACACTGGAAGTTACTTCTACATCAGTCGACGGTTCTCCACCACGATAAGATGCTGTGTCTTCCCTACCAAAATGTCTTCAATCCAGTCAAAAATTTCACTTGATACACCATATGATCATACTTTTGTGAATAAGTGCAAGATTGGTAGTGAGTTAAATGTTTTTTCAGAAATCAAGACATACTGCATCTAGCTGCTGGCCTTGATCCAAAGCTTTCAGTATGTCACAAGAGAAAAGTACGAGTTGGGTTTCACGTGATCAATGTTTCTGGAATTGTGCCTGTTGGTATTGTGGTGGTCATTCTATTCGAGATACCTCATTATGTTCGAGATCAGAATATGTTCTACAATTCTACAACAAACCGTTTTCGAGGCTATTGGATTACCCTTTTGGTACACGGGTGTAACCTGTGCTTTTTCCCAAGAACTGCACACAGTTTTGTGTTTGAGGGATCTACGATAGATTATACTTAGAAGAGGGACTGACTTAGCCTGAAATTCAATATAGAATCTGACGGAGACAATATTGGGCCCCGCAGCTTTGTTCAGTTTTAATGACTTCAGCTGTTGGTCAACCCTACTGACACTAATGCTGAATTTCCAGTGGTACAAGGATTATACTGGGCAATGCTCTCAAGTTTTCCTTTGTAAAGGAACATTTGAAAATGGAGTTAAGCTTTTCAACTTTTGCATTGCTACCCTCGATTTCAGGTCCTGTCTCCTTCGCTAGTGACTGTTAGTGGCACCAAAGTTGGTGTCCAGTCTTTACATATGACCAGAATTTCTTTGGATTCTGTGAAAGATCGCTTGACTATATTCTGCTGCGGTAGTCATTGCTCTCTCGGCAGCCAAATGCTTTTCATTCAGAATCTCTTTATCTGTAGCCCTATAATTTGTTTTACACCTGTAGTGCAGTGATCTCCATTTCCTTCACAATGACTGTATACCATTGAAGTTTCCTCCCATTATGAACTTTTCTACTGGGAACATATCTATCCAGTGCATGGTCAATTATTCTTTTAAATTGAGCCATAGTTCCTCTACACGCTCGTGACCTGTGCTGAAAGTTTCAAGTTCCTCACTGAGGCTGTAGTTGTAGTTGTACTTTAGGAATCATTGTTGCCACAGGCATGTCATAGTCACTGGTTACCAGTTTCAATGTGGACATCCTCAAAGAGGTCAGGTCTATTTGTTGCCATTAGATCAAATATATTTCCATAATCAATGGCGTTCCTAAATATCTGTTCTAGGCCATATTCAGAGAAGGCATGTAGTAATGTTTCAGAGGATGTGTTATCATGCTCACCACTAAGAAAACTGTAATTTTTCCAATTATCTGTCAGACAATTAAAGTCTCCACTGACGATTTTAGTAAGATTTGGGAGCTTACATACAAGTGAACTGAGGTTTTCTCTAAAATTTTTGGTTACGTCAAGAGATGAGTGTGGTGGCTGACAGAAGGATACAGTTATCTTTTTACGCCCACCCCTGATACCGAGTCTCGCCAGAATAGTCTCACATGCAGCTTCGACTTCTGTCTTGGTGGATTTGAGTTTCTTGTCTACTGCAACAAATACACCACCTCCATTTGCTATTTGCCTATCCTTTCGATATACTGGCTGATGAAAAACTCGGTATACATTATTCCGTGATTTATTCAGTTTCAAATTTAGATAGAGAGGTACAAATTGACACACATGCTTGGAATGACATGAGGTTTTATTAGAACCAAAAAAATACAAAAGTTCGAAAAATGCCCGACATATGGCGCTTCATCTGATCAGAATAACAATAATTAGCATAACACAGTAAGACAAAGCAAAGATGATCTTTACAGGAAATGCTCAATATGTCCACCATTATTCCTCGACTACAGTTATTGTTGAGGAATGATGTTGTGAACAGCACTGTAAAGCATGTCCGGAGTTATGGTGAGGCTTTGGCATTGGATGTTGTCTTTCAGCATCCCTAGAGATGTAGGTCGATCACGATACACTTGCGACTTCAGGTAACCCCAAAGCAAATAATCGCACGGACTGAGGTTTGGGGACCTGGGAGGCCAAGTATGACGAAAGTGGCGGCTGAGCACACGATCACCACAAAACGACGCGCGCAAGAGATCTTTCATGCGTCCAGCAATATGGGGTTGAGCGTCATCCTGCATAAACATCGTACGTTCCAGCAGGTGTTTATCAGCCGGGCTGGGGATGATGCGATTCTGTAATATATAGGCGTACCTCCCACCCGTCACGGTAGCAGTTACAAAACCAGAGTCACGCATTTCCTCTAAGAAAAACGGCCCGATAACGGCAGATGTGGTAAATCCAACCCATACCGTGACTTTCTCGTCGTGCAATGGCGTTTCCATGACAGTTCTAGAATTTTCGGTAGCCCAAATTCTGCAGTTGTGGGCGTTGACAGACCCTCGGAGCGTGCAATGAGCTTCGTCGGTCCACAACACGTTACTCAACCAATCGTCATCTTCCGCCATCTTTTGAAACGCCCACACCGCAAATGCCCTCCGTTTCACTAAATCGCCAGGTAACAGTTCATAATGCCGATGGATTTTGTACGGATAGCATCGGAGGGTACGCCTAAGTGCCAACCAAACAGTAGTGTATGGAATGCCGGTGCGACGTGCGACTGCACGAGCGCTGACTTCCCCGTGCATAGACTGAACTGTCTCAGCAGCATTACGCCTTGTGCTCGGTCGGCCAATACGGGGTCTATCGTCTAAACAATCCGTGGCTTCGAACTTCGAAATCATTCTCGCCACAGCTGCATTTGTCAACGGACCTTTACCCGTTCGAATCCCCTTCCTATGGCGATAAGATCGTAACGCTGAACTAGCACATTCCCCATTCTGATAATACAGCTTCACTAAAAGCGCCTTTTCAGGTAACGTCAACATGCTGCGACTGCTGGCGCATCTGATTCTCTCTCTCATTACAGCTCCTTTTATGCACGATTGTCATGCGGAGTCACTGACGTTTTGCTATCCAGCGCCATCTGTCGGACATTTTTTGAACTTTTGTATTTTTTTGGTTCTAATAAAACCCCATGTCATTGCAAGCATGTGTGTCAATTTTTAACTCTCTATCTACATTATTCCGTGGTTTATTAAGTTTTCAAATTTATATTGACTTTTTGATCACCCGGTACACTAAATTTTCCTCAAAAATCTCACTGCTATAGATTTCAGGTTTCAACCAGCTTTATGTACCTAATATTGTGTGAGCTTCGCTGCTTTTCACGAGCACTTCCAGTTGGGAAACTGGAAATCGGCTGCGAATGCTATGAAATTTTACCATTAGGATTTTAATACCCTTGCGTGTGGGTGGAATTTGTTTCGATCTTGCACTGATACTTCTGGGTTTCCTACAGCTATTGTTATCTGGACTGGCTGAAGAGTCACCTAAACTAAAAAAAAAAAAAAAAAAAAAAAAAAAAACCTTGTGTGCATCCCACACACAGTCAGCTACCTGAGTAGCAGTCTCTGTTGTGTAGTGCACACATGACCAATTTAGTGGAATCCTACAGTTCTCATTCCTATTACACAAGTCCAGGAAGTTACAGCTTAGCTTATCACAGAACTTTCACAAGTCTCTGTCCCCAGAATTCAAGTGGAAGGACTGAACCAATGCTGCTAATTCTGGGTTTCACTGAAACTCCATGCGCAAGGCTAGTCTTCTCAACCTGCTCTGCCAGTTGCTGGAGTGACACAAGTATGGCCTCGGAGCTGAGACGTCTGGCGTCATTTGTTCCAATGTGTGCCACACCCCTCTGCAGTTGATTGCACCGTGTTCCCTCAGTGGCTGCCCTGCCAGAACAGCCTCTTCGATGTGCCGAATGAGGTGCCCAGTTATTCACATTGAGAGCACCTGGTGTCCCGTCCTGTCCCTTGCTGCCATTTCCGTAAGGGGTACCACCACCCGCCGTACATTAAACTCCTGACACTGGACAAATGATGTTTCCCCACGGCAAATCTAGTGACTCCCACTGGCTCAGTTTCAATTAAAGGCAACACCTCGAACTCGTCGGTCAGGGGGATCTGTACGACGCCTCGAGTCCACTCCGTGCATGGCACCGAGATCTACCACTGACACACCACTCACAAGTGGACGAGTAGTGGCAGATCCTGTACTTTGCGCAGGAGAGACAGGATGGTACTTGATTTACCTCTGGTACCGGTGTCACAGGTACACGACTCTCTGGAGGTCTCCTGGCACACCAACTTGCTGCAGCTGCCAATCATTTGACAGTAGTGAGTGGTATTTCCAACTCCTTACTAATGCCAACTGACTTGTCGCATGTCCAAGAATAGCATTCACAGTGGGGTTGCATTTTGGCTGGGGTAACATATTACCCTACATCCTTGAGATGTGACACTTGGCAGCTAAATTCTTCCACATAAATTATAAAAATTCTGGTCTTACTGTACAGGCAGTATATGTAAACATATTTGACCCAAGGACAGTATTCTCTTAAAAGGAGCAATGCTATCAAGCGTTTTATAGTGAGCTGTCCATTTGAGGTGGTACAGTAAGATGAAATTGTGATTGTGGTGAATAAAATTTAAGAACATCTTAGCAGAAATTGTGGTCCTTCATAAAATATTGCAAGACTGTGGACACGAGCAAGCGGAAAATAGCAGACACACCATTGCTGGGCAGTGCTTAACTTCAGGAGGCCGAATGTGTGGTTCTGCCAATAGACAGTTATCGAACTAAATGGGACACATCACCTAGCTTTTAGGTCCTTCGTCTGGGAGGGAAGAGGAATAGTTAGGGGGTAGGTCCAAAGGGAAGGGTAGGTTACTCCGACCCCCGAGACGAGAGAGACCTATCCGTAGTGACTGTGAGGGGAGACAGAGGTGAAGGAGGAAAGGATCAGAACCATTAGCGGTGGAACATTAATAAGCGCTCTGCCAAATAAAAACTTTGTTGAAAAAAGAGAGGGGAAGATACGTTGGAGATGTGTTACTGGAGACACATCCCAGAGCGGATCAGGCTGTGAGGAAGTGTAGGACAAGTTCTCATCTCTGGAGGGCGCAGAAATCGGTATTGGCTGGGAGAACTGAAGCAGCCTGTAGGTGTAAAGGTAGCAGGCACTCGTGTCCCTCGTGCCATGCTGCAGAATTTAGAGCATGCTCGGAAACATTCCATTTATTATTACCAATTCATTTATTACCAGTTTTATGTCATTCCCTAGCCAGACGCAGTCGGTGTCAAGATTATAATAATATTGCCACAATAAAATGAATACACTATTAATATTTAACTATGATACTAAAACAGATACTATGAAACGTAATTACAAACTAGATTACAGTATTCTTTATGACCATAACACAACTGTAGAATCAGTGTGTAATTAAGTATCAGAGTTGCTGTTGTGTGTGCTTGGTGAAAATGCACGTGCAACGGTCGGTTCTGTGGTTTTCTCCGGAAGGATATCGAGTGACGCTATAACACGTAAAACATTAGTTCACTGTATTACAATACGGATATGAAGATTTACTTAGCTGTGTACAGTCCATTTGGAGATGAATGTTGTGAGTATTTACAACTGTCTCTGCCTGTATCGAGTGATACTTAAATATTCAATGTAACGAGACTTCACTCGAACTAACAAGGGGAGGCCGCGACGTTTGGAACGTGGATCTACTGCAGACTTCGTACACTCGTAGTACTCCATGAGGACAACAACATGTGTAAGCAGTAGCGCGTACTTCTCAAGCGTTACTCAGAAAATCGCAAGATAATTTCGGTCGTCGAATAATATATTATATCTGTGCGTGGCCATTTTATCCATGAAGAGGCTCCAGCCGAGTGGTGACGGCACGGTAGCTCAGCGTGTTCGGTCCGAGCCTGAGCTTCCCTTTATAATAAAAAAAAAAAAAACAGAGCGAACGGGCGAATTAACAAACTGAACGGGTATCATCGGACGTCCACCCTGAACTAATTCAGCGAACAATATAGAACAAACTGTTTTTTTTTTTTTTTTAAAAAAAAAAAAAAGAGTGGTTGGCGTTCAAGCCGCTGGATCGAGTTCCGTTCATCGGAAAAATACGTGTAATCGGATGAACTTTTATTAAATTTACAATGTTATTTGGCAGTCTACTAATTTTTATTGTCACAAATAATATAATATTCATAGCTATCGACTAGTAAACGACCAAACGCATAAAGTGATACTGAAAATGTATGCTTGTCCGTGTCTTCAAAACTGTTCGTGTTTAATCGAAAGAGAGCGAGAAATTGCTTCTCGGAAGACGCTATTAAAATACACTCGATACTGCATAACCGATTATCAGCGCCGATTTTTAAGGAAATACTGCGTTATGCGTGGTTTACTTCCAAACTATCGTCTGAAAGAGAGGTTTTTGAAAATGCTGACGAGGTTTGTTTTTCCACGGAAAACGTTAAAAGACCTTGCGTATGCGGAAACACAGCATTTATTCAATGGAGCTGGTGCAGTTTAACTTTATGTTTTCCATGTTTTTACGAAAAATACCATCCTGCAACTTGTGCTCGTAATGTCGAAAGCGACGATTAGCTGTACATCTTTCGAAAGCCGTCTGTGCCGGTCAAAACTCAGAGGTAACAAAGTCGTTTCCGGCTCCTTCTACGTATAAGGGATTTCTCAAATCACGGACAAGCGTACATTGTTAGTATCACTTTATGCGTTTGGTCGTCTACTAGTCGATAGTCATGAATATTACATTATTTGTGATAATAAAAATTAGTAGACTGCCAAATAACATTGTAAATTTAATAAAAGTTCATCCGATTACACGTATTTTCCCCATTATATCAATTGTAATATAAATAATAAAGAAAATGACTGTGTTAAAAATAAAAAAAAAACTGACGAACGGAACTCGATCCAGAGGCTTGAAAGCCAAACACTTTCTTTTTTTTACAATTTGTTCGTTGAATTTGTTCAGGGCGGACGTCCGAAGTCACCTATTCAGTTTGTCGATGATCCGTTCGCTCAGTTTTTTTTTTTTTTTTATTATAAAGGGTAGCTAACGCTCTGACCGAACACAATTTTTTTTCTTTTTTTTTCGTACTCATTTTGTTCGATTTGGTTCGTTGCATCTGCTCGGGGCGGACGTCGTAAGACATCCGTTTAAGTTCTCAGTTTTTTTATTACAGAGGGAGCTCACGCTCTGACCGAACACGCTGAGCTACCGTGCCACCACCACTCGGCTGCAGCCTCTTCATGGATAAAATGGCCATGCACAGATATAATATATTATTCGACGACCGAAATTATGTTGCGATTTTCTCAATAACGCTTGAGAAGTACGCGGTACTGCTTACACATTTTGTTGTCCTACGAGTGTACGAAGTTTGCGGTAAATCCGCGTGTCAAACGTCGTGGCCTCCCCTTGTAAGACATTTCATACACTGGCATCCTAACTCAGATAATGCGGTCCCTCTGAGTGGTGACTGCGGACACAGCCGAGTGTTTCTCTGCTCGGACACAAGTAGACCAGTGAAGGCAGTGGCGTAGCGGAGCTGTGCAACACGTGGCTGCACCGGCGCGTCCTGCTCGTTAGTCTGGCACGCAGTCACTGTCGTTTTCTGTGGTTTCGTAGTGAGCTACCAAACGCGCTCCGACACCCCGTGCTTCAGGTGAGATCACATTCCTTCCCCCCCCCCCCCCCCCCCAAACATCCACACCGTCGCCATGTAGGGCGGTGGGACGTGACAACTGGGGGGCAGGTGAGGGCTCGCGAGGACCGAATGTGGAGACGGGGAGTGGAACGGCGGCCGATGACAGATCCCTGCCTGCACCCCCGTATCCACTTTGGTTTTTCGGCCAGTGTTCGCAGTCACCCACAGTCACACCGTGCACAACTGCGTCCGGAGCTGAAAACACTGTGGTCAGTTGAGCGGCAAAGTGATCTTCTGGAGTGGTGTGACGACCTTCCGGGTGCAGGACATCTACGGACATCGGTTCGGGATACCGGAAAGGCGCCGACAGAGATGACATCGGAGGTGGTGATTGCGGCAGTGGTGGGGCGTCGACCTCCGTGTGCACCACAGTGTGTGGCGTTGGCTGCAATGGGCAGAGAGAGACGGCTGTGTGGACTGAAGCAGTACGCTGCGTCAGTGAACGAACAGTCGTACGTCATATCCAAACACCTGCAGCGAACCGAATTACCAGAAGAGCTAGCCTGGCCCTAGTGCGTGAACGTATCAGACACACACGCCGCCAGCTCGACTCCATAGGGCGCAATTTTTTACCCTACATCTAGGATTGGCGCCCCTGTTCTCTCCCGTCACTTGGGAATGGGTTGAGCATTCGTCATTTGGCCTCACGGGGAAGGGAAGCTCCAGCTGTTCTTACAACATCTGTACTCTATCCACCCCCAAATTCAGTACACCACGGAGGTGGAGAAAAACGGGCAGCTACCGTTCTCAGATGTTCTGATACTGAAAAAGCCCGATGGAACACTGGGATACAGCATCTACCGGAAGACAACCCAAACGGATCTGTACCTTTACACCTCCACCTGTCATCACCCGTCACAAAGGGAAGGAGTACTAAACACATTGATTCACAGAGCTCGTGTGATCTCCGACGAAGAAAGCTTAAAACCGGAACTAGACCACCTCGAGGATGTGTTCCACAAGAACGGCTACAGTGACTGCCAAATTCGACGCGCCTTCAAGCAGAAGACCACACCACAGCCGACACCTGATGATGATCCACTGAAAGCGACAGCCTACATAGTGTACGCGGGCAACGTATCTGGAAAAATAGGCAGGATTGTAGCAAGTCATAACATCAAAAGCGTCTACCGCCCACCACCAAAGATCGAGTCCCTTGTAGGGACAGTGAAGGACGATTTAGGACTACAGAAATCTGGAGTTTACTTCATACCATGCGAGTGTGGGAAAGCATATGTGGAGCAAATCATCGAGGAAAGGTGTACTGAACACAAACGGCACACCGATCTCCGACAGCCTACAAAATCTGGAATCGCAGAACATTGCGCCGAGACAAATCATTGTACGAAATACGAGAACACAAAAGTACAACACATCCCGCTTTTGGGACTGTGTATAGAAGAAAGCAATTGAAATCCGGCTGCACGAGAACCTTATTAACAAGGACAACAGGTTTCAACTCAGCCAAGCGTGGAATCCAGCAATAAAAGTTCTGCAGGAGCAGCGGAAACGGGGCACCACACCCGCCGAAGGCGGCATGCGTACTGGCGCCCATCAGTCATCTCGTCAATGCGAGCTACCCCCACCACCACGGCCTGCACATCACTCGGTCCGTACGAGGAGTCAGTGGAGGGGAGAGACGACTGGTATATACAGGGTGTTACAAAAGGGTACGGCCAAACTTTCAGGAAACATTCCTCACACACAAAGAAAAAAAAATGTTATGTGGCATGTGTCCGGAAACGCTTACTTTCCATGTACCTTTTTGTAACACCCTGTATACCACACCACCCACCGGCCTAGGACGTTTGTCAACAGGAGTAACCTGATGATGATGGCACGTTACGCCGTCGAAAATTCGTTCTACAACGACCAGTCAACCCGGCTGCATGCCCGAGAGACCTTCAAGCATTCTGCAGCAGAATCACTGACTCACTCGTATGCACAACACAGCTTATTTTGTTGGCTTTGCTGCTACAGGCCGTCAGAACCTCGGACGATTTAAGAAAAATGTTGACAGCTTTTGTAATGGCTCCATGCTCCCGGAGCTGTTTCCTTACAGAAACTCTGTAGAAGAGTTCATCTTGTGGCTGAAACTTTGTCTTGCTTGGTGGAAGAAATTGTTGTTGTTGGTGAAACAAATTCGCCACGCTAGATGCAATAGTGGTCTATGACCGTATAACAATTCTGTCAGTGAAGTCCCATCTTGTGGCAAGGAATGCTAGAAAGACAAAAAAAACCGTGAAGCTTGCTCCCATGTGCGAGAGGAATGCAGCTTCTTTGTGTAGCTTTTAAATGTTTAAACAAACCGCTCTGCTCACTGTTAGACTGAGGGTTAAAAGGTGCAGTTGTCACATAGCATATGTCACCTATCCTGTTCAACTTTGCGCTCGAGGAGATTGTACGCAGGACTTTCCGAGAGAACGAAGGGATTGAAATCGAAGGAAAGAGACTGGCATACTTAGCCTCTGCAGATGACATCTGTTTACTCTCTAGGTCGGAAGAGGAATTGGAGCAAATGGCCAAAGCACTAAAGGAGGCTGCCAGCAAATTTGGGCTAAACATAAAGGAAGCCAAGACAGAGTACCTCGTTATGACGCGTGGTCATTGTCAGACTGCTCATCATCTACAATCACTGCAGGTTGGGGACCACTCCTACAAGAGAGTGCAAGAATTCAAATACCTAGTCGCACTTTTCACTGAGAACTCGTCATGGGAAGCAGAGATCAATGCCAGAATACAAGCAGGAAACCGATCGTACCACAGCCTAGCACAACTGCTTCGGTCCAAATATCTCTCCAGATAGTTCAAGATTCGACTGTACAAAATCCTGATCCAGCCTGTTGTTCTATATGGCTGTGAGATATGGACTATCCGAAAACAGGACTTCCATAAGCTCCTCGTTTTTGAGAGAAAAGTGCTTCGGAAGATCTTCGGTCCGGTTCTGGATGCAGATACAGTGGAATGGAGGATCACATGCAACCGAGAGCTCGAGGAACTATACCGGCAGCCCAACATAGCAGGAACTGTCAAAGCCAAACGAATGCAGTGGGCCGGCCATGTGTCCCAGATGGAGGATCACAGATGGCCTCGGAAGCTCCTGGATTTCACACCTACAGGAAAGACACCGCCAGGGAGACCCGAGAAGCGCTGGAGGGATGGCCTCCATGAAGATTTAAACCAAGTGTCAATAGATGTGAACGGATTGCGAATAGCAGCAATGAACAGAATACAGTGGAGGAGCAAACTTGTAGATGCATGTGGTCCACTGGGCCTGATCACGTAGTAGTAGTAGTAGTAGTAGTAGTAGTAGTCGTATTGGCAGCACAAAATTTTCAGAAATCAGCTGATGTGAATTGTGGTCTGGAAGACCTTTAAGACAAAAACTGGAAGACAAAACCGATACAATGCTTTCAGTAGTGGTGGATGTACTATGATAACAAAAGGAAACTTACTCTAAGTATCTACCACTAATAACCAGTGCTTGCTCCAGAACAGGCCCACGAGATCAATACAAATGCACTGCCTGAAAGGTGTCGTGGTGGAGCTGACTGATGCTCTGCATAAGACTCGCAACGAGCTGTCATTTGCGCAACCTTTTCACCTGTTCTCTGCTGAGTACAATGAAGTCTGGATAGTTTCTTTCTGTGAACTACACCCCAATGACCTCGATGCTATACAGACAAAATTTCCTGCCGAAGGGAGTGAGGAATCGTCGCACACACTTTGTCATTCTCTGTAGGTGACAGCAGAACATCCAGTAGCACGGATACTATGTGACGACTTGAAAAGTAGGATACGCCACTGAGTGGGGAATTTCTTTCAAGCTACATGACCACAAATGGTGCACATATTGCGAAACAGCATTTGAGTGTCGGTCAGCTCTTCAGGTTGACTTCTTGTCTCATTTATCGAACAGTTGGCCTGTACAACAACTCATACTGATAATTACACAATCTCAGAGCCCAACTCAGCAGTTTTTGCGCTGTCCGGGGTGGGACGAGCGTGGCGTTGTCGAACGAGGCCATCGAACAATGACGATCTGTCAGCAAATAGAACTTCTGATTGTACAAATATCGGTGGTATTTTATAACACCGTAGATAATGGCAAGTGCCTCTTTTTCTAGCCGACTGTAGTTACACTGCACTCTGTTAACAGTTTTCGAGGCAAAATCAATAGGTCTACCAGAAGAACCAATTTTACGGGAGAGCAGAGCTCCAGTCCGTAAGAAGATGCATCAACAGCTAACACAATGGACTTTGCTGGATCAAAATGAATCAAACATTGACAACTTAACGATGCATCCTTTAATTGCTGAAAATCCATCTGACATTCTTTGCAGCACACAGAAGAACATTTTTCCAGCCTACCATTGTGTGGTGCAGCAATTTTCAGTGTTAGCAATAATAATAATGAGCGTATGGCATTGGTGGCTGAAAGACCCCTCACGGGGTGGTTCGGCCGCCGCTGCACAAATTCTTTAACGCCACTACGGCGACTTGCGAGTGAATGGGTGTTGTGTCTCTCATCATCATTTCATCCTCAATCATCCCGAGGCAGAGGAAACCCCCTGACCCGCCCGGGAATCGGACCCGGGACCCCGTGCATGGGAAGCGAGAATGCTACTGCAAGACCACGAGCCACGGACAATGTTAGCAGTAACAATATGTATAAATAATAGAGGGAAACATTCAACGTGGGAAAAATATCTATACAAAACAAAGATGCTGTAACTTTCCAAATGAGAAAGTGCTGGTATGTTGATAGACACAATAAAAAACACACAAACACACACAAATATTCAAGCTTTCGCAACCCAAGGTTGCTTCATCAGGAAAGAGGGAAGGAGAGGGAAAGACGAAAGGATGTGCGTTTTAAGGGAGAGCGTAAGGAGTCATTCCAATCCCGGGCGCAGAAAGACTTACCTTAAGGGGAACATATGCATTTACATATGTCTGCCTGCCTCTCCCTTAAAACCCACATCCTTTCCTCTTTCCCTCTCCTTCCCTCTTTCCTGATGAAGCAACCTTGGGTTGCGAAAGCTTGAATATTTGTGTGTGTGTGTGTGTGTGTGTGTGTGTGTGTGTGTGTGCATTCATACATTGTATGTTTTATTTTGTCTATCAACATACCAGCAGAGTCTCGCGGCGATAACATTGAATAAAATGTTCTCGGGTTTCCAACCGCATCAATTGGTTAAAACTATACCAGCTTTCGGCCAAGCACTCCTTGGCCATACAACGACCTGTACTACGATCAGACAGACGGCGTAGCAATGGGCAGCCCGTTGGCTGCAGCTGTTGCAAACCTCTTCATGGAGAATTTTGAGGATATTGCCATAGATACTGCGCCATTGATGCCTAAGTGTTTCTTTCGATACGTTGACGACACGTTCGTCATTTGGCTACACGGACGCGAGAAATTAGACGAGTTTTTGGAACACCTCAATGGCATCAACAGTAATATCCAGTTCACCATGGAGGTGGAAAAAGATAATGCATTGAACTTCCGCGACGTCCTTGTCCACCGTAAACGAAATGGGTGCCTTGGCCACATCGTCTACAGAAAACCCACCCACACAGACCTTTACCTGCACGCCACCAGCCATCATCATCCAGCACAGAAGCGCACAGTATTGCAAACATTGGTGCACCGTGCAAGAGTAATATCAGACGACAACAACCTGCCCCACGAACTGAGCCACCTACACAAGGTTTTCAGGAATAACGGCTACAGCGCCCGTCAAGTCAAAGAAGTGATTTCTGGGAAATATCAGAATAAGAACAGCGACGAAGAGCAGGAAAAGAAACTTGCTTTGCTGTCATTCTGTGGCTCTGTGTCGGGCAAGATAAGCCGCTTGTTGAAAAGACACAAGATCAAATCGATCTTCAGGCCTCCAACGAAAATCCGTCAATTACTGAGACCAGTTGAAGACGCTGTAGGTCTCAGAACACTTGGAGTTTACGAAATACCTTGTGAGTGTGGCCAGAAGTACATCGGACAAACAGTGCGCACTGTGGAACAACGCAGGAAAGAACATGAGAGGTATTATCGCCTACGCTATCCAGAGGAATCTGCGTTAGCTGAGCATGCGTTAGAAAACGGTCACCACATAAAATTTGACGATACCTCTGTCGTGGCTCGCACTAACGGCTTCTGGGACAGTTTAATACAGGAAGCTATTGAAATAAAAATTACCACAAACACCCTGAATAGAGACGGTGACTTGCATCTCAGCACTGCGTAGGATCCAGCGATCGCGCGGTTGAAGAGGGCACATCGAACGCCGACTCAAAACATGCCCATATATGGCAATGTCACGGGCACCAGTGACGTCATAGCCGGCAGCTAGCGTATATAAGGGCGCACCAACAGCCCACTGGCAGTCATAACACTTGACGATGGCCAAGGAGTGCTTGGCCAAAAGCTCGGGTAGTTTTAACCAATTGACGCGGTTGGAAACCCGAGAACATTTTATTCAACATACCAGCACTTCCTCGTTTGGTAAGTTACAGCATCTTTGTTATATATATATATATATATATATATATATATATATATATATATATATATATGAACCCCTAGCCGAGCCTCAGGTACGGGGCGGGTCGCAGGTGGCGGATAGCGAACGATCCATCAGATATGGTGGACAGCTGCGAATAAGGGGAAACCCAAATAAGCAGTCCCGGACCGAGGCGGCAGCATCACGAGGGTGTGGGAGGGTGACTTTTGGCAAGGGTCACACTCATTCAAAAACCACAGAACCCGAAGACGTTGCTGTGTCATGGCGAGTAAGTGCCGCCATTACAATAAGCACTGTCAACACCCAAATCCAGGACGCGTCTGAAGTGGGAACCATCGGCATCCTGGTCAGCGTCTGTTCACACAATGTGCGGCTGGTCATAATGCGCCAGAAACTAACAATCCCTGGTTCTAAACACCCAGTGGAAACACTGGACCAACTTGATTACAAGCAAGTATGACTCGTACAAGTAATAACAACATTACCCCAGGTGGTAACCAATCCACCCATCAACAGATGGCAACCAGGAATTGGGATTCTGGGGAACCTGGACTTACACGATTACATCAGAGAAAGTCGGAGCTCTCTGGCAAACTTCCACTTAAAACACCTACATACATTGGAACCTTTAACATAAATACATTTTCCAACGAGGGAAACTTCTAAACCTTACAACAGAACTTGAAAAGCAAAAGATAGTAATTCTAGCTTTACAGGAGACACGTTTTACAGATGAAGAAACATCAGATTATGGCAACTATCGCATCTTTAAGAGCAAGACGGATAAACGAATCGGAAGAGGAGCCCCCCCATCTCGGGATGGCGTTTATCATACACAAGAGCGTGCTCAGCTCCATCAAGGAAGTTACTCCCGTAAATAATAGGATAATGACGATGCGCTTACAATGTGCCAACAAAACATACTCAATGGTTAATGTTCATGCTCCCACAAACGGAGACAACAAGAAAAACCCCATAGAAACAGAAAAGTTCTGGGAAAATTTGGAGAATATAATGGCCAAGATTCCAAAAGATGATACAAAAGTTCTACTCGGCGATTTTAATGCCCAAATTGGTAGAGAGAAAATCCACCAAAAAACCGTAGGCAAATATCCTGCACATAAATTTACCAATAAAAATGGCACAAGGCTCGTCGAACTATGTAAGCAGAATAACCTGAAGATAATGTCAACATCTCTAAGAAAATGTCCAAGAAAACAAAAGACATGGAGATCTCCTATACAACAAATTGGCGAGTTTCAAATAGATCATGTGGCGATTTCATACCCAGTACAAAAAGAAATTTACGACGTCCATGTACGCAGAGGAGCAAACATTGATTCAGACCATTACCTAACTAGAATTAAAATCAAGTTTACAGCACGAAGAAGTCATCAGAAGAAAACAGAAATACAGAAATATGACACCAAGAAGTTTAAAGAATGTAAAGTAAAAGAAGAATGGGAGAAGGAAAAGGCAAACACATGGGAAGAATTTCATTCTAAAATCACGCGAATAGCTAAGGAAACTATTCCCTTGAAAAAGATATTCAAACACCCTTGGTGGGATTCAGACTGTGAAAATGCATTGGACAGGAGAAAAAAGGCATTTCAAGAATATAACAGTAAAAAATCACGAGAAAGTCTACATTTATTTAACGAGGTTAGAAAACAGGTTTCAAAATCTATTAGGCAAGCAAAAAGGAAGTACACAAAGGCACAACTGGATGCCATAGAAGAAAATTTCCAAAGCTATAATACAAGAGACTTCTATAGAACTTTCGCAGATAAAATACGAGGATATATCCCTCAAAATTTATGTTTCAGAAAACCAGATGGTAAATTAGCCCTAACAAACCAGGAAACCTGTCAAGTATTGGCTCAATATTTTTCTAACCTACTAAATTGCCCAGAACCTAGTTTAAGGTTTCCCAAAGAAATCAGTGCCAACGCTCAACCGGATTCACTACCACCAACACAGGAAGAACTCAAATGTCACATTAAAAACTTAAAAAATAATAGAACATCTGGCGAAGATGGCATTGTTGCAGAGCTATTAAAAAACCTAGGACCAAAGACGTTGCAAGAGCTCACAAAAATAATAACAAAAATATGGGAAACAGAAAAATTACCAGAGGATTGGAAATGTGCCCTTATTCACCCGTTACATAAAAAAGGAGACAGAACAAATGTCAATAACTACAGGGGAATCTCACTTTTACAAGTCACCTACAAAATTCTCTCAACATGCCTGCTGAAAAGAACACAAGAGCAGCTGGAACGCCAAATTGGTGATTATCAAGCAGGCTTCCGCCCCGGTCGCTCATGCATAGAACAAATATTTAATTTAAAGACAATATTAAAACACAAAGCAATTAGAAATGCCCCCATAATTTGTACATTTGTAGATTTTAAGAAAGCCTATGACTCAATTGACCGGCAATCTTTGTTTAACATTTTAGAGGAACTTGGACTTGACTCCAAAACACTAAGGCTTATCAAAGAATCACTGACAGACACTGTATCTAAAGTTAAATTCAGGGGAGAAATCTCTGAACCTTTTCTCATAAAAACTGGAGTACGTCAAGGTGACGGGCTATCTCCACTTCTGTTTAATATAGTCCTGGATAAAGTCATTAAGGAATGGGAAAAAGAATTAAAAAATCAATCCTACTGGAAACCAATCCATCTTGGTAGAACCAAAGACAACGTGGAGATATCTTGTTTAGCATTCGCGGACGACTTGGCCATACTTGCAGATGATGAAGAAATCGCCACCAAACAAATAGAGATCCTTAAGGAATGCGCGGATAAAGTAGGTTTACAAATTTCGTTTCAAAAGACAGAATTTTTCTGTACGAAATTCCATATACACAGTTTGAACACAAAATATGGAAAAATAAATAGAGTAAAACATTTTAAATACCTAGGTGAAATTTTGGAGCCAACCGGAGGAGAGAAAGTTGCACAGAAGATCAGACAACAGAAAATGAAGAGAGCATATGGTATGACACATGAAATATACAATAAAAAATGCATCTCCTCGAACACAAAAATCAGACACTACTGCGCAGTAATTAAGCCAGCAGCACTATATGCTAGTGAAACGCTCACACTCCACACAAAATGTGATTTAGAAAAAATACTAAAAGAAGAACGTAAAATTATGAGAAAGATTTTAGGTCCAAAATTAACAGAAGAAGGATACCGGATACAATCAAGAAGAACCACAGAAACTATATCAAACCTGGCAGCAGACATAAGAAGGCGAAGATTAAAATTTTATGGACATGTCACTAGACTTCCCCCCACACGACTCACCAACAGAATTCTCACTTACATAGAAAACGTCAAATCAACAACACCATGGATTAGCCAAGTAAAATTAGATTTACAAAAAGCAAATATTGAACTTAAAGATGTCAAAGATAGAAAAACTTTTAGAAATAAGGTGGAAAAGTGGATTGTATTGTCGGAGAAGGAAGCACTAAAGAGACCAGGAACAAAATGGACAGAAGAAAGAAAAAGAAAACATGGAGAACGAATGAAAGTAGTATGGATGAAACGACGTCAGAAAGCTTTGCGTGATCCTTCTGGGTCCATTCGCGATAAGTAAGTAAGTATATATATGAACACTCACTTAGCTTTGTTCCAGTTCCATAGTATTGCCTGGACTGCTCGTCCAGCGGGAAATGAGTATCTGCTCTGTCCCTGTCTATCACTTCCTCCATATGAGAAAGAGGAAAAGAATCCGTGACAGTTTGTGGATTTACTGTTGCTTTACACAGATATAAACCACCCGATGGCTTCTTTAGAGTGATGAATGATGATGCCCATTAACTTGCAGAAACGGTTTCTGTGTTTCCATCTTTGCAGTTACTGAGCAAGTTACTCAAGTACTGCACGAGAAAATCGTTGCTGCGTGTCCCTCAGGAAGAGCTAAAGACTATGATTGAAGCACACATTACACTAAGCCCGGTTCAGTTTTTCATACTTACTGCAAAAGTCAGTAATACTAGTGTGAGGCATCGAAACACTGATATGGAAAACATAGAGGTCGGACAAATCAAATGCGAGGGCTGTTCGGTAAGTAATGGAACAAATTTTTTTTCTCAACAAATTTTGGTTGCAAAAATGTGAAATTTGTTGTGGGACGTTGCGGACCTGCTTCAGCCCCTATAGTTTCATGAAGTTCCAATACGTGGTAGCACTATACGTAGCATTCAAAATGGTGTACATAAGGAGGTGGGTTCCAAACAGAGAGCTGTAATTGGTTTGCTTTTGGCAGAAAACGAGAGCAACACAGATATTCATAGGCATTTGCAGAATGTATACGAAGACCTGGCAGTGAGCAAAACCGTACCGAGTCAACCGGACGAGGCATCTGTCATCACTGCAACGACGTCAAACTGAGCCAACTAGCAGCCGACTGGCTGCAGTCAGCTCTGCTATGCTCAGGAGACTAAAGAAATGATTTCGGTGTAGTTTGTCAATACAGATGCAAACAACTTCTTCTCCATAACGACACAAAGCCTGTCAATTCTGCGCCGCCGAGAGCAGCTCGCAAATTTTCACCGGACTGTTCTTCCTCACCTGACCTAAAGGCCAGTCCTCGCACCTTCCCACTTCTATCAGTTTGGCCCAATGAAGGATGCACTCCACAGGAGTGGATGTCGGGGAAGTTACTGACGGGGCGAGGCGTCGGCTCCAGGGGCCACTAAAACAGTCACTCCACACGGGCGTACGGGCCTTTTCGGTAAGGTGACATCAACACAGTGTATGGAGATTATGCTGAAAAATAGGGTTTTGTAGCCAAATGAATGGGGAATAATATGGAATTCTGAATAAAACTGACCTGCTTTCAGAAAATAAATGTGTTGCATTGCTTTTTGAATGCCCCTTGTAAATCTGACCCAAATATGTTAGCACTGTTTCTAGAATTGAGTACACGAAACAAAACACACTTTGTCACTCTGCGGCGGCGCCGTTCTTTCCGTCTATTTGCGACGGACCTGCATCTACCTGTGAACATTGTCTCAGCATATCATCAGTAGGAAAGCCGAGCGAAACCTACTGTACTTCGACGTGAACCAGGCTGCAATTAAAGTCACTAATCTACGTTTCGGGAGAAAGTTTTCACACGAAATGAAAGGTTGGAAATTTTGTCCTCAATTAATATATTCTGGAACTTAGTCTTAACACAGTCACTGGCTTAGCAGTGATACTTGTTCACCTGTCACTCACAATCCCTCTCACTCACGTTAGCTAAATTATGGTGTTGCATTTCCAGAAAACGTAATAGCTACAAAAATACTGATTGTTTTTCATTGAGAATGCTCGCCAAATATTAAGTCTGTTGGTACCTAATGCAGTCACAGTCTTTAGCCACCGACCTGCTCAATACGCCACGCGGAATATATATCTTTTCTCGTCACAAAATTCACTTAAAAATTCCGAAATTTCTACCCGCAAATCGGAATAATATTGCCGTCACTTTACCACACTTTCGATGTATGAAACTGCTAGATCCGGCAACTTATCGTTTCCATCGGAACTACTACACACGTCCGAACCGTTTCAGGGTTAGGCTCCGACTCTTCTCTAGAATACTCTAAGTCTTCTCTACCAGCAGAGAAAGGCGCGCGAAGAATATCGCTTTGCCATTGATCATTTTACTCAACAGCCAATAACAAAACAACATTCTCCCGCGTCAATCTGCGCTTTTCATCAATAACCAATCGCAAAATAGTAAACATTACGTCGGTAAAAAGTGCAGTCGTTATTATCTATGCATAAGCAAAACTTCAGCATATAAAGTTATAAATAACAATAGTAAATACCTGAATTAACTTTCCCTTTACCATAAACTTACTTTACAAATCTATTCTACAAAAAACCCCTTTGTCCATATCCATACTTCTTCGAAATGTTCCCACACTAAATCCTACTACGTAACTCGTTAAACAATTATCTTCATATTAACCTTAAACCACATTCACGCATCATTCATACTGCTAAAACACATTTATAACATTTTACATACACAAAAAGACATTATAACACTTTATGAAAATACCAGAACAGTTTACGAAAAACATTCTATTACTTTAGTGCACTCTAGTGGGTACAATCGAAACTAAATCAGTCCCCTATCCAATATTGTCCTCTATCGGCTGATACATGAACTACGTGCGCGTCCAGTTTCGCGTCACCATCTGTCACTATCCAGCTCTGAGGCACATCTCCCACTTAACCGCCTCCAAGGCAGGATCGGTATACGGCGCTACGCATCAACTCCACCGAAAACTGCTCGCAAACTGCAGATGCCGAGGACTGGAATTGCTTGTCCATTATAGGCAGACGTAATAGAAGTGGGCTGTTGTGCAGTGGGCTACAAATGCTGCCACATGTGTCTTCAATTAGGGAAATGGAAGCACCAGTATCCAGTTTTAGTCTAATTGTGTGTTGTTCCACTCATAACTAAACGAATAGTTTGTTCATCTGCCTGCATATTGCCACGGAAGATTTCTACACTGCTGCAAATCCTTCACTTCTGCAGATTGTGCCCGATATTCTGACCATTCCCTTGCTCACTACGTTCTGGGTGCAATTCAGGCACAGCAATTTGCGGCAGTGCTGACCGGCGAGAGATTAGCGACATCAGTTGCCGAATGTTGTGCAGCAGGTGTTCGGTCTCTTGTGGTTGAAACTGAACAATTATGGTGAGAGACGTTCCCTGTGGTTCATCAGCTATGGTGGAACACTGGATATGTTACACAAATTTCAAGAACAGCAGCTGGCAACAACAGGTGGTGAAAGTGTGTACACACGCGCAGGCAGTAACCGTGCAGGCGTGAGGCGAGTCTAGTTTAGTTTATGACCGGCATCGTCATCGCCTTGTGTTGTGCCAGATGGAAATACATCCACTGGTGCAATGGTGGATCCTTGGTTTTCTCCAGGAGCAGATCGAGTGGAGCTTGGTTCACTTAAGTAAATCTTCATATCTATATGGTAATAAACTTGGTGCAATCCATTTGCACAGTACTATTCAGAGACAGTTGTAAGTACTCAGAAGATTCAAGTGTCACTTGATATAGACAAATTTTAATACACAGGCTACACCAGCACTGCTTATTCATCGGTGTGGCATGCAGTGACTGTACTTTGTGTGGTTTCGTTGTGAGGTGCCAACCTGACTTTAGCATTCTAAAACAAGTGTTTAGGGCTGTGGTGTGATCCAAAGTGTGGGGTGCCAATTTCAAAGCTGGGCACTTTCTAGCTATGTTAATGGAAGTACTAAAGTAGAGCTCTAGCTTTTGCTTTCGTAAATGTGCCACTCTGAAAATAAGTTAATTAGCTTAACTCAGGCTGGGAGATGAGTTGGATCCTCATGCCTGACTAAAGATGTAAACATAATTCTGCTTCAGACCAATTCACAATTTTATTATGATTTGTCAAATGATTCACAGCAGCTGTAATAGCAATGACTATGTAACCAAAATCCATAGACTGAGAGATGCCAAGCCAGTACTGAGACGTGCAATCACAGCTCTGTTGATTGTTGAAAGATTAGAAATTTGATCACATTTCTTCTTTGTTTAATATGTAGTTACAGTTTCCAACAAAATTTCATAACAAACTTCTTGCGACAAATTATTTAAAATCTTAGTCCAAAATTTTTAACATTGCATATTTGTAAAAGAATATAATCTTTTCATATGATGTACATATAAAATATCTGACTTTTCTTGAAATTTGTTAAATGTTAACCATCCAAATGTTTTCAATTACTTAATATCAGCTGGAATAGAAAATTCATTTTTGCCATGTGTATTATTTTGTGTTACAATTTATGGTGAATTAAAAGTGTACATGATGCAAACGGAGGACTGCCCCAACCATCTGTATTTTTAAAAGACTTTGTTTCAGTATTTATGATAGTTTGAGAATTTTATTTCATTTTGTTATTCATTATTATCAGAAATGTCAACTTTCTACTCAGAATTACATACAGGGCGTTTGGAAATTCCTATTGCAAACTGCGATATTTGTAGAGGAGAGTGAGTACGTAATGTTTTGAATAGGAACATATAGAACAGAAACAGTACATTTCTGGACATGACAGTTTCAGTTCAGATGTTTAACTCATCCACTTTTGCATGAGGAACTGAATCAAGCGTCATGCAGTACAATTATTAGATAACAGTTCGAAAGTAAACATAATCCATTTATCACTTAAGCGCATTTGTCTGTATTAACACTTAAACATTACATTCTGTATGTACAGTGTACTGGGTTCACTTTTGTTTTGGAGTAAAGTAAACATGTAATGTCTGAGTGTTATTAAAAACAAATGTGCTCATAGTGGCACCACCGTTTAGGATAGGGGAAGTTAGTTTTGTGTGATATTCTGAGCACACGTTACAGCCAGTTGCAGGCCGGATTGCAGTGGGTTACACATACCAGCAGTTGCAAAAGCAAATACAGGCCGCAGGGGCATAGAACTACCGGAGAAGGCACACCCAGCAGTTTGCACGGCTCATGTCACAGGCAGAATGGGGCGAGTTTCGAATACGTGGCGCGAAGTGGCGCACTTGGCAAAAGAGAGGCACACAGCCAAGTATAAATAGGTGCCATTTTCTAACGAGAGTCATTCAAATGTGGCAGCTCTCCTGGACAGCAGGGCGTGTCACACCATCAGGCTACACACAGCAACAGATGGGACGCCAGCGTCCCAGTCCACGGCGGGTCATTGGTTCGACCCTCTGAGGCCGATCAACAGCCAGCCAGCAGCAGGCCACTCTTCCGCTCACTATCGCGGGCTGTCGTCTAGGAATCCGACACACCCCAGAGACTTCCCGAGGCGAGGGCCGCACATTTGGATGCCAGATAGTGGGCGCTCGTTGCCACTGCGATCTGAGCTATGCCAGCGAGGAAGAAGCATTGCGGGGCTGGCCTACAGCTCCCGGTGGAGCAGCGTGGAGATATCGAGGACGGTGGCCGCTGAGTGGGCTGCTGTCGCAGCCACCCTGACATCGTCGGGACTCAGCGGGGCAACCGAGGCCGGCACGACACAGCGTTGTGTTGCACAGGCCGCTGGGGTGCTTCCTCAGCATTGCGGGGCCCTGTGACGCAGACCGAGGTGAACGAGGACACCGTAGTTCGAAACAATACATCATTTGGAAAGTTCTCGCCGAGTTTTAATACGGCACCTCCTGGCACCCATCCACTACATTTAGCGTCTTTCTGCTACATTTGGTCACCCTGGTGCATTTGGTGGCGGAAGTCGCCATTACAGTGGTTAACAAATATTCACTTATCACTTATGTTTCCTTTGGATTGCCCTAATAATTGTTCTGCAACATGTCTAATTCAGTCCCTCAAGGAGACGTGGATGAGTTAAATATCTGAAGTTGTTGCAGAACAGAAATGGTACGTTTCCAGAAAAAGCTTCCTATTCAAAATATTATGTACTGACTCCCCTCTACAAACTTCTATGACTTATAATGGGAAAGTCCAAACACTCTGTATTTTGGCCAAAACCTCAAAATGACAAGTTACAACATCAATCTAACTGGTTAATGAAGAGCCCAATAAACGTATTTTTTTCATCAGTATATTAAGCTGTCCATGACAGTTACATTTTAGTGTGTAATAAACATTCATATTAATGCTTCACCAGCTTTTCTGAAAATTGCCCTTGTGAACTGACAAAGGCTATTTCCAGAATGAATTTTCACTCTGCAGTGGGGTTTCTTGCTGATCTTCTACCTTTGACATGCTGTTTTAATCTTCCAGTAAGTTTCAGAAGAGCTACTTGCAGAAGTAAGGCTGCAAGTGCAGCTAATGACTCGGACTTAGATAGTCCTTGCCTGTAGAAGTCAAAAGTCCTAGGTTTGAGACCTGGTCTGGAACACAGTGTTAATCTTTGTGAGAAATTTTATGGCAAAAGCTCCATTTGTCACTTGAATCTTACTGGCAGATTGTTTTCATAGAAGTACTGTATCCTTGCGCTACAATAACTCAGGACTAGGGCTGTTTCTGGCATATTTCATTAATGCAAATATTGATTCTAGAGATGGCTACCAAAGTGTGCTGAAATCACAAAAACAAAGGAAAAAGGCAAGAGTTATTTATGTGATGAACTCTTCAAGTGTGATGTTATAGATTTTCGTGATTTACAACTTCTAATTATGTGTGGAATGTCAAATCTATACCACTATATAGTGAAAGTTGCAAAGTTATTGACAAATGTACTTCAGATACTTACATGATACTCTAATAAATGTTTCTATGGCCATACACTACATAATTTCTTAAAATATACATGCTATATACAATGAAGAGCCAAAGAAACTGTTACCACTACCTAATATTGTGTAGGGCTCCTGCAGAAGTGCTCCAATACGACGTGGCATGGAGTCGACTAATGTCTGAAGTAGTGCTGGAGGGGACTGAGACCATCAATCCTGCAGGGCTGTCCACAAATCTGTAAGAGTGTGAGGACATGGAGATCTCTTCTGAACAGCACATGTTCAGGGAGTTTGGTAGCCAGCAGAAGTGTTTAAACTCAGAAGAGTGTTCCTGGATCCACTCTGTAGCAATTATGGACATGGTGGGGTCGGGGGGTGGGAGGAGGGGGCCTCTCAATGTCCTGCTGGAATTGCCCAAGTCCATCAGAATGCACACCGGACGCTAATGGATGCATATAATCAGACAGGATGCTTATTTATGTGCCACCTGTCAGAGTCGTATCTAGACATCTCAGGGGTCCCATATCACTCCATCTGCACCTGCCCCACACCATTACTGAGCCTCCACCAGTTTGTCAGTCCCCTGCTGACATGCAGGGTCCATGGATTCATGAGGTTGTCTCCATACCTGCACACGTCCATCCACTTGATACAATCTGAAACAAGACTCGTCCAACCAGGCAACATTTTTTCACTCGCCAACAGTCCAGCGTCGGTGTTGATGGGTCCAGGTGAGGCATAAAGCTTTTTGTTGTGCAGTCATCGTGGGTACACCAGTGGGCCTTTGGCTCTGAAAGCTCTTATTGATGATGTCCCATTGAATGGTCCACAAGCTGACACCTGTCGATGACCCAGCATTGAAATCTGCATCAATTCAGGTTTGCGCTTCTGTCACGTTGAAAGATTCTCTTCAGTCATCGTTGGTGCCTTTCTAGCAGGATCTTTTTCGGGCCGCAGCGATGTCAGAGATTTGATGTTTCACCAGATTCCTGCTATTCACAGTACATATGTGAAATGGTTGTACAGGAAAATCCTCACTTCATTGCTGTCTTGTAGATGCTGTGTCCCATCGCTCGTGTGCCGTCTATAGCACCACGTTCAAACTCACTAAAATCTTGATAACCTGCCATTGTAGCAGCAGTAACCGATCTAACAACTGACACAGACACTTGTTGTCTTATATAGACATTGCCAACCGCAGCGCCGTATTCTGCCTGTTTACATATCTCTGTATTTGAATACGCATGCCCGTACCAGTTTCTTTCGTACTTCAGTGTAAATACACATATACTACATAATCGCAAAATGTTGTTAGCAAAAATCTGCAAAAGTACTTGAAAGATTTACTTCAAATTCGTACACGATACTCTAATAAACATGCAGATGAATGTCAGCTATGGATCGTATACAAAAGGGAAACATTGTCTGAACATTTATTAAACTATCATTTACAAATTTGAAGTGAATCTGTCAGCAAAAATTTTGAAACTTTCTAGACGAACATAGGCAATTTTTTAATATATATGGTATACAGGGTGTTACAAAAAGGTACGGCCAAACTTTCAGGAAACCTTCCTCACACACAAATAAAGAAAAGATGTTATGTGGACATGTGTCCGAAAACGCTTAATTTCCATGTTAGAGCTCATTTTAGTTTCG
Organism: Schistocerca americana; assembly: GCF_021461395.2. Classification (NCBI taxonomy): domain Eukaryota; kingdom Metazoa; phylum Arthropoda; class Insecta; order Orthoptera; family Acrididae; genus Schistocerca; species Schistocerca americana. Next base: position 237,582,551 of record NC_060127.1, read on the forward strand.
TCAGTATGTACTGTACTTCCTCGATTCACCGCCAGTTGGCCCAATTGAGGGAAGGTAATGTTGACTTCGGTGCTTGTGTTGACATGCGACTCATGTGCTTGATGCTAGTACTGTAGAGCAATCAGTACGTAGCATGAACAGGTTAGTGTTCATCACGAACGTGGTTTTGCAGTCAGTGCAATGTTTACAAATGCGGAGTTGGCAGATGCCCCTTTGATTTATGGATTATCACGGAGCAATAGCCGTGGCGCGGTACGTTTGTATCGAGACTGCTTCGAACGTCTTCCTGTCGGGACACCTTCGTTCTGGAAATCTATTGATCGGCGTCTTAGGGAGCACGGAACATTCCAGCCTATGACTTGCGACTGGGGAAGACCTAGAACGACGAGGACACCTGCAATGGACGAGGCAATTCTTCGTGCAGTTGACGATAACCCTAATGTCAGCGTCAGAGAAGTTGCTGCTGTACAAGGTAACGTTGACCACGTCAGTGTATGCAGAGTGCTACGGTAGAACCAGTTGTTTCCGTACCATGTACAGCGTGTGCAGGCACTATCAACAGCTGATTGGCCTCCACGGGTACACTTGTGCGAATGGTTCATCCAACAATGTGTCAGTCCTCATTTCAGTGCAAATGTTCTCTTTACGGATGAGGCTTCATTCCAACGTGATCAAATTGCAAATTTTCACAATCCACATGTGTGGGCTGACGAGAATCCGCACGCAATTGTGCAATCACGTCATCAACACAGATTTTCTGTGAACGTTTGGGCAGGCATTGTTGGTGATGTCTCGATTGGGCCCCATGTTCTTCCACCTACGCTCAATGGAGCACGTTATCATGATTTCATACGGGATACTCCACCTGTGCTGCTAGAACATGTGTCGTACTTGTAAAGGCACAACATTTCAGTCGAAGTGTTGGTCCGCCTCTACCAATCCGTCGGTCACCGAATCTGTTGTTGAGAAGCGTACGAATTCCGTGGCCTTCACGCTCTCCTGACCTCAACCCTCTTGACTTTTAAATGCCCCAATAAATGAAAGTGTGGTGTCACCGCCAGACACCACACTTGCTAGGTGGTAGCTTAAATCGGCCGCGGTCCATTTAGTACATGTCGGACCCGCGTGTCGCCACTGTGTAATCGCAGACCTAGCGCCACCACCAAGGCAGGTCTCGTGATACGAGAGAGCACTCGCCCAGTTGTACGAGAACCCAGCTACCGACACAACAGAAAGCTCTTGTCTACGCAACCCCGGTACCAAATGTAGAGACTCATCGTGCTCGTATTGTGGACGGATGTGATACAATACGCCATTCTCCAGGGCTTCATCAGCGCATCAGCGATTCCATGCGACGGAGGGTGGATGCATGTATCCTCGCTAACAGAGAACATTTTGAACATTTCCTGTAGCAAAGTGGTTGCAGTCACGCTGGTACGTTCTGTTGGTGTGTGTTTCCATTCGATGATTAATGTGATTTGGAGAGAAGTAATAAAATGAGCTCTAACATGGAAAGTAAGCGTTTCCAGACACATGTCCACATAACATCTTTTCTTTCTTTGTGTGTGAGGAATGTTCCCTGAAAGTTTGGGCGTACCTTTTTGTAACACCCTGTATAAGTACATATATAGAATTATATACAGAGAAAATATTTTTAGCCAGTGTCTCAAAAAGCTCTTGAATCGTTGAGTATCATGTAAAAATTGGAACTAAAAGACACATAATATATATTAAAACTGTACAGAATATAATATACACATAACATGTAATAGGGACGAATATTTTGCAAAAATATTGAAAAATTCTTGACAAATTTAGATTGTTGCACGATACTCTAAAATTGGTTGGACTGTGACCTTTACTTTTGAATATTTATTAACTGTGGCAACAGGGCTTTTAGACCATTACACAAATTGTTTCCCTCACATATATTATTGCATAACTTACTTTCATTTCAAATAAATGGAACATTTTTTCTCTCTTTCAAAAAGAGTGCTTGGTTAAAGAAAATCTCTTTTACGTTCATTAAGAGCCATGGCTAAATTTCATTTCTCAGGGCGCTATTGCCAAACACATCATACGTATTCGAACATGAAGATGTCAGTCTCACTCACGATGGGTAAAAAAAATTAATTTGCTTATCGCGTAACAGTAAAGAAAGATAAATATAATATTCAAATAATTATTTTTCTCTGTGAGGCTTGATGTTCCAATATAGCTGCCAATGTGCAATGGCACCATACACAAACCAGCAAAGGACCTGGAAGAGCAGCTGAACGAAATGGACAGTGTCTTGAAAGGAGGCTATAAGATGAACATCAACAAAAGCATCTTAACACTAATTAACAAATTTATGTGAGAGCATAAAGAATGCTTCTGTCTACTACTCATTCTTCGTAGTTAATGTTGAGATTCAAATTTTACCGCCACATAATATCGTTGGTGTCCACAAATGTTATGTACACAGTTGTCCTAGCAGTGTGTGTTCTCTGAACAAGGAACGCACACAGATAGTGTGCGGTCCTTTTTTGGGTAATTTCCAAGAATGAATGCCTACCGAAGTCGCTCGGTTCAAACGGTACATGACGTTGCTGTAGTGACTAACATAAACATACTCATAGCGCTCGCCACCGGAGTCGCATGATCGATTTCCGATCGCACGTTCGGTATGTACCGTTTGGACACAGCGACTTCGATAGGCAATCATTCTTGGAAATTACCCTTTTATGAATAAAGTTGTTCGTTAAACACGTGTCATTGCCGTAATTTCAAGTCCTAATCCTAACAGGTTATGGGCCCAGATCATGCGATCGGTAAAAGCGATACTCTTAGTTTATTCCCGCACTTCAGCTTACGAATTTCCGTTTTTGTATAAACGGAGTCTGTTAACGCGACCAATATAGAGCACGTGGCTGCTGCACACGCAGTTGGAGTGGAAACTTTATCACGCGGTAACTGCGACACATGGAGAATTCAAGTCGAGGCAGTACTCATCAAGACCGACACGTGGGGGTACTTGGTTTGAGCATCGGAACTACTGCTATATCCTCTTCCTCTGCATTGAAGGCTACCAAAAACCAACAGTAGGCCTACATGTCCACAGTGAAAATACCCTGACACCAAGTAAGCCTAATCGTAAAAATGGTGCAGATTTGAGAAAGGCCAATGTTCTGATAGACTATACCACTCACAATTTTCTAAGAGAACTTAAATGATATTGAAAGAGAAGCTGGTCTGGTGAATTTTTTATGTTTATTAGTAAAGCAACCAGATATACTATGCTTCACCGAACATCATGTCACTTGTGGTAATCAGATGTGCTTAGACAGATTCAGTTTAACATCTCAATATTGCAGATACAACATGGAGAAGGGCGGAACATTGATTTATGTTAGAAATAATGTAGTATTTAGTACTCTTGATGTAAGCAAATTTTGCGTTGAGGAGCACTTTGAAGTGTGTGATATACAACTGGCAACAAATAGTGTATCAGTAGTTATATTATCAATTTATAGAGCACCTGCAGGGAATCTTGGAATCTTTCTCAAACAGATTGAAATGTTTTTTCTGTACAATTTTGATAACATTGCTTCAATCATAATACTAGGCGACTTTAATGTAAATTTCCTGGATGAAAGTTATGACAGATTGTAAGAGCTCATTAGTTGCTGCAGCTCCATTCTAATGCAAGTAGTTGAATTTCCCACTAGGGTAACTGACCACTGCAGTACTCTAATTGATAATGTGTTTGTTGATAAGTCTAGGCACAGTAGGTTAGCATCATGGTCTGACAGCCCATTTAGGACTTGACTGACTGTCATACTTCTGACAATCCCCCATTCAATTCTTAACAGAAAACCAAAGGCTACCTGGAAAAATGTGAGACCAATAAATAAAGAAACAATGGCGACATACGGGCAGAAGCTACAGTTAGTTGACTGTTCTAAAGTATTCAGCTCAGTAGATGTCAACACAAAATTTAATGTATTTATTAATTTAACATCAAATCTTTTTCAGGAGTTGTTTCCAAATAAAAGAGTCAGAGAAAATCAATGTATATCTGCATTTAAGCCATGAATTACCCAGGACATCAAAATTTCATGTAAAACAAAAAGAGAGTTGTGTGCCTCAGCCAGACAGTCTAACAATACTGCAGTGATGGGGCAATATAAAGTGTACTCTTAAGATATTAAGGAACATGGTCCAGAAATCTTAAGTATGTATCTAAAAAAGGAAATTGACAAATCAAATAACAAAATGAAAACCATATGGAAATATGTTAAAAGCGAGACAGGGAAAAGCCTGTCTGCCAAAGAAGTGATTAGCATAAGAACTGGGAGCCTTTCGGTGGATGCTCCCGAAATGGTGGCTAATATCTTTAACAATCATTTCCTAAAAGTCACCAACCAAATGGGATGCCAGGGTTCTGTAAAGAAAGCTACAGAATACTTGCATAACACCTTCACTAACAAAATAGATGAGATGCATCTTCGAAAAACTACAGTGATAGAACTAGAAAAAAATAATTATGTCTTTAAAATGTAAAAATTCTGCTGGAGTTGACAACATTTCCAGTACGTTACTGAAATACTATTGCATTACTAATATGGCAGAGGACTGTACTTATTTCTTTACATCATTGGAAGAAGGTGTTTTTCCCGATAGGCTAAAATATGGGCTTGTACGACCAATTTATAAAAAGGGAGAAAAGACTGAGGCTACAGACTATCGACCAATTTCATTACTCTCCGTTTTCTCCAAGGTAATAGAGAAATTGATGAATAGCAGAATGGTTGAGCATCTTAGTAAATATAATATCCTCAGCAGTAGCCAGTTTGGCTTTTGGAAAGGGGTATCAACCGTGGATGCAATACATGCCTTTGTTGACAATGTTTGGAAGCCATAAATAATAATATGATGACGGTTGGAATATTTTGTGACCTGTCAAAAGCTTTTGACAGTTTAAGTCACCATATTCTCTTGAGTAAAGCCAAGACCCTAGGAATGGGTGGAACCGTAGGCACGTGGCTTGAATCCTATCTGTGTGGTAGAAAGCAGAAAGTAATCGGGGAAGGACTGCATGGTGGCCAGGTATCTTCAGAATGGGGCTCCATTACTGCAGGAGTACCTCAAGGCTCAGTACTGGGCCCACTGCTCGTTCTAATATTTATAAATAACTTAGCACTATGTACAGAATATGGGAAAATACTCATGTTTGCTGACGACACCATGTTATCAGTTAATAATCTCTCAGGGAATATGTCAAATGAGGCTGCAAATAAAGCTTTTGCAGACTTGACAAACTGGTTTGAAACGAATTGTCTTTCTTAGAAGAGAAATGAATGTAATTGGCCTTACAGTCAACCTAACACAAATGTTACTAATGAAATGAACCTAAAAATGGGTGAGCAAATACTTGGGTCTGCATATATATAGCAAAATGGAGGACTCAACCTTCAAAATTTCGTGAAGTGACACCACCATATTCAAGAGAGGCAAAGCTCTGAAATTATTCTTAAGGCAAACATTGCTGACACTAGGGAAATGAGGACAGTAAAAACTGCATATGTTGGCTATTTTCAGCAACTTATGGCCTATGGTATAATATTTTGGGGAAATCAACCAATAGTAAAAAAATGTGTACCATGCACAGAAGTGAGCAATAAGAATTATGTGTGGAGTACATCCTAGGCACTCGTGCAGGGATCTGTTTAGAGCTCTACAAAACCTAACAACACCTGCCCAATGTATTTTTCCCTGATGTGCTTTGTTTCAAAAAATAGCAACTTATTCAAAATCAATAGCTCATACTACAGTTATACCACCCAAAGGAAACTGGATATCCATTATGAGCTAAAAGCGAGAAGCATGGTCCAGAAGGGGGTTTTGTACAGTGGCACCAACAGTGTTAATGCCCTCCCATTGCACATTAAACTTTGGCATGTTTCCAACCAGTTCTTTAACATGATTCATCTGAAAGGAACTGCTTCAGATTTTCTTTACAGTATTGATGAATTTCTAATCAAAAATGCATAGAATCTCTTGTGTGTGCTTAAACCTTACAGAGTACGGTTAATCAATTGTAGAGGTCACACAGTAAGTACAGTGTAACTTAATACAATACCCAAATTAATGTATGTCTGTATATGACACCTGTATAACTTAAGATACAGGACATCTGACAGAATATACAGTCATATATAAATTTGGGTATTGTTCTTAACTAATATGTAAGGGTATATGCTAAACTTCACACTTTCTTTAATCTAATGATAAGATCAATGTATCTGTGCACAAAACAATAATCTGTAAAAACCTTGACTCGTTCTATATTCAGGGATATGTTCCCATATGGATCTATGGAACACGAAATAAATAAATAAATAAACAAAATAAATAAATGTATCTGGAGACATGCCGCAACCTGCAGTGACTGGTGAAGGCGCTGCAGACAGGAGGGCGAAGGCAGTCCTCACTCTGTCCATCAGCGCCACGGAACTGAAGCGAGTGAAGAACTGCAGCACGACGCGCCAGGCAGGGCTCAAACTTGACTCACTTTCCGCATCCAAAGGACGTGCTCGCAGAGCAGCGCTACCCTAACGTCTTACTCTCCACAGGGCGCAGCCTAGTGACGATGTAACACGGCATCTTAATCAATTCTTCGATGCAGCGGACAAATTACAAGCAATGGACGTCGATATAAACGGTGATTTATTGTCGATAATGTTGCTCTAAAGTTTGCCAGACAGTTACGGTAATTTTAGGTGTGCAGTCGAATCTCGTGATAACCTACCCGATGTCGAGACACTAAAAGTGAAAATCTTGGAAGAAAACAACGCGAGAGTTCAGGAAGATAGTGAAAATGCGAGTGCTGCGACGTTTGTCAGACCGGTCAGGCCTAAACATGTCGTAAACAAATCAAAAGGTGCATTAAGTGACTGCTTTTGTTTTGATTTTTGTTCCGATTTGGAACAAGGGCGGGAAAATCATCATTGAGGTGCAGTTTTCGCAACAAGAAAGGCCACAAAGCAGAAGAGTATTTGCAGCTTGCGAAATTAGATTCCTTTTGAAGAAACAAAGTTGATGAAGCTCATTGCTGTTTTTCCATTAACGAACGTACTCCGAAGTCTCGTGAACCAAATGTTTTGTCGTGTATAGACAGTGGTTGCACATCACGCATGTGTAACGACCCTGAAGTGTTCACAAGCGTAACCAAAGCACAAGAAAGTTTAACGCTTGCAGACAACAGTGCTACGCAAGTGACAACTGAAGGTGACGTACGCATCAAAACCTCAGCCAGTGATACCAACTTCATTACGCTGAAAAACACTTTGTGACAAAACTCGGAACCAGTCTAATCTCAGTCGCAATCATAAAGGTTGTGGACAGCATACACTGTAACCTTTGTTTGCAACCACCTTAACTTTATCGTTAATGTCCCTTATAACTGCACGATTTTTCTCAGAGTTGGTAACCTGTTTCACTTGCATGAAAACAGCCCAAAGGCCTGTACAGTTGGCGAGACAAAAATTACGAAAAGTGACACGCAAATCTGGCATGCTCGATTAGGACACCTGAAATCTGAATTTTAAGCGTGTCACATACTCAGCCTTGAGCATTCTAATCATATCTCCAGCGATGCAGACTTCACCAAGTGCACCATATGTCTTGAAGGAAAGATCGCATCCACCCCCTTCACCAGGCGGGATGAGAAAAGTGACCTTCTGTAGTTTGTACATTCAGATGTCTGTGGGCCAATGAGAGAAAAATCTCTAGGTGGTTCAAGATATTTTGTAACCTTCATATATGAGCACAGCAGATGGTGTCACGTCAACTTTCTTCGACGCAAGGGGGAAGTTATGGACAGATTTGTTGAAAGATTTGATTCTACATCCAAAGTTTTTGAATTCCAGTCTGATTTTCAGCAGTCAGGTAACGGCAAGGAATAATGGACTCCATCTTCCGAGCGGCAGGAATACAGCGACGTCGAACAGTTCCTTATACACGACAACAGAATGGTGTTGCTGAACGAAGGAACCGATGCGTGGTTGAAGTGGCTCTCTGCATGATGCTGGAGTCTGGACAGCCAACATCACTTCGGATGTGGGCTGAAGCTACTAACACAGCCAACCAAAGTCGCTGGCTAACCAAAGGACTTTCAGGGGGAAGTCCATATGAAAAGTGGATGAAGAAGAAACCAGACCTGTCACACATTCGTATATTCGGTGAAAGTGTCTTCATCCTGGACAAATCGCCAAACAAGGGGAAGTTTGAGTAGCCTACGAAGATTCCTTGCTTGCCTCTCGGATCAGATTGTTCAAGTACCTATCTTGTGTGGGTGCCAAAAGACCACAAGATACACACATCACAAGATGTCAGGTTCCTTGATCATAACAGTTTTGAACCCAAGCAAACCTATGTAGACCTCTCCGTAGATGAACAACATCATTGCCAAAGAAGAAGCATCTGTACGGAGTTTTCACCAGGTGACCTGAGTGACAACAGAAGCTGCGAGTCAGAATCATTCTCTGATGAAGAGCCACTTTACGGTTTTGAAGAAGAAGTCACCTCGCTACCACACGATATCATTTCAGATGATAACTTATCATGTGACGAGGACAGCAATTCCTCAAGTGTCAGATCTGCTCCACAGCTTGCACCAGAAGTTTCAAGTCATGACATCAACACTGATTTCTGTTGCATTAGCAGCAATGTTGAGGATGCATTGAACGGTACAGATAGTCAAGAATGGTTTTGCGCTATATACGATGAAGTCAAGTCGCTAGACAAGAATGAAACCTGGGACATCGTGGACAGACCAGCAAACAGTTCTGCAGTCAATTATTTTTCTGTCTTAAGAAACAAATACGGCAGTGATGGATCCTTGCTACGATGAAAGGCCAGAATAGTTGCACGAGGATTTAACCATAGACCTGGAGTTGACTTTGTGGAAACATTCTCTCCAGTTGCAAGAATCGAATCATTCAGACTCCTCATGGCTCTGGCAGTGAGGTTTAACTTGCATGTCTCACAGCTGGATATCACCACTGCATTCCTCAACGGTGAAATTGATACTGAAACCTTCATGGAACAGCCGGACTCATTAGCCAAGTTCTTACAGAAGATGAGAGATGTAGAGGAGGACCATCACATAGCCAAAAAGGGACATGATATGCTCCAGAAGTTATAATCTGGTGACAAAGTGTGCAAGCTTACAAAAACCATCTACAGGTTGTGCCAAGCTGGCAGACAGTGTCATGCCAAATTAAACGCCACATTGATGTCAATCGGATTGCAGTAGTGCAGATCCTTGTGTATATGTGGACAGTGTGGGAAATTCTCAAGTCTTCCTGCTCACTTATATTGACGACATCATAATTTCGTCATCAGACCCGGAAAGGACAAGGCAGAGCCAGGACAAGTTATCTGCCAGATTCGACGTCAAGGATCTTGGTCCTGTGAAATGCTACCTGGGCATTGACGTAAATCAGTCTGTTGACAAACTCACGCTGTGTCAAAGTGGCTACATCAGAGAAGTTTTACACCGATTCCGAATGGATGACTGCAAGCCCGTAAGAACCCCGTTGGCGACCAGGATCAAACTGGATGTTGCAGCTGCAAGTACATCAGATAGGACTCAACGCTCCGAGCAGTTCCCTGAACGGATACTCATGTACATCGCCATTGGCACTCGCCCTGATATATGCCATGCGGTCAACAAGCTAAGCCAATACAACAACAGCCATAATCTTGTTCACTGGCAGGCAGCAAAACGAATCCTTAGTTTCTTGCCAATTGTTCCCTTGAGGTATCTAACCTACATCAAGGATAAAGAGGGAATATTCGGTTTTGCAGATGCTGACTGGGGAAATTCTGATGCACAAGATGAAGTTGTAACCAGTATACGACTTCCTGTCAGCAAGTCAGCAATCTCATGGTGTTCGCACAAGCAGAGGATAGTCGCTCTCTCACCAAGTGAGGCTGAGCATATGAGTATCTCCAAAGCAGCAAAGGAGGCAGTTCACCTATCAACCTTCGTGAAGGAGTTGGCTTTAGCGGAGCTGCCACGCATTGGATTATTTGCCAATTTTCCAGCTGACTGGTTGTGTTTCGTCTTTGAGTGGGAAACTGTACTGTTCAATGACATTCACATAAAGTACGACTTCATTCGCCAGGCCCTGCAAGTTTATCCACTGAAACTGGAATATCGGTCAACAGAAAACGTGGTAGCAGACGTGCTGACGAAGGCCCTTCCTGCGCCGAAGCATGAGATGTGTGTTGTTGGACCCTGACTGCGAACCTAGAACCACAAACTTAAGGACTCGAGTTCATCGATTTATACCGGTGCGTATAAATTGAGGGGGCGTGTTGAGACTCACATTTTACCACCAAATAATATCGTTGGTGTCCACAGATGATGTTATGTACACAGTTGTCCTACCAGGGTTTATTCATAAAAGGACCGCACACTGAACAAGGAACACACACAGACAGAGAACAAAGTTGTTCGTGAAACACGTGTCGTTGCCGTAATTTCAAGTCCTAATCCTAACAGTTAAGGTTACAGCCAGTTGTTACTCATCTTACACAACTCTTCTGAGTAAGTAAAATAATTACGAAATAAGCTATAAAAAGCTTCTCGTCTAATTGCAACACTTGTTAGTTTGTGTTAAGCAGCTAGTGACATGAGTAGGGGTTGCCAGGAACATCATCTAACACATTCGTGAGATCATACAGAATGCTTCTCTCTACTAGCCATTAAAAAAGAAAAATTTTTTTGTTTACCACTACTACTACTAGGCTAACTACTGTTTAGCTCTACAGGACCTTTATACTGAAATGTTTCCCCACACCACCTTGTATTGTCGTTCTATGTGTGTGAGTAACTGTATGTTCACTGTTGTGGGTAAATACATACAGGGCGGTGTGTGAAACTGATAGCGATTACACGCTTCCGCTGTTGTAGAAATCTGCTCCAGATGCTGTAGATACCGTGTCGAGCTGAAAGTGGTAACCAAAGTACGGAGAAATATTCTTCGGGGCTCTGCTTTCAGTTCTGAGAAATGTCCAGGTACTGATTGCTATGCAACAATCTATTGTGGATTTGAATGATCCATGAAGTGACTTCTTTTCCGAAGAAAACATCGATCTATTTCACTAGAACTGAACGCTCCCTTCGGAACTGTTCTCAAGCTGGTGTTTATTAGTAAATCACAATAGCAGTATATCGCTGGGTGTATAATAACACGTACCTTCTTGAAATGAACAATATTTTATTTGTTCTATTAGCTGATTTCCTTCCATATACACATATATTTTACAATGTGAATAAAAAACTCGCAATGGTGTCGATTTTTACATCACAAGAATGGCTCTCCTCTCCTACAATTTTTACTCTTAAGAAGAACAAAAGTTCTATCTCGTAAGAATAATTATGTGAGCACTGACCGCCACAGAGTAAAAACCACTTTTGTGTCATTTAAGAGTTCCTAACCAGGAGCGAATTTTATTGTACCATCTGTGTGCTTTAAATAATTTGCCCCTGATAAGGAACTGGTAATATGTCACATTATCGTTTTACTTTCTGACGCAAACAAAGACGCGAGAACTGTGGGTATTAGTTTTGTTTCATGAGTTTCTGCGTGTAGATTTTATATCTATTAGTTTCACTTGAGTGCTTCGGTAATTAGGTTTTTGAATATCTGCCTATTACTAGACACAGTTCGTGCGTTTTAGTCAGGGTCTACAGTAGAGTTGCGCAGGACATACCGATAGTCCGTTTATCTGAATAGTTTAGTTTTCCACGGTCAGGGACTGCGAGTGTTGTGTGCTGATGCGAGGCGAGTTGGTGACACTTCGCTCTCAGCTTCAGGTTGTGATGGCTTCGGTTTCACAGCTTGAGGCTGCAGTGGATTGGCGCCACTGTTGTGGGCCAGCCGTGGGGATCCGACGCAAGTTCAGCATGTCAGAGTCCTCCAATCATTCCTCACCGGTGGCAAACCCAGTTACTGCTAGCACTGGAGTCATTCCAGATGTGGAAAGGGTCCTCCCAGATGCCATGAAGAGCACAGGGTGCAGCCAACTGCAGGTGGTTGGTCACGTCGGTACTAATGATGTGTAATATCTCTCTGGAACAGGGCATTTTCCCTGATACACTGAAATATGCTATTGTTATATCTATGCATAAAAAAGGGGGTAGATCTGATGCCAACAATTACCGTCCAATCTCCCTTCTAACAGCTTTATCCAAAATTTTTGAGAAAGTAATGTATTCAAGAGTAGCTTCACATATCTGACATTTTGTTAGTACTTCATTTTTACAGTTTGGTTTCCAGAGAGGTTTTTCATCAGAAAATGCCATATACGCTTTCACCAATCAAATTTTGAATGATCTGAATAACCGAACACCACCCATTGTGAGATCACAAAAAATCCCAAAGGCTTTTGATTGTGTAAATCATGAAATTCTGCAAGACAAGCTCGAGTATTGTGGCATGAGAGGTACGAATTAAACCATTTGTGCACTGTCGCAAACTGGAAGAGTGCAAAAAGTTGAAATGAGCAGTTCTCATAATATGCAAAGATCAGCACATTCCTCAAACTGGGGAACTATCAGCAATGGGTTTCCACAAGGGTTGGTCTTGGTCCTTTGCCTCTTCATGAATATAGAACGGCAAGTCATTAATATATATTAACAACAACAAAGTTAGTTCTCTTTGCCGATGATACAAGTATAGTAATCACACCTGACAAACAAGAATTAACTGATGAAATTGTCAATAATGTCTTTCAGAAAATTACTAAGTGGTTCCTTGTAAACGAACTCTCATACCATTTACTGTACAGAACTGTATGTACTGTGACTTATCAAAATTCAGTAAAACTTTGGGAGCCTTTATATTTTATGAAGTAACAGCTTTTTTCATAATACGAGAAAACATTTTATTATCCAAGCACAGATCAAAAACTAACAAGAATAAACAACTCGTAACCAAGCCGACTACGGCAAAGATAAATATCTATCAACTGCGGCTTTCACCTGCTGTTTTTGGCGCAGTGGATAAATGACGTCGCCACAAAACCATTCATAAATATAGACCTCAATCAGAAGCATATAGCTAAGGTAGAATATTCACAATTTTTAGGTGTGTCCATTGATGACAGACTAAATTGGAAGAAACACATTGATGATCTGCTGAAACATTTGAGTTCAGCTACTTATGTTTATCACCAAAATTTGCAATGACCCTATTGCATGTTTGAAAATAGGCGTAGTAAGCTAATTTACTCTCATTACCCCAAAATATGATGCCATCTGCAAGCAATTCATCACTGAGGAATAAAGTATTTATTGCACAAAAGCGTGTAATCAGAATAATAGTTGTCCACCCAACATCATCCTGCAGACATTTATTTAATGATCTAGTGATATTCACAGTAGCTTCTCAGTATATATACTCTCTTATGAAATTTGTTATTAACAACCAAACCCAATTCAAAAGTAATAGCAGTGTGCATAACTACAATACTAGGAGAAAGGATGATCCTCACTATTCAAGATTAAATCTAACTTTGGCACAGAAAGGGGTGAATTATACTGCCACTAAAGCCTTTGGTCACTTACCAAATAGTATCAAAAGTCTGACAGATAACCAGCAAGTATTTAAGAAGAAATTAAAAGAATTTCTGAATGACAACTCCTTTTACTCCATAGAGGAATTTTTAGATATAAATTAAGAAAAAAAGAAAAAAACAAAAAATTATAAAAAAATTAAAAAAACAAAAAAGTTGTTAATTTAACAACATAATTAAGTTAATATAACTTAATTATGACATGTATTGGAAAATTTGACTCGTTCCACATCATTACGAAATATCGTATTCATGATCCATCGAACTAGTATTAATCTAATCTAATCTAATCTCTAATCTGTCACTTAGGATCAGAAGACATTCTCTCTGGTTTCGTGCGGCTAAGAGAAGTGGTAAAGGCTGCCTGTCTCGCTTGTAAGATGAAAGTAGAGCTGACCATTTGCAGCATAGTCGACAGGACCGATTGCGGACCTCTGGTACAGAGCCAAGTGGAGGGTCTGAATCGTAGGCTCAGACGGTTCTGCGACCGTGTAGGCTGCAGATTCCCCGACTTGTGCCAAAGGGTGGTTGGGTTTCGGGTTCTGCTGAATATGTCAGGTGTCCACTATACGCAGGAGGCAGTTACACGGGTAGCAGAGTCTGTGTGGCATGGACTGGGCGGTTGTTTAGGTTAGAGAACTAGGGAAAACACAAGAAGTGCTTCAGTCACAAGGAGTGCAGGCTGAACACAGGAAGAACGTAGATACAGGAACCATCGGTATAACAGTCGTAAATTGTCGTAGCTGTGTTGGGAAAGTACCAGAGCTCCAAGCGCTAATATAACGTTTTGAGCATCAGTGCTTTCTAAGCTGGCTAAAGCCGGATATAAGCCCAACCGAAATTTTTGCGAAGAACCTAAAGGTGTTCCGAAAAGATAGCAACAAACACGTCACCGCCAACCATGTTTAGCCTGTCAGAAGTAGTTTACTTCAATTTAGCGTCAAGTTAGATACTTCCTGTGAGTTAGTATGGGCCATTGTTGGCAACCGGAATAAATTAATAATTGGATCCTTTTACCGACCTCCCAGTTCAAATGATACAGTTGCTGAAAGGTTCAAAGAAATCTTTAATTTCAAACACGTACAATAATAGTTGGTGACGTATTTTCGCCAACATATCGAGGGTAAATTAATGTTCAATTCCGGAGGTACGCATAAAATATCTTCCAAAATTGTGCTAAACGCATTCTCTGAAAATTATTTCGAGCTGTTAGTTCATGAGCCCACTGTCGCTTCCCAAGCGTGGGTATTGCGAGGGATTGAGCGGCACGGTTCGTGAAAGGGATTTAGCCGGTTGACCTTAGTGAGAGGGAGACAGGAAGCGGGTAGAATTAAAGTCTTGCTAACTTTAATACATTGCAGTTTATTCTGAATGATTGCAACCACCACGCAGTCAGGGTGAGGTGTATTCACAGGAAGGCCAAGTCTGACACAGAGACGGTGACTGACTCCACCGTTCCGACTGCCCACTAGAAGCTCAGCAATATTTCCCAGCGCCCTACGCTCGAGTCCCGCGGCTACGCCCTGACGCGCTCCAGCGACTATCTCCGGCTGCCTGCCTACAGCCCGTTCCCCAGCCCAAGTCGGCTGCTGCTATCACGCCGACTACTCGACAATCTCCCGACAAGACGGCCGCAGGGCTGCGTGCTCTCGAGTTTTGTTAGCGTTCCCCCTTCGACCCCGCCAGCGCTTCGCATGACGAGGCGTCGAAGGCAACTTGTCCGTATTTGGTATCGTTAAAGTATTGTTGTTGCTATAGTTCTTCAGAGGCTGGGTGGAGGGATAGAGGCGCCTCTCCCTATATGGTCACGTCACGCACTGCGTCCTGAGCCCTTCATTGGCTCCTCACGACGTAGCGCCGTCGCCACCAAGGGCCCTCTTTTTTTTCCTCTCTCCACTCCCAGACCTCTCTCTAGCCAGAAATGCTTTCTGTTTATACTCCTTAACTGATTGTAGGGACTCGTGATAAGCACAGACCTTCGTTTATATCTGCTGGCTGTTTGCTAACTTATGAAGCGCCGCTGCCCAACAAACAGTTTGACTTCCGCCTCGGCCGACCCTTCGGCCACGCCAGGCGTCCAGCGCTACAATTTTAACTCCTTCCTACGTACTATTCTCAGCGTACTGCCTGAAACGATTGTAACCGCAGGAACAAGCCAAGTCTAATTACAACACCTCCCCCGCCAGGGAAATTGGCGTTACTCCTCAGAGTAGCGTCAATTGTGATTCTCTCACTTTATTTGGATTATTTGCTTACATCAACACTTCACATGTTTTTTTTCCTTTCATACACATTCGGTACACTTAATTCCATTAAGTTCTTTGTTAGACACAATTATTTTATACATACATTTATCAAGGTACATTTTTTTACAAATCATTGATACGATTACAATTAACAAACATACGTTTATCAACGTACATTGTTAAAGCATTGATACAAAATACAATTTTCATTCAACGTTGGTCATTACAGTTACATAGTAGGTACAGTTTCATAACACATAAAAAGGTGAAATCAATTTTAGTGTTTTTTCCATAAGACACTTTTAATATATTTTATCTTTTGATTTTACTTAACGCCTGTTTCTGAACAGAACTAACTCTTCTTGGTTTTTCGCACATCTTTCATATATTACTGCACCTTCAGTTTCTTTATTAGCTTGTCTTCTACTTAAGCTATTCTCTGGGTACTGATTTACTATGGTGTTTCTTATACATACTTTACCACAACAGTTACTATCGTCAAAGTACTTAAATAAGCTTTTCAAGCATTCTTTACAGCATATACAGTTTTTACAGAAACATGTAGCTAAGCGATAGTCATTTTTATTATAATAACATATGTAGTTATTGAGTAATGTGTAAAATATCTGGAATATTTTAGTTCTTCCTCCTGTCTTTCTGCCATTCGCTGGACATCATCCAGTCTTTTCCCAGCGATTTTCAAATCGTCTAATTGTGTTACTACCTGATCCAATGGTAAGAAAAATGCCTCAATGCTAACATTAGAATTTTCTTGGTTTACAACACAACAGTCAAATTCTAAATTAATTTGAGGTATTATATCTTTCTTTGTTACGTTGCTATGAATTTCTCTATCTGTTTGTATGAACACTCTCGTTCCATACCCTTTACATTTACTATAAAAACTTATTAATGAAAGGGGTAGGAAAAATAAGTCCTTTGGGGGTTCCTTTCCACATAATACTGTTTGTGTTAGTCCTTCTCCCTTCGGAGCTACATATAGCCAATCGTTACTGTTTAGATGGATCCAAAGGCTCTGTGTGCGAAAAATAGTCGCACTGAATCAATCTTCTGGAATTTCTCTTACCGGTTGTAACAATTTGGCTTCGCATTCCTCATGGTCGAATGTCGATAGCAATGCGAATGACTGTCTGCACAGTCGCCTATTCTTACTCAGATGAATCCAAAAGGCAGTTCGTTACATTTTAGGTCATCCGTAGAAAGTTTCGCGTACTATCAGTAGAAATTCTTTCTCTGGCTGTATGTATACGTACCTTCCATTCAAATCTGGAATCTCTTTTGGTAATGGGAGATTAACATTCCTTTAATAGATAATAATAATTTTAATTAGGTACCCTAGTATGCTACCGGAAATGAAAACATCTAAATCAATTATTCTTAACAAGAGGCGACTCGGCGAGAGGAACAGGAAACTTCACGTCTTTTAGTTCGTCTCGTATTAAACTTAGATATTTCACAATCTGGACTGGATTAATTATGTGAGGCTGCAGTATTCCCTTTTGAGCATTTACAATGACGTTTATCATCTGCTCGTATTCCTCTTCGATTTGGCCAAACACTGCCGCTAATTGTAATACTTGTTCCGTTATCGTTTTTTACCGCTTCCTCATTTCGAGTGTTCGTTACCCTCGGGGCTAGTCCCAGCTCTTTCACGGACAATATCGCACTCTCTTCCTGCAGTGCCAGCTCCACTGCTGCTGCCAACGTAATTTCGTCGCCTCTGCTTCTCACTATTGTCTGTATTCTATCATTGCTTAATCCCTGTATAAAGCAGGCTCTTCCTAAGGAATCAACCAGTTCTATCGCACCCTTCAAGTTTTCTCTAGCCGTAACTCTGTTTACTGCTTCTCGAAAATCTCTCTGGAATCTGGACAAGCCGAATAGACGAAATGCAATTGGTTCCCCCTGTCCCTGTCTTGCTTGGAAAATCTTACATGGGAAGTAGTCTATGGTACGCTTACTCGCATAGTTTTCTTCTAGAACGCGTTTCACCTCTTGCCACGTCCCGGTGCGCTCGTGCACTTGCAGTCTCGACCTGGCCTCACCGGTTATCTTTGCTTTAACGAACTTCAGTAACGTTTCGTGGTCCTCTGGCTTTATCGAAAATGTACATGCGGCATTTGAACTAGTAGATTCCCTTAAATCCTTTTTATTCCCTTCGAACACTTTTGAAACAATACGTAAGGCTTCCTTCACTGACGTCTTACCATTAGCGGAGGATGACGCAACTTCATTAGTTTGGGGCATCTTAACTATGTCAACACTTTACACTATAAAGGTACAATACTCTTAAGACAATTTTATAAGTACCGCTTCTCTTGTGGTGTGCCGTCTGCTCCGCGCTGCTTTGTGCCCATTACCTGTGTAATCTGATCATTCCATTTGAGATCATTTCGAACAGTCACAGCCAGGTACTTGACAGATGTTACCGCTTCCTAAGACTGGGCATTTATTTTGTACTCTTACATCAATGTGGGTTTTCGCCTTGTTATACGCAGTAGGTTACGCTTATCGAGAGACAACTGCCAGTGATTACACCACACATTTATTTTCTGCAAATCCTCATTGATTTGTTCACAACTTTCGTGTGATACTACTTTCCTGTAGACTAAAACATCAACGGCAAACAGTCTAACGCCGCTGTCAATACCACCAACCAGATTGTTTATGTAAATCGTAACAAGCACCGGAACTATTACGCTGTCTGGGGCTCACCTGATTGCTTGTTTTGAGTCACCCCATTCAGAACGACATACTGCTCTCTGTCTGTTAAAAAACTTTCTATCCAACAACGTATGTCATCGGATACACTGTAAGCGCGCACTTTTGAAAGGCGTTTGACTCAATTCCGCACTGTCGCCTGCTCCAAAAAGTGGAGGAATATGCCACCAACCTGGGAACTAATATCTAGAGCCTGTTGTATATCATCCACAAACAGGGCCAGCTGTGTCTCGCATGACTGAGAAGCTCATCTACAGAAACCAGCATGGTTTGTTTCAGGAAACAGCAGAGTCTAGAAAGGTCACAATGTCTGAACCCAAAATATGTTCCATGATTCTACAGCCAATCGATGTCAGTGAAATATGCTGGTAATTATGTGTGTCCGATTTTTCTACCCTTTTTATAGATTGGAAGAAGGCCTAAGTCATAGCAGTCTGCTCTGTATATACTCTGACGTCAGAACGACAACGTTTTCCACAGACCGATTGTTTAGCATTGTTACTACACCCTTTGTAAATTTGAAAGCAGGTGCCAGAACACTTCATGTCAGTTAGTTTGAGCTCTTCACTAACTCAGCTTCACTCATTGTAGGACTTCCTACTGCAGAACATGAGAAAATACGCTGCTAAGAGTGTACGAATAAATGCAAATTTTTGGGATCATTAGATTTCCAAACTATGCTGAAATTTCCACCGATCAGGTGTTAGCTGCATTGACAATATTCAAATGTCTTTATTTATATCTGGGTAGGTAACATAACTAATGAGGAGGTATTGAATAGAATTGGGGAGAAGAGGAGTTTGTGGCACAACTTGGCTAGAAGAAGGGATCGGTTGGTAGGACATGTTCTGAGGCATCAAGGGATCACAAATTTAGTACTGGAGGGCACCGTGGAGGGTAAAAATTGTAGAGGGAGACCAAGAGATGAATACACTGAGCAGATTCAGAAGGATGTAGGCCGCAGTAGGTACTGGGAGATGAATAAGCTTGCACAGGATAGAGTAGCATGGAGAGCTGCATCAAACCAGTCTCAGGACTCAAGACCACAACAACTACCACTAATGTATAACAAAACAAAAATGAAATTGCACCCATAAACGATTCGTTAAGTTTCCAGAATGCATTTTCGCTCTGTAGCAAAGTGTTCTAATCTGACAGCAAGTTTTAAATTGGCGCACTGTATGCCAGACTGGGACTTTTGCCCTACGTGGGCAAATGCTCCAGCCATTGAGCCATCCCATCACGACTCACGGGCCACCTTCAGAGGTTTACGTCCGCCAGTACTTCATCTCCCAACTTCCATTATGTCCATCACACCTTGCGAAAGCAGCACTCTGATGGAATTTGAGATTTCACTTAATGTTTTATCACTCTTATTTTGTTACAACTTTGCCATTGAACATCAGTCACAATTGGCGTAAGAATCATGGGTTGACCATTATCCTAAAATATTGCATTACGAAATGTGAATAGTCTTTACTTGCAGTTTCGCGTGACTTGAAGTAGTCACAGAAAGACGATAATGCAATGTGTTAATAAATAGCACGCTAGCTAATTACTTCACGACCGGGTGTGATCGTATGTACGATCTTGAAGTTCTTGTTATGACAAGAACTTTCTGGTCCCTTAGGAAATTGTTTTAAGAGCGCAAAAACAACTGTAATATTGAATTTCCCTTTTGTGTGATGTTAAAGCTGATGCAAGAAGACAAAAAAAAAAAAAAAAAATCTGTTTTATCGTCAATGTAACACGCACATTGGACTGCTGATCTTGGAGTCTGTTATCTTAGTATTATTTTCACTTTACTTATGCTTTTTCCTGAGGAGATATTGAATCAGTTAGCAGTGCTCATTCCTATATTTCCAGAACATTTATTATAACTAAAACATACATCGTACCTTATGCTTAGTACTACAATGACGGTAGATTTTTATGTCCGTTTAATGTCCATTGAGCGCTCTTTTATATAGATAGTCATTGTCCTCTCGAGTCACCCGTGACTCGTCACGATAAGTTATAACAGTTCTTCTTCTTTTTACACTTCACTCAAACTTAGACATAACACGTTTTTATTTTTTAGTAAACAATTAGATCAGACCGCCATAAATCTGGTCTTAGTTAACAAATGAAGCCCTGAGCGCTAAACACTTGTACTGTTTTTCTTCTCCAGCGAACAAATTGAGCCGTGACGGCTCGGGTTTGATCTATCGAACGTACCGCGTGTAATATTATCGCCGTATCGCGGAGGAAAGGGAGAAGTGGCGCCCCCTCGCGGGGGAAGTCGGCGAGGCACCTGGGAGAGTCGAGTAGTTGGATTTTGGAGGGCGAGCAGAAGCAGTGGGATGGGCGTTAGTGCGCGGAGCGTGAAGCCGTGGGTGGCGGCGAGAGCAAAGTTCGCTACGCTACCTGATTGTGTTTGGGCGCTTGCGGCGGACTAGGTGGGTAGAGGCGCCGATGCTGTCTGGAGCATGCTGCTTCCTTGTTTATGATCGATTTACCGTTTGCTTCTTGTGACTACATTCTCGTCTCTATGGTTCTGTGACAGAACAAAATGCTGCTTATATCCAAACCAACTGTGCTCGCAATGGCATCACATTAGTGTCCATCATTCTGGCGATTACTGAGTGTGCTCAATAAATACACCACAACGGCAAGCAATGTGCTTTGGACGCTTGACATTGCTATTAGGAGTCCATTGCGTAAGGCCGCGTTTATCCTGTGAGGACTTGTTCTGCATTTAAAAACTTAGTAGTTGTCAGTCACTTAAGCAGAGAAGTATGAATGCATTTGAGCAATTTAGTGTTATTGTTTTACGCCCCTCTGAATGGGAAAATGATAAAGGGCCTAACTATTACTACCCTTCTTGTGTGCCACTGACTTGGTTGTTTTTCAGCCACGTAATTTGTGCGTTTATTGTAACGAACCGATATGTTCCTAATTCTTTCCCTGTGACATTGAGTGTTAATCTTGTAACGAACACTGTTTTAGATATTTTAATAAGTGTGTTGCATGACATATCCTATTTGTGCCTCGCAAGTGGAGAGCGGAGGTGGTTTATTGGCCGTGATGTGTTGGTAGATCCATTTCACGAGTCCAGGCCGGTCACCAGGAGATTTACAAGTTGTACGTTGTGTTAATACTCTTTAGTTTAAGCGTAGTGTGCTCATGCACAGGTAGTTTGTGGTTTTGCGCAGATTGAATTCAGAGTCATCTAAACATACCGCGCAGTGTGTTAAGTGGTGTCCTCTGAGGTGCTGAAAGTAGTGGGTAGACAGCTCTTTTGGACACGTTGTATATGCAGATAATTTATGTCCTTATTACGTTGTTGAGTTGCTTGCCCTTTGTGCCACAGGTGGTGCTAATTTCATTAATTTCGCCACCGGTCTTGGCAGAGGCTGCGGGAGGAACCGACCCACTGTGGCAAGCAGTTACGTAGTCGCGCTTGCCCACCGTAGCGGGCGTTGTTTACTAGCCCGACGCCTTCCTGTGTTTGGAGGCGGGAGCGTGTAGACTGGTTTCTTACGGCTTGCAGTCTGGGAAACCGTGCCTTTGGTTTACACGTGGAAGGCTTACGTTTTCCTTCCAGTACCTCGGAGTGGCTCTGTGGGTAATGAGAACGACTTATGTTGTTGGTGGCTCAGGCCGAAAGTGGTTCATTTGCTGGGTCGACAGAAGCGTCCGATCCCAGGCGTCGGCTTTGATCCGTGACGTAAGGGTGTTGTCGTGTGGCGTCATGACGGCGCGGAGTTTGGTATGCGAGTGTGGCGTGTTTGTAGATGTCGTCGTGTTGTGACTTGTTGTGCTCTCTGGTGGTATGTTCAGGGTCTTCATTTGTGTGGTGTAATGGGCTGTTTGCTTTTGCTCGTTATCCAGAATTGTTAGTGTCGGCCGTGTTTGTAGTGGAATTCGCTTCAGTGAGTTTTAACGATTTTGTGTGAAGGTTAATTTAGTGTTCGCTGTACATCGTGTCGTAATTTTAGTAAAATTAATCGGTTGTTGTTTGTTAATTTTATCCGTCATATCCATTCCTGAACAAACAGTGCGCAGGTCAAGGGAAGTGTTCGATCCCAAAGTGTGGCTGTGTATGTTGGTATTGGTATCGGGAGATGTTTTTGAGCTATATAGGCCAAGGGAAGTGTTTGATCGTAATTTATAGCTCAACAGCAGCTCCCGATCCCATATAGGTCAAGGGAAGTGTCCGATTCCGGATAATATTGTGTTTAGTGGTATTTGGGGAGTTTTGTGATGTCGCTTTTTTCGTCGTTTTGTGTGGTTTTGTATGGGGGTGGATGTCTAAATTTTATATTTAGTTTGCCCCACCCAAAAACACCCCATTTCCCGCGCTTGTCCCGTTAGTGTCATTAGGCGCTTTGTGGAAAGTGTGTGTGTTTGTTTTTCGATGTATTTTCGTCCTCATAATGTGTACGTAACAACTTTATATGCGCCATATTGGAATCGTGGTTTATGGTCGTTTCCACCATATTTGTGACGTCATGGATCAAAGCAGATGGGCGGGATCGGACGCTTCCGTAATTGCCATTTGCTATAGGTGTATAAACATGTTTACAGAATTATGGGAAAGAAATGCATAGATGGTTGTTTTTTTTAGGGACAATTGAATTGTTGTTCAGACGTTACTATGTATGGCCATTAACTTACGCAGACATTTAATAGCAAGGAACTGTACTGAGTTCTGGTTTCAAGTTTTGTTGATTATGTGGGGAAATTGCTTTGAACAGACATTTAATTAATTAGTAAATAACTGAATGCTATTTGTGAGTAGAAGTTTAGGAACACAATAAACATATTAACGATTATTTTTAGTAGTTCACTTATGCAGTTAGGCGATTTACAAGGCCTGTAGTTATTTTTTTTTTTTTACAACACTCCTTTATTAATAACATTGATAATACTTTTAAAAGGAAACAGTGAATGAAATGCCTCAAATCCCTTTGGTCCACACCTTCCGTCATTCACCCTTGGGTGGTATTAACAAACCGCGAAAACCCATTTCAAAAATAGTGAAGGATCGCATATCGATCCGTATTCTTCTGTTTATATTGCCGCCCAAAGACAACGAATACCATTATTTAGGATATTCCACCGTCGTTATGCGACATCCTACTATACATTAATCACTTTTATAAACAAGTATCTGCCTTCTGGCTGAAAGTGTTATCTATTTGTTGTATTAATGAAGTCAAAAATAGCGATCACACCGCCTTCCATGAGGAGAGAGGGAATGTCGAAGGATTAACTCGAGCTATTCGCGATTTTTGGTATGAGGATCATGACATGACACAATGTTACTGGCGTACGAGGTACATAAATTGAAATTACATAAACATATATGTGATATCATTTTTCAAAATAGTTTTTCACTCTTTGTTCATCAGTTACTTCATTTCTTAATAGCAAGATTCACATTTATGTGCATAGTTAAGTTTGGTACATATTTGCTTATAACAATAAGAGAACGTTCATTTCTCACTTCGGGGGATAGAATTTACATTCTCTTGAGTATGAGTTCTAACAACTAATACATGAGTACAGTGAGTGTATATTTTAACTTAACTGAAGCGGACAATGTTAGAGCCTCTGTTGACTCATTGTGGTTCAATTACAGTTTAATAACGTAGCACTACACTTCGTGATGCTTTCACTTTCTGTGTTAGCTGTCTGCGGCGTTCATCAAGCAGTACATCGTCCTTTCCACTGTGGTGCCAGGGATTAAAGTGCCTTCCCGGGTTTTTATTTACAATTGAAACAGAAGTGGGAAATTATTAGTATCTTACAACCTATTGGATACATTAAGGATCAGGACTTGTCTGAATGTGCACTATGGAAGACAACTCCATTTTCTTTGTCCATCGAGAGACAGGATTATAATTAATTTTAGCAGTGTTCACGAGTGCCGGTATTAATGGATTTAAGGTCTGAGTAATCTGACAATCTATTTCTTACTCATCTTAACTTCGACTCAAGAAATTTGCTTAATTTACGTATGAAAATGTAGTCACACAAGTGTGCAAATGTCTTTCCTCCAGTATGTACGATGGAAGTCATGGCGGTTAGCAGTTTAAAGTTAGGACTGTTTCGTCACCCACGCGTCAGCCACTCACAGCGGCTGCACAGTGTTGCGTGAGCTCCAGTACTCAGTATCCGTCCGCGCTCAGCCTGTAACAGAGCTGCCGGTCGTACATTGCCCCCTTTTTTTCCGGTTGGTTGGTTTGTTTGGGAAAGGAGACCAGACAGCGAGGTCATCGGTCTCATCGGATTAGGGAAGGACGGGGAAGGAAGTCGGCCGTGCCCTTTGAAGGGAACCATCCCGGCATTTGCCCAGAGCGATTTAGGGAAATCACGGAAACCCTAAATCGGGATGGCCGGACGCGGGATTGAACCGTCGTCCTCCCGAATGAGAGTCCAGTGTCTAACCACTGCGCCACCTCTCTCGGTTTCTTTTATTTTTGTTTTTCCCTTGTGAACTTCGTATCACGCGAGTGCACCGGTACACACGCCTCGCACGCGTTTTCCAACGGAGGAGCCGGCCCCTGGAGCTGCCTCCATACTTCCCTGTCAACTGCCTCCCGTGAGGCTCACAGGTAAGTGACGACGAATGTTTTAGCTGTCGCTGCATTTAGAACAACACTGAGCTTTGCGTTGCACCTATTGTCGTAGCCTTGACGTGTTTTTACACGTGCAGTATAACACTAACTGTTCAGTGTGTATTGGTGATATTCTTATAATGCACGTCGCACTTTAGTGTGCATCTTCACACAGCATTCGTGCTCAGTTCCTTCGTTGATAGCGTTCATTTACAAAACAGTCAAATTTGCAGGATTCCTGCAGAAAGACTTGTAAATATTAGCTCGTAAGTGATCAACTATTTACAAAAGAATACAATTAATGGTCACTCCTTTGGTCAAGTCCAGTGAACTGCTTTAACCTCCGCCGGGACCAGCCGCACAGTGCATAACTGCAGTAAAGTCCTCCCTCGGGCATGGGTGTGTGTGTTCGTCCTTAGGATAATTTAGGTTAGGTAGTGTGTAAGCTTAGGGACTGATGACCTTAGCAGTAGTGTGCAAAAATGTGTGTGAAATCTTATGGGACTCAACTGCTTTATGAATTGACTCTACTTTCACTAGTGAAACTAAAAATAAAGATACATATTCTTTCAAACTTTCTCCTCATTAGGAAAACTACAGATTTCGCAGCACTCGTTGCATTCATTGTTTACTGCACGAAGATCATTTTCTGCTACCACATAGCATATCCTACTACTTAACGAGTACGCAGGTAATGCTGAATCTTTTTTTGGTGCTTTTCGTTGGTGCTTTTCGTTGGTGCTTTTCGTTGGTGCTTTTCGTTGGTGCTTTTCGTTGGTGCTTTTCGTTGGTGCTTTTCGTTGGTGCTTTTCGTTGGTGCTTTTCGTTGGTGCTTTTCGTTGGTGCTTTTCGTTGGTGCTTTTCGTTGGTGCTTTTCGTTGGTGCTTTTCGTTGGTGCTTTTCGTTGGTGCTTTTCGTTGGTGCTTTTCGTTGGTGCTTTTCGTTGGTGCTTTTCGTTGGTGCTTTTCGTTGGTGCTTTTCGTTGGTGCTTTTCGTTGGTGCTTTTCGTTGGTGCTTTTCGTTGGTGCTTTTCGTTGGTGCGTTTCGTTGGTGCGTTTCGTTGGTGCGTTTCGTTGGTGCGTTTCGTTGGTGCGTTTCGTTGGTGCGTTTCGTTGGTGCGTTTCGTTGGTGCGTTTCGTTGGTGCGTTTCGTTGGTGCGTTTCGTTGGTGCGTTTCGTTGGTGCGTTTCGTTGGTGCGTTTCGTTGGTGCGTTTCGTTGGTGCGTTTCGTTGGTGCGTTTCGTTGGTGCGTTTCGTTGGTGCGTTTCGTTGGTGCGTTTCGTTGGTGCGTTTCGTTGGTGCGTTTCGTTGGTGCGTTTCGTTGGTGCGTTTCGTTGGTGCGTTTCGTTGGTGCGTTTCGTTGGTGCGTTTCGTTGGTGCGTTTCGTTGGTGCGTTTCGTTGGTGCGTTTCGTTGGTGCGTTTCGTTGGTGCGTTTCGTTGGTGCGTTTCGTTGGTGCGTTTCGTTGGTGCGTTTCGTTGGTGCGTTTCGTTGGTGCGTTTCGTTGGTGCGTTTCGTTGGTGCGTTTCGTTGGTGCGTTTCGTTGGTGCGTTTCGTTGGTGCGTTTCGTTGGTGCGTTTCGTTGGTGCGTTTCGTTGGTGCGTTTCGTTGGTGCGTTTCGTTGGTGCGTTTCGTTGGTGCGTTTCGTTGGTGCGTTTCGTTGGTGCGTTTCGTTGGTGCGTTTCGTTGGTGCGTTTCGTTGGTGCGTTTCGTTGGTGCGTTTCGTTGGTGCGTTTCGTTGGTGCGTTTCGTTGGTGCGTTTCGTTGGTGCGTTTCGTTGGTGCGTTTCGTTGGTGCGTTTCGTTGGTGCGTTTCGTTGGTGCGTTTCGTTGGTGCGTTTCGTTGGTGCGTTTCGTTGGTGCGTTTCGTTGGTGCGTTTCGTTGGTGCGTTTCGTTGGTGCGTTTCGTTGGTGCGTTTCGTTGGTGCGTTTCGTTGGTGCGTTTCGTTGGTGCGTTTCGTTGGTGCGTTTCGTTGGTGCGTTTCGTTGGTGCGTTTCGTTGGTGCGTTTCGTTGGTGCGTTTCGTTGGTGCGTTTCGTTGGTGCGTTTCGTTGGTGCGTTTCGTTGGTGCGTTTCGTTGGTGCTTTTCGTTGGTGCTTGCCAAAATTTTTATATTTGAGGGCAGACTGGATAAGAATAGGTCTCCCTCTTCGCTTCATGTACTCTGCAATCGTTCTCTGTATAAAAAAAATGGGGTAACATGTGTCTATTTTTCGCATAAATGGAATTACCCTCATTTCACTGGGATAGCTTCGGTAATGTTTGTTATGGACAGGTTGCATAAACATAGCTCATCATGCTGTTGTTGTGGTCTTCAGTCCTGAGACTGGTTTGATGCAGCTGTCCATGCTACTCTATCCTGTGCAAGCTTCATCTCCCAGTACCTACTGCAGCCTACATCCTTCTGAATCTGCTTAGTGTATTCATCTCTTGGTCTCCCTCTAAGATTTTTACCCTCCACGCTTCCCTCCAATACTAAATTGGTGATCCCTTGATGCCTCAAAACATGTCCTACCAACTGATCCCTTCTTCTAGTCAAGTTGTGCCACAAACTTCTCTTCTCCCCAATCCTATTCAATACCTCATTAGTTACGTGATCTACCCACCTTATCTTCAGCATTCTTCTGTAGCACCACATTTCAAAAGCTTCTATTCTCTTCTTGTCCAAACTGGTTATCGTCCTTGTTTCACTTCCATACATGGCTACACTCCATACAAATACTTTCAGAAACGACTTCCTGACACTTAAATCTATACCCGATGTTAACAAATTTCTCTGTTTCAGAAACGCTTTCCTTGCCATTGCCAGTTTAGATTTTCTATCCTCTCTACTGCGACCGTCATCAGTTATTTTGCTCCCTAAATAGCAAAACTGCATTACTACTTTAAGTGTCTCATTTCCTAATCTAAGTCCCTCAGCATCACCCGACTTAATTCGACTACATTCCATTATCCTCGTTTTGCTTTTGTTGATGTTCATCTAATACCCTCCTTTCAAGACACTATCCATTCCGTTCAACAGCTCTTCCAAGTCCTTTGCTGTCTCTGACAGAATTACGTCATCGGCGAACCTCGAGGTTTTTATTTATTCTCCATGAATTTTAATACCTACTCCGAATTTTTCTTTTGTTTCCTTTACTGCTTGCTCAATATACAGATTGAATAACATCGGGGAGAGGCTACAACCCTGTCTCACTCCTTTCCCAACCACTGATTCCCTTTCATGGCCCTCGACTCTTAAAACTGCCATTTGGTTTCTGTACAAATTGTAAATAGCCTTTCGCTCCCTGTATTTTACCCCTGCCACCTTCAGAATTTGAAAGAGAGAGAAAGCTTTTGACAACGTTAACTGGAAGACTCTAAGAAAAGGCAGACCTACGTTTCTAGCATTTGTAGACTTAATCTTTCTTCTGAGATAAGTCGTAAAGTTAGTATTGCCTCACGTGTTCCAACATTTCTACGGAATCCAAACTGATCTTCCCCGATCTCCGCTTCTACCAGTTTTTCCATTCGTCTGTAAAGAATTCGCGTTAGTATTTTGCAGCTGTGACTTATTAAACTGATAGTTCGGTAATTTTCACATCTGTCAACTCCTGCTTTCTTTGGGATTGGAATTATTATGTTCTTCTTGAAGTCTGTGGGTATTTCGCCTGTCTCGTACATTTTGCTCACCAGATGGTAGTTTTGTCATGACTGGCTCTTCCAAGGCCATCAGTAGTTCTAATGGAATGTTGTCTACTCCTGGGGCCTTGTTTCGACTCAGGTCTTTCAGTGCTCTGTCACGCATTATAATATCTCCCATTTCATCTTCATCTAAATCCTCTTCCATTTCCATAATACTGTCATCAAGTACATCGCCCTTGTATAGACCTTCTATATACCCCTTCCACCTTCCTGCTGTCCCTTCTTTGCTTCGAACTGGGTTGCCATCTGAGCTCTTGATATTCATACAAGTGGTTCTCTTCTCTCCAAAGATCTCTTTAATTTTCCTGTAGGCAGTATCTATCTTACCCCTCGTGAGACAAGCCTCTACATCCTTACATTTGTCCTCTAGCCATCCCTGCTTAGCCATTTTGAACTTCCTGTCGATGTCATTTTTGAGACGTTTGTATTCCTTTTTGCCTGCTTCATTTACTGCATTTTTATATTTTCTTTCATCAATTAAATGCAATATTTCTGTTACCCAAGGATTTCTATTAGCCCTCGCCTTTTTACCTACTTGATCGTCTGCTGCCTTCACTACTTCATCCCTCAGAGCTACCCATTCTTCTTCTACTGTATTTCTTTCCCCCATTCCTGTCAATTGTTCCCTTATGCTTTTCCTGAAACTCTGTACAACCTCTGGTTCTTTCAGTTTATCCAGGTCCCATCTCCTTAAATTCCCGCCTTTTTGCAGTTTCTTCAGTTTCAATCTGCAGTTCATAACCAATATATTGTGGTCAGAATCCACATCTGCCCCTGGAAATGTCTTACGATTTAAAACCTGGTTCCTAAATCTGTCTTACCATTATATAATCTGACACCTTTTAGTATCTCCAGGATTCTTTCATGTATACAACCTTCTTTTATGATTCCTGAACCAAGTGTTAGCTATGATTAAGTTATGCTCTGTGCAAAATTGTACCAGATGGCTTCCTCTTTCATTTCTTTCCGCCAATCCATATTCACCTACTACGTTTCCTTCTCTTCCTTTTCCTACTGACGAATTCGTCACCCATGACTATTAAATTTTCGTCTCCCTTCACTACCTGAATAATTTCTTTTATCTCGTCATACATTTATTCAATTTCTTCATCTGCAGAGCTAGTTGCCATATAAACTTATACTACTGTAGTAGGCATGGGCTTTGTGCCTATCTTAGCTACTACAAACAGCATAGTGAACGCATTATTGTGGCTAACCCGCACTCCTATTTTTTTTATTCATTATTAAACCTATTTCATCACGCTATGTTTCTCATTTCTCATTAGCACCTTGTTGGCTGGGGAACAAATGAAGCCTTGAGCGCTAAACACTTGTACTGTTTCTCTTACGTAAGACGGACGCAGATTTATGGCGGTCTGGTCTAATTTTTTACTAAATGTATAAAAACGTGTTCCGTCTGAGTGAAGTGTAAAAATAACTGTTACAACTTATCGTGACGACTCACGGGTGACTCAAGAGGACAATGGCTACATAAAAGAGCGCTCAATGGACATGAAACTGTACTACAATGACGGTAGATTTATATGTCAAAACACAAGGTACGATACGTTTTAGTTATAATAAATGTTCTGGAAATATTGAATCAGTTAGCAGTGCTTATTCCTATTATCTCCTCAGCAAAACGCATAATTAAAATGAAAATAATACTAAGATTACAGACACCAAGATCAGCAGTCAAACGTGCGTGTTAGATTGAAATAAAAACTGTTTTATCGTCTTCTTGCATCAGCTTTAATATTGAATTTCCCTTTTTTGTCATGTTAGTTGTTTTTGCGCCCTCAAGAACTTTCTGGTCCCTTAGGAAATTCTTTTTGTCATAGCAATAAATTCACGACCGGGTATGATCGTGTCTACGATCATGAAGTAATTAAAAAGACGATAATGCAATTTGCTAATCAACAGCACGCTAGCTGTGACTGCTTCAAGCCACGCGAAACTGCAAGTAAAGACTATTCAAATTTCATAATCCAATATCTTACGCCAATTGTCATAGGAATCATAGATTGACCATTGTGATTGATGAAACAGTAAGCGAAATCTCAAATTCCAACTTTTGCATTGAATAACATCATTTTTATTTTGTTACATCGCAACTCCCAAAAAAAGGGATGTTGTGGACACATGGCTTAGTGACAGACTAGGGTACTTGCACAGGTTTATCTGCCACCAAGTTCCGATATATCCCGAGTTTTAATTTGAGTATTCTTCCAAGGTATTCTGGATACAAAAGCAGAGAAATTACTATTCATAATTAGAGTACTGGTGAGATTAATGGATACTATAAATAATACAAAACCCTATTTGATTACTTTTAAAAACAATTATTCTTGTTTCACAAAGTCATTTTTCGAAAAAACGAAACAAAGTTTATAATAAATTGACAACATGGCAGACATTGTGATGCCAGCTTCACCCTTTCTGCGTTGTTGCCAAATTTATTCAAGATTGAGGCCATAGATGTGGCAATGTGACACCGACGTCATGGTGGGAAAATAGGTTAACAGCGTTAGCTCAATAGATTTAACTCCAACCGTCCCCCAACCGTGAAAACTGCGGAAAATTCAAATTTATTGGTGGAAATATCGGATTTCGCGTGCTCACGTTGAGATCCAGAGACGAACTAACCTAGTTCACACCACCACGACCTCATCCAACCCCTGCCTTCCCGAATCTTGAAATTGGTGCGAAATTAGCTCAGTCTGTCGAGCTGATGGAGTGGGAGTGTCTCACAATGGTAGGCTAATATAGCGTATGTCACATTGTTTAAACAAAAAATAGTTCAAATGGCTCTGAGCACTATGGGACTTAACGTCTGTGGTCATCAGTCCCCTAGAACTTAGGTTAGTTAGGTTTAAGTAGTTCTAAAGACATCACACACATCCATGCCCGACGCAGGATTCGAACTTGCGACCGTAGCGGTCACGCGGCTCCAGACTGTAGCGCCTAGAACCGCTCGGCCACACCCGGCCGGCATTGTTTAAACAATTGTATTAAGAAAGTTATTTCTGAAATCGCAATACACCTCTAACATTCTCTAAATTCTGTAAACAGAGTCGATTTAAACACATTTCATTACTTAGTGTAATAATGTGGCCCCTTTCACTATAAGAATAAAGTCACAGAGCCCACTAAAATAGATAAGAAACTTTCTCGTACCCCAGTGCAAGAGCCAGACACAGAGCTTACAGTGACAAAGTACTTGGTGTGTCCCTGCAGTTCTTGGTGACTGTCACACTGGGAATCCCCACAGTCTTCCTCCATCCTGGCACATGGCTACCCCTTGCTGTTTAACTAATTACATACATAGTTATAATGAATTACATGAGGTTTAATACAGAATTACTTTAATAGATTTCTTCTTGTTGGGCAGCACAGGCTCAACAAATTGAAAGGAAAATGTAAATATTTCTGCACAGAATAGCTGAACGACATAAAAACTTTACTAGGAAAAACTGGCCCAGTTTCAACCTTAGGCCAGTATCAGGTGCACACATGTATGTGTACACAAACTGATAAAATTTTACAATGATGAGATTGAAACTAGCCATTAGTGCAGGACAAAGTATTTACTTCAGCTGAACAGTGTGCATGGAAACATTTGTGACCTTCTGACATTTGAAACTGGTGGAATTTTCCAAAACTTGCAGGCTATATGGACCAAATGACTATTAGTGTGCATTCAGTTGAAGGTACTACACCAATATGGGTTATGGAACCTGCCTCTGCTTTCAGTGGACCAAATACAGTGTAACTGAAAGTGTGAGACATAATAGAAATTTCGTGTGACACATGATAAATGTCCTAACATGTAAACTGTACGCAAATTAAAATGTGCTAAGCTTCCGTTTCTTAAAAGAAGCAGTAAAGGTGTCATTCTTTTTCTTAATGTAACTATTTAATAATGCGTTGGTGGATGCTTTGACAAACAATTTCAGTATTTTATCTGCCGAATGACCATTACTGCAAATAAAGTCTGTTAAGAAGAAACTTTTCTTCTGAACAGCATTTATGGTTACATTTTGAACAAGCACCCTTTGACTGTTGCATGACAAAAAATTTTTTTCATTAGGGGCAGATATTAATTTCTGTGCAGTAATGTAATTGTAAATAACAACATTCACAACATCAGGCTGAGGGAAAACAGACCACCCCTGTCCAAATTTTTGATTAAACTAAGGTGTTGTTCACCATGCAGACACATTTCTTTGTCTAAGAGAAGGTATTTGCTGCACACCTCACACTGCTCTTTCTTCAGTACACTGCGAACACAATACCCTGCTAAATATGTTAATATTGGAAGGTATGTTTCTGCCTGCCTGAAATCTTCCTCCAAATACATAATGTCAACCATAAACTCAGTCTGTTTGTATAGTCTCTTTTGCGTCATCATTACAATTAAAGATGAACCCTTCTGCAACAGGCAGTTTACCAAAAGTACTTGAATTCAACATGAGTGGTAACATGTTCTGCATCCTCATCTTTGCTTCCACTTCAAAAATCTGTCTCACAGATATGAGATACTGAGAGCCAGTCATTGATCGGTAACTGCTAAACCTTGCTTCCAGAGAATCAGTTTGAATTTTTCCAGGCAAAAAATAAGTGAAACCGAGCTCTTTAGTACAGTACCTTGCCATCTCAATCAAACCATAGGTTGTGTGTGTCAGAGCTATATGTGTATCTTTTGAAAGGGTATTATTTTTCAGGCCTAAGTCCTTCCACTTATCGAGCCACACAAGAAACTTTTCCAAAAAAACTAATTTTTCATCATTATTACTTAAAGACAGAGGGCACTGGAAGAGATCATTTAGTCGAACACCTTTGTGAACTGTCTTAACATTTACAATTTTCCACCATGTAAGTATAATTTTAATAAATTCTGCAGTGGTCTGGTAATGTAACAAGTTTTTCTGTTCTCCTACAGTTGAAATGGCTTCAGCTGTATGTTCATTGAATACCTGTAAAACAAGGCTCACATTCTGTTTCTCAAGTGAAGATGGATAAAGAGACTTCAAAGAAAGACCATAAGAGTGCTTAAGTAGACCATTACATTCAATCTTATGAAGCTGCCTCAGTGCTTCAAAAGATGCCATTAACACCTGACTATCATCACTGCTTCCATCAAATTGTGGATATTTGAGCAAAACTTGAGAGTCCTTTTGATTAACCCAATTATTACGTATACACTTCAGGATGTGGACAGAATCAATTATAAAAAATAGTGGCTGAGTTGGATTAGCTGGATGTGGGTAAACTATACTGAGTTTTGGAGGTTAGCTAAAAAGTGCCATAGATTTCCTATTTATAGCATTGTTGTCACTAACTACACAAATAACTTTGAAACCAATGTCATGAAGGCCACATAATATTTTCTTCACATACAAAAATAACTGTTCAGCTATAAGGTTTCTAACTGGAAGGACATGCACTACTTCTTTACAAGAAGACAGCAATGATTGTATCATAAAGACATATGCTGTAGTAGCAGCCTTGTCACTATCAAATGCTGCCCCCACAATGTTTCCTCCCTTGTAATCAAAATAAGGTTTAATATGAATTTCATCCATCATTAAAGAAATGGTACAATCACTTTCCTGCAAAGATTTAAATCTTTCCTTAATATACAGGAGCATAGCACCTTCATTTTGTTCATTATGAGGACCATTAGTATATGAGGAACATATTTTCTGTAAAGTTCTTGGATGAGGAAGAATAAGATTGCCAGATGACCTCAAAAATTTATAGGCATGAGGAGATAGAATGCAGGATACAACAAAATACAGAAAAGTGAGGATTAAACCTATAGTTTTCCTCACAGCCACATAGCAACTTAACTTGCTCACTTAAGAATTGAATTTGTTTCTGTTTTTCTTCATCTACAGAACTGCACATGTCATTTAAAATGTCCTGTATAAGAAGGCACTGGCTTTTTAATAAATTTTCTTTTGCACTGACTAATTCCTTCACTTTGTCTAATACTGTAAACAAATCATTTATATTTGAAAGTTTGTGTGGTATTTTTCTACTGCCTATCTTTCTTATCTCAGTGTTACTTCGATAGGCAGACAACTGCAAATCATTTGTCACTACAACAGATACAGACACAGATGGAGCAGGCAATACAGTAAGCAATAGAAATAGGACACAGTCACTTCTCCTAACAATGGTCCATTCACTGGGAATGGTTTCTCTTTCCAGGCACTGCAGAAATGCTTCAAAAGTAGAAAATAACTTCCTCGAATCATACTCTGTTTTGGTTACTATACTGTCTTTAATTGCTTGTAGAAGATGTTCATTGTCCAATCTAGCTCTCCTTTCCTCTGCACTTTCTCGAGAGCTGGTGGATGGAGTAGACAAACAGCTTGGGCAGCCTGCTAACACTGATGGGACAGCACCCTCTCTAAGCCTCGGTCTTGAAAGCTTGACAGTAAGCTTTGTGCCTTTCACTTCACCATAACATTCCGTATGCCGGCAGATGTCAGATTCGGTGAAATGAAGTTCACAAACCTAAAACAAAGTAGTGTGATTCAGTACAATATACAGCATGATCTAGAGATGTGTGTCTGTATGTGAAAGTAAAAAACACTGGATTCTCATTCATTTTCCACCAATATAAGCTTGACAGGTCACACCTTAGTGGAAGTACACAAATTATTTAGGCCTAACAGCAATATACCATGTTCTACAACAACATGCATATTCCATTTTAATATTCTTTTTTTAATTAGTACTATAAGCACTAGGAGCATACCTCACAAGGCATCAGTAAATGATGAATATACCTGTGAACTGCTTGTTTTACAGCAGTGCTGTGATATTTATGGAACTATAAGAGTGAAGTTCCTATTATGGATTAAGTGGCACCAAATTTCAGTAATCTGTTGGATTCTGCATATTAACATAGCAATTATTTTAGAATTTTGACTTTACAGTTTCTTCATTGTCATGGTATAAGAGATATCAACAGCTGCAGAATACTATTTCACTGTGGGTGTTTCTATGCCAGCACATATTAAAACTGTGTCATTGCAGGTAACACTGAATGAGGGTCTTGATATATGCCTAGCACAAATTTCATGTTTGGATAGAACAACAACTCCAAAGCAAACGCATGCCAAACACAAAATAAAGTTGAACAGATGCCAACATAAATGACACACCTCAGTAAGACAGTCATGACCATCCAACTGGAAGTATGTTAAGACGATATCAACTAAACATTCCGTCCCAAGCTGTGCTGTATGAACTAAATGACACTTGTCATTTCAATTAACCATCTGAAACATTTAAAATACCGGACGGATTAAGTAACTGGATGCGTTATTAATGAGAATGTCGTTATATGAGGCGGCTCAAGTGATACAGAACGCCATTGAAATCTGTTTGTGAAGACACCTATTCTGCATCGTAACCTGAAGTTAGGTTAGGTTGAAAGATAATTATTTGTTCGTGGGTTGGCGAATGTCTAACAGGAAAAACTAACACACATAAAAACAACACATATATGCTTCATACAGAGAGATCGCTTTTTAAACATGAAAACAGCAGTTTCAACATTCGTTAGCACTCATGCTAACTAATGCGAGAGTGAAAAACAACACCCACTCACAAATAGAGAATAAAACGTATCGGTAATGCGTAACAAAATACGAACTGCAGAGAAATTTAAACACGAATAAAAAGTAACACGAGCCACAAATTTATATTTCGTTTTCAAAACCAAAATAAAGCCACTTGAAAACGAATACTAGGCCTATTTACTGCTAGCTTTTGCTCACAATTTTAGTCAAATGTATCCAAAATGCAAGATATTCTACCAGAAAAAAAATAATTATTGTACTAGGAATATAGTTTTTACATACCTTCGTGTGCTCAGTGGGTTGGAAATTGTCCCGATGAATCGCTGAAAGCCATTTCCAACGCAGATTCGCATCTTTCGGAAAGGAAAACATTACTTTCGGTCCAGTTCCGTAATTCCCACGACACCTTGGCACACAACATTTGTAAACCATGTTCACAGCAGCTTCGCTACACGTAAACTCTGTAATCGCTAGTTTAAAGCACGAATACAGCACTCGATCGAACAAACGTGTAGATAAACAAACGCTTCGAAACACAACATGGTGGCCCGCTTGGAGTGACGTCACGACCTGCTATGAATTTCGCGCCGCGGCCTTGTCTCTAGGTGGTGGTGGTCGGAGCCACCTTCGCGACTAAAGGGAAGCCTTTGGACTGAGAGGTCTCGTGTTTTGCATATTGTTCATAAATTGTTCTTTTGGTATTAAGTTGGCTGAGGTTTCTTATGGATTTCCCAGCATTTGGTCTGTTGTCCGGCCTGGGCTAGGTCTCGTTATTTTAAAAGTCTGTCCTTGTTTTGGCTTAGTACGATTTTGGTTTACTGCCTGGTGGTTCTGGTAGTACTCCGGGTCGCTGTGGTTGTGTTGCATTCTGTAAGGGGCTGCGTCCTCGGAGCCGTGGAGCACCGTTTGTGTGAACTGCTTCACTGGGGAGCACTAATCGGGCCATTCTAGGTCCTCTGTATCATGCAATGATTTTATTATTATTTTAAAGTACCATTATCACTTAAATGATTTAATTCTTGTTGCGTTAATTGCAACTTGGGTACTGACAAATTTAGTAGTGTAATTACGGAAGATTTAATAGTAGCACATTCCCCTTTACCTGTTTCGTAGTCTGTCAATTACCGAAAGACCTTAAGCTCGTTGTCATATGTGATTTTCTTAAATTACTGTATTTTTGTCATGTTATTGTTTTTTAATTTGCCGGTCACTGGTGTAGTGTTCAAAGTATTAAAATGTTTCAGGTAGCTGTTACTTGGGTGGAACACGCGGAACCGCACCGGAGAGAGTAGTTGCATGCCTTACGTGTCCGTTGCTGGCGCGGCCTGGTGTCCGTTGTTTGTTTTGGTGCACCTGAGTTAAGTATTGTGTTGCCTCCTCCCTTGCGGCCCCATTGTGTTCTTCTCATAAACATTTCCTTCTAGGCTTTTTAGTTAATGTTATGCTAGTATATTAATTTCTTACATTGGTAGCATTATGCGGCCTTCATTGTGCACACCGTTTGTCATAGCGGAGTTGATGTGCCATTGTAATTTCTTAAACTCCATTGTGTGTGCCCTTTGTGATACATATTGTCATAACAATTTCAATATGGCAATTATAATGTCTCATATATCATGATGTGCGTGTGTAATGGTGCAATAAATGGAGGCATGAAGGGCGACAAAAACAGAAATAAGAATCCTCCTTTCTTGTCCCTATTGGTACGCTATCCTTGTACTTCTGTTGGTAAGCCACAACAGAGGGTAATCCAAATTGCCTGAGGGTGACCATATCCACGGGATTTGCTCTGGGTGTAGGGAAGTTTCAAGTATTGTGGAGGACAGTTTCGTTGCCAACAGTGTTCCTATTAATCGACGGGATTGAATTCAGTGTCCGTGAGAGTCCTGGCTATGATAAGAGTGGGATGCCTCGATATTTGCTGATAACACAAACCTTCCAGCATTGAACGAAGTCTTCTTCGCTCCGCACGGAATACAGTCTTCTGGTATTCGCGCGCTACTGCGTTCTTCCAACTGGTATTAGGAAATGGATTCATTAAGTTCTATGTACAGTCGGACATAAAAACTGACCACCGCCGGCCGGCCGCCACAGAGACTAAGTCCGAGTCGTTCAGTTAAGGTGGCCAATAAAACTGACCGCCCCTGACAACCAAGTCCGGCCATCTGCACAATCTGGCAACACTGTAAGATGGGGAAGAGTTGGCAGGAAGTGTTGTCTACTTCCGAGTCGATACGGCTGGAGTGAGCCTGTGGTCTTGCGCTAACCGTCGTGCATTGTAAACTTCAGAGTCGCATGTTCGCGTCCAACTGATTTTTTTTTAATCACATTTCGGTCTAAAGTTATGAGTGATTGAACATCGAAGACAATTCGCTTAACACTCTACCACCCGCAGTAACAAGTATTCCAGAAACAAATCCGCAGTACAGCTCGTGGCTGCGTTGCGATCACAACAGCTTACGCTCGGGCGTTTCCTGGCGCTGCAGCGGCCACCGGCCAGACGCCACCCGCCGCCCGAAATTCGGCGCCGCCCAGGTGAACGCGGCGCCACGCTGTGTATATATCAACTGTCATTTTCGAATTTGAAGTTCTAGTTATCATCTTGCAGTTAAGCATAGGATTTTGCATACCTGAAAATCATGAACTACAGTTAAACGCTGTGTTGCAGATGTTACTCCTTTTTCCACTTGCAACTCAATTTTACAATGCTTACTTTTGGTGTAACAGAGGGGTGAATGTAGAGGAGGCAGCTAGAAAGATGTGAACTGTGCGTGGAGCGAGTGCCTTTGTTGAAACAAGAATATCTTTTTTCTGGCATATTTTTCCCAAAGATCGTTCTGGCATGAATGATTTTCCACATTAAGGAAGTCTCGACTACTGATGTTGAAACGTCCCCTTTGAACAATTATACATGACTGTGCTTAAACTAGCGCAACGCAATCTGACTTTCAAAATTCCCTACAAAAGAATGGCCCTGACTAACATTAAACTATACCTTTCACAAATCACTTACCTCACAAAAATCTTCGCTGCTCAAGCTACTGCAATACAGCAAGCGCCACTACTGCCAGCTAAATAAAAGATTCAAACTACTAAAGGCACTAACTACTGATAGGGATAGTTAGCAAATGAAAGATATTAATAGAGAACAAACAATGTATTTACCTTGATATCATCATATATAAATATAGCAGTTCATGACAAATTACAAAACTCCGCCATCTCTCTGCCCACATCCACCACTGCTGGCGGCTCACCTCCAACTGCGCAACGCTACGCGCTGTTCACATCCAGCTGCCGCTGCCCAACACTACAATGGCAGACAACAATGCAAACTAGCCACAGACTGCACACAGCACAGCCAGTGATTTTCATATTGAGCGCTACGTAACGTTGCCAATAAGAAAACATAAACAGCCTACTTACATAGAGAAAACATAAACAGCCTACTTACATAGCCCCCATGCTCCCCACAAAAATTTTACAAATTTTTTTTTGGGCAGTGGCCAATAATGATTTGATAAAATTTTTCATAATTACAATAACAAAGAAATCAAATGCACACACTTATTGATATTATGTTGGTTAAAAGCTCAAATTTTCTCACAGTCCATAAGGACAATCCTGATCATTCATTACGGTAAAATAGTGTTTTTCTCAAAGTCTGAGCAGTAGAAGAAAATGCACACGGAAGTAGTGGATTTCCATGCAGTCTTGAAGAAGTAGTGTTGTCCTTCCAACGGAAAGACAGTGCTGACTCTCGACATCCTGACAGGTAATGGGCCACAACAGAGCAAACCCACTGCAGAGTCAGTCGAAGTTTTGATGAATATTGGTAGGTAGGTCATCACAGAGCAGACCCACTGTAGTCCTGGTAGAGATTACGGTATTGGTGGGCCACCAGAGGTGCAGACCCACTGCAGTCCTTGTAGAGATAATGGTATTGATGGATCATCAAAGATGTTGACCCACTGTAGTCCTTGAAGAGATGGCCAGCAGCCATCTGTTGTGACTGTGCTGGTGCACAATCACCACTGAAGAGTCTTGCGGACAATATAGCAAGTCCATAAACCACCACTTGTGCACTCACAAAGTTTTTGAAATTGTTCTTAGAACCAGCAATGCTGTTATCCAGTCCCTTGCTGAATTATTAACACACGTGCAAACACTAACAGTCCCTACTTCTCACATATTGTCCATATACTATGACCAACAGAAACGTGTGCAGTGAAATGTAACTTAATTTGAAGAACTGGTAACAATTACAATTTGGTAACATAAAAATACAATAACAAAGGTACAAAATACATCATTAAAGAACATAACAATACAGAGAACATTTGTAGTACAAGCTTTACAAAAGAATCGAAATAACATATACGTCAGTGTTCCAGGAATTATGACATGAGTACATACATAAAAGATCAGAATAACTTTCGAAACACCAACTTCACACATGAGCATTAACACAAAACAGAATAAATAATGTCTGAACATCTTTACAAAGTAAATAACATATTATTAATGCCAATTATATTCGAGGATGAAAGTATTCCTCATCATAGTGAATGTAGCTTAATATTAAAAGAAGAAAAAATTCTATGAAACTACACAGAGACAGGAAGAAAACAAATACACAAGGGTACACAAACATATAGTGGGATAACACCAATAGGAAAGGACAGGGTTCGTTTTCAGTGTAACATTTGGTACTGCAGTCCAACCCAAAACTTCATATATCTTTCCTCTTATTTCATCCTTTGTTTCCACCAAAAAAAATTCTAACTAAGCATGCTTTCTGTGTTTATATGTTCACACATTTCTTACCTCATTTTTATTTTCCATTATCTTACATCATCATTTATTTCCAAGAAAATCCTACCTAAAATACCTTTTTTTTTGGCCAAACCATTTTCTTATAGCGTCTAAATGCATTTCTTCCAATTCATCATAGTTTCTTATATAGTCTACCCCTCTTAAGCTAACTTAAATCTACTGAGCTCAGATGCTAAACTAAGGGACGAGGCAATGCAGCAGCACATAAAACAATTAACACAAGCAGCAATGACAAAAAATACAGATTGGCAAAGCTAGCAGCAGCAATTGTAATAACTTATATCAAAGCATGACATAGCTCAAGCAGAAAAAAATATTACACTAAAATGGCCATGTCTAATACCTATGTCACATCTTAACACTAGAGTGATGCATCACAATTTATTCTACAAAAGAAATTACCAAGTACTTGAAAAGAAAATTATGTGTTACTGTTACTAGTTCCTTATTGTTCTTTCCTTTCCAAGTGCTCCTTTTTTTTAAAGAATGTGGATCATAAAATAATTATTTAATAGATCTGTTGACAGAAAGTGTTCACATTAGCAAATGCATTTTATTTTATTTTATGAAACCAATGCTACAACACAGCTGAAAAACAGATGTCAAATGAAATAAGCAATTACGCAAACCAAAGCATAAAAACATCATTCAATAGCTATGTGGCATTTTGTAAGTCAGTAGCTCTCAATTCTCGTAGAAAGACGCTTGTCATAATCAGGTGTGCAGATGTAAAAATATTTCTCGTCATTTCATTAGGCATTTCAGTAAATATCAGAAAGTACGATATGTTTCCAAGTAATTAGCGTGTCGGATTTGCGATGCTTTCTCTAAAGGAATGACAATGGCCAGGATAATGGCCTCCCTTTTTTTTTCCTTCCTGTGCTCTGAAAGGCACGCGCTAATGGCTTTTTCTCCAGGCGTCTGACACAGCTGGGTGCCCACGACGCATTACGTGCAGGTGGTCACTTAATTTTCTTACGGAAATATTTACGACAACAGTTTCCGCTACCGTGGCAGTCTCATATAAAAATATTTCACAGGTCAAGAATTAGCGTTGCAAATCTGTAGAAACAAAATCCTATAAATATGTGTCCAAAAAAATATTGGTCAGCATTGTGATAGTCACACATTTCATAACTCTTAAAGTACGATTCTTGGTTTCCAACAACCTTTTCATAAATCAGAGTCCCTAACCCCTACTCCTTATTCCTTACCTTATTACACATATACATATTCATATTCATCAACACGTCTTCAATATTTCATCATAATAGCTACATAGCATAATCAGATTCCTCATATAGCATCAGCTTATTTATCATAAACATACCTCAACAGCATAGTACACATCATCGTCGTAATAATATCATAACACTTCAGTCAAATCTCAAAATCGTCGTAACTTCCTCCAATAATTTCAAAACGTAAAAAAAATTCTCTGCTCATTTCAATAGTGTCATCTACCTCAAACGTACTTTAAAATCATGCTCCCTTACCAAATATATCATTCAAAGCTCTCATAGTATCACAATGATTCCGAAAAATGTGAGCATTTCTCAAAGTACAGACAAAATACAATTTCGTAAGTGTGAAGTTATCCAACTGTGTAATTACGTAAACATCTGTCACTGATGTAGTAAAAACGTTTGTCTGTCTCAGTTAAATGATCAGATAGCTGTGTAATTTGTGTGTTAGAGAAATATGATACCGATGTGTAAAGTTGTATAAGCAAATACCATATTAGCTAGGGTTCCTTGTGCTTGCCAAACACATGGTACACAAAGTAAGCGTGTACCCCCGTGAGGATTAATGTAATTATACCCTCAGGTGCTACAGATTATTGCAATGGAATGAAATGTATCACTGAAAACCTTTGTATCATTGTACTTCAAATATCTTTAAAAATAAATGTTTTAAGTACAAAATTAATCACTCAAATACGTGTCCTGTAGCGCTAAAAGTGCGTCTTGTTGCAACATAATCTGTGTGGAAGTGTCGTAGTTATCGTCCTCCGAAAGCTAAGTTCTGCAGAAGTCAATGTACTTACCTCATAATACACGAAAGTGAAATGCTTTGCGTATAAATGTCTTAGTTATTACGCTTATTGCCGTGATGAAGAAAGTACTGTACAGTAACGTAATGTTGTGCCACGAAAAAGGCTGTCTCATTGTTGCTATACCACAAAAGTTACTACTAAAACCTGTTTTACTTTCCAGAATAATTCAGAAAAACTGTGCAGATATAAAACAGATATAGCGCAAAAGCAACATTGTAAATTGTCACTCATCAGTAGCGTCGTGCTAAAATCGTGTATCTGTCACATAAACTAATCACTCTGTCGTCTGGTATCTCACAGAAAGTACTTTAAATCCAGAATATATTTTCAAGTAAACCAAAAGTTGCATTAAAATCTCATTAGCAGTACTGGTAAATGTTCTAAGTATGTAAGCCTGATAGCCGTTACGTAATCGTGCAACTAACAAGCAAGAATGTACAAATACAACAGTGTCGTCTGTTCACTATAACAATGCATTCGTAATTTCTGTTTAAAAATGTTCCCTAGGTTCTAGACTGGATATTTCACTTCAAACATTGTTGTATGTTAACAGATTCTAAGTCTGACAAAGCATACTAGTAGCGTTAATTGAAAAGTTTTATGGCAAAGACAAAGTTAAAAAGCAGATTATCTCTCAGTAAGCGGTTTTACATGTGAAATGTGGTGTAAACCTTTACTCTTCCTAGTACGCAGAGTTTCAACCGGAACGCAATTATCATGTTGTATACATCGGTAAAGAATGCTAAAATTTTTCTCCAGGCTAGCGTCTTATGTTATTTTTCTCGGAGCCAGCAGGCGCACGCGGCTGCCTGCTGTGCGAGTCATTGTCTGTCTCTTTGTTGGCGCGCGCCGTTCCATCTCAAAATTCGGTGCACATTGCCAAATTTCTTTAATAATTTCCGAAATGCGCTGTGTTATTATTTTGTGGCTGTTCCGTATTTCTATGTCCCTCTTCCCGTATTGGGGCGCGGGTGTCCTGAAATACGTAATTCTTGTACTACTTGTGCCAACTGATCTTGCACTTCCCGGATTTCTCTTTTGTACTGTGTATTGATTTGATTTTGATTTTGTTTGAGTTTCCTAATTTGTTCGCTCTGTTCTGTGTCATTAAAGACTACCGGTTTTGCGTCATT
This sequence comes from Schistocerca americana, assembly GCF_021461395.2. Lineage (NCBI taxonomy): Eukaryota > Metazoa > Arthropoda > Insecta > Orthoptera > Acrididae > Schistocerca > Schistocerca americana. The sequence continues at coordinate 237,627,080 of NC_060127.1, forward strand.
CAGATTATCATCTACCTTCGTAGATAAATTATTTAGCTGATCCGAAAGTTCAACTACTTTCTCTGATAATGAACACATTTCCTCAGTGTGTTTTTCTGAACCAAGCTTCAGAGTGTCCATTTGTGTTGAAATCGAATCTACTGTGTCCTTTAAATTTTCCTGAGTTTTTGCAAGTTGCGTAACCGAATCGGTAGATGCAACTGAGTCAATTTTAGCTTGCAAGGTGTCGTGATTTTCATGAACAATGGTTTGCAGTTCTTTTATGGCTGCTTCGTGATTCTGTAATACATTTTCATGCCGCGAAAAAATAGGTTGAAAATGCTCACAAATTTGTGTTTTTACGTCATTACAGACTTTTTGACATTTCGATTCAATGTTATGTAACTCAGTAGTTAAATCTTCACGTTTGTTCAAGCGTGGTGTGAAGATTTTGTTCCATTGCGTCTAACTGTTGCTTTGTTTGTCTCTGGTGTTGTTCCATTGTGTCTAACTTTTTAAGATTTTGTCCCATTTGTCTCTGATTTTGTTCCATTTGTTGCATTAATTGCAATAATAATGTATTAGTGTCTGGAATCTGTTTCTCTACGCTTTTCGGCAGTGCATTTGCACCGGCAACATTCACATTTTGACAAGCAGAAAATGTGTCTTGACTTATTTGAGAAAACGGTGATGAGCCAAAACCTGAATCTACAGTATTTGCGATATTGTGTTCTGTCATTCGCGATTCCTGAGGCGAGCTGTTGCCGACCAATCGATCGATAACGCTTCCCTGTTCACTACCTGTTTCACTGTCTACACCATTGTTTGCCGCCCGCTCCATTTCCCTATGCGCAATTACCAAATTACTACTTTGAACATTAGTTAATTCATTACTCTGCGGCGCTAACACACTGCTTTCATTTTCACTGTCATTTCTCAGTTTACTTTGGAGCCTAGTATTACGTTTTTCACACGCCATTATTGTCACAGTATTTCACACGACAACACAGAAAAACACAATTTGAGGATCAAAAATAAGAGAACACATTAACATAGCACTGTAGTTAATTGCAGCTGCGAAATACTTGGTGCAAATCTACATGCATGCCACAACTGTTTTACTGTACAACAATGAAATCTGCAACTACAAAGGAGATTTTCTCTACAATTACGCACTAGCAATAAACAAAATCTACACTAATTACACAAGCTACAAAAAAAAAAAAATCAGAAGATTCCAGTGAGGTATCCTTGGCCAAGGGTCGACATATGAAACGTCCCCTTTGAACAATTCTACATGACTGTGCTTAAACTAGCGCAACGCAATCTGACTTTCAAAATTCCCTACAAAAGAATGGCCCTGACTAACATTAAACTATACCTTTCACAAATCACTTACCTCACAAAAATCTTCGCTGCTCAAGCTACTGCAATACAGCAAGCGCCACTACTGCCAGCTAAATAAAAGATTCAAACTACTAAAGGCACTAACTACTGATAGGGATAGTTAGCAAATGAAAGATATTAATAGAGAACAAACAATGTATTTACCTTGATATCATCATATATAAATATAGCAGTTCATGACAAATTACAAAACTCCGCCATCTCTCTGCCCACATCCACCACTGCTGGCGGCTCACCTCCAACTGCGCAACGCTACGCGCTGTTCACATCCAGCTGCCGCTGCCCAACACTACAATGGCAGACAACAATGCAAACTAGCCACAGACTGCACACAGCACAGCCAGTGATTTTCATATTGAGCGCTACGTAACGTTGCCAATAAGAAAACATAAATAGCCTACTTACATAGAGAAAACATAAACAGCCTACTTACAATGTATGTGACAGATTACCAATTTACCATCATGCGACATTTGCATTCAACAGGCAAAGTTCAGAAGTCTGGTGTAGGAGTACTGCATGCTCTAATTCGAAACAACAAAAATCAACGGAGTGCCTATTATTGAACGTCATCAGGTCGCTCATTGAGCATTCCTACGCAGTACTGTTACTGGTGACGCTTTATGATGCCTTTATCGCTAACTTCCTACGAAGAAATGAAAGGCTGAGCCCCACCAAAAGACGTAGACTAGAGCAAAGAGTATTGTGAACATAATATTTTACATTTCATAGCTCCATAAGTGTGTTATGGACTACGAATTCTGCCCCAAGGGGTGTGCGCAACACAGCTGGAATTTGTTGTCAACAACTGAGACACCTTTTGGTCGCAGTGTAAGAAAGTAGAGCAACAAAACTACATCACCTGTGCTACTGCATGATAACTCATTCTGTTGACTTGAGAAACAAAACCATCCAGGAGATCGAGAGACTACTTTCCTATCAGACACTTGTATTGATACGGAAGTCCTCTCTCAAGCACTTGTCACTCTCGTCATACATTCGTAAAATATTACCTTTCCCGCTCTTGATCGATCAACCGTCAAGGCAATTCATTTCTAGACGACAATACTCTTGCAACTACTATGGTCTAATGACATCGTTAAAACAAGTAGGTTTCTACTGGCGTAGAATTTGTGAACAACTGTTGCATTGTCAGATTGTTGTAGATATCGTGAAAGAAAATTCAGCTGCTGATTACTAAACGCAACAGTAATCGTCAAAGAGAAATTAAACTAATGGAAAATGCAAATAAAATATTCACTTTACTAATATAAATTAAATTCAGCTTACTACAGAAACATCACGACGGTAGTCTATCTTAATAAAGCATTAAGTTCAAAAATGGTTCAAAGGTCTCTGCGCACTATGGTACTTAACTTCTGAGGTCATCAGTCCCCTAGAACTTAGATTTAACTAGTTCTAACCTAAAGACATCACACACATCCATGCCCGAGGCAGGAGTCGAACCTGCATCCGTAGTGGTCGCGCGGTTCGGTGGCGTTCCTCTGGTTCCCGGGACACGCTGGTATCTGTGGGAATGAGGCGGCCGGTATAGCGGCCAAGGCTGCAGTCTCTCTTCCTCGGCCAGCTACTCAGTCGCTTCCCTTCACCGATCTACGGAGCGGTTTATGTCGCCAAGTTGCTCATTTATGGCATGCGCATTGGTCAACACTTCCCCATAATAAAGTGCGGGAAGTGAAAGCCCTTCCTTGCGCTTGGACCTCTTCCTCCCGAACGCGTCGTCGGGAGGAGGTAATTTTAGCTAGACTCCGGATAGGGCACTGTCTTTTTAGCCATCGACATCTTTTAAGCGGCGATCCTCCCCCACTCTGTCCCCACTGCTCTCAGCTGTGGACGGTCAGACACCTTTTAATTGAATGCCCCTATTTTAATCCGTTACGCTCCCGTCTACAGCTATCGCCTGATCCATCGTCGATTTTAACAGATGACACGCACTCAGCCGACCGCGTTCTCCAGTTTATTAGTGACAGTGAAATGACGTCAGTCATTTGAAGCTTTTTTTTGGGGACAACCAACCCCTTTCTGTAGTGGATTTTTAAGCATTCCTTCTGCTTTGTTTCTCAAATTTTATGACTTTGTTCCCATTGCTGCTGGTTTTAAATTTCGGTTTTTTCCTGTTTCCTAAGTCACGGGCTGGGCGCTAATGACCATAGAAGTTTTGCGCCCTAAAACCACCAAAAAAAAGGTCCCAAGCTGAGGCATATTACAAGTGTTAAAACCACTCAGGCAGATTTATTTTTTAATACGTAAAGTAAGTTGCTAATAACTTTGAGTGTGAGGTTATTGGAGTTGTTTTTAAATATAGTGTAGTTAACATAAAGACCAACTAATACTTCAGTAATCCTGCCGAGATAAAGTTTAAGGGCGAACATCTAGATCGTGAGGCCAGTATGAAGTCTCAGGCACTGGAAAAGGAATTGCTACTAAGTTTAAAATGTATAGGCCCTATGTAACAAGTGACTGGATTGGAGCAAGCAAGTTGAACAATTCACAGCGGTTTTGTGTCACCACCTCCTTCAAAATACAGCTACATTTAGGGAATAACATATGCATAAAACAGATATTAAAATTTTTCACATTGAAATGGGAGTCTTTACCCAAGTTGAAATGTTAAACTTCATCTCCAAATTTAATCTTTCTAATAAACTTGTCTGCAGCCCTTGCTCTTAATTTGGTTCAAAGAACGACACTGGGTGTTGGAAAGGTATATTCTCACCCTGTGAATTTACCTGCAACTGCAGGAACAAACTTCATTAAATTCTTCAGTTTTAGCTTTGTAAGGGCCTTAGCAGTGCATTAGCAAGTGGTCTCGGGAAATGCTAGTGAGTACAGTGAGCAGTGAGTGGCTCTTGCAGGGGATATGTGCTCATGGTCACAGTCAGATGGCATTTCCTGAAGGTGTTCAGTAAATTGTTGTTGTGGTCTTCAGTCCTGAGACTGGTTTGATGCAGCTCACCATGCTACTCTATCCTGTGCAAGCTGCTTCATCTCCCAGTACCTACTAAAGCCTACATCCTTCTGAATTCAGTAAATTATAAGTGTACAAATATGTGGTGGAAGCTACTGTATTCTGTTGAAATTCAAATAGATTTTATTTATCTATGGTTTTACATGTGGCATTGCCAGTAAATATTAAATCATATAATGTTGGTGTAAATACAGTTACATTGTTATGTAGACAAGCTGTTTCTTCCACATACTTAATTCAGTGTTTCAAGTTACACAGACTGCAAATATTTAAAAAGTTACAACTTGCATTATTACGACACATTTTTAATAAAAGATCTGTGTTATAGGAAGCATTTTCCTTTTGGTATTTATCTACAATATTTTACTGACAAATTCATAAAAATGAGCATTTGCTGAGCTGGAAACTTCTCTTGCGTTCTGGCATTGGCCCACGGTCTGAACGAAAACCAGCTCCTCAAAACTGTGTGCAGTTGTTTTGCTACATGTTAAATATTTTATGTTGCAGTCTTGAGGGATCCTTCCCCTCCTCCTTGAATCTTGGGTTCGCCTCGTAAGGTTACATGAAACATTTGTACATGTTTGTTTTGCTCATACTTGTACAACATTTCACATGCCCCACATACTATTGGATGAGTAATAAAATCTCAACAGTTTTAGTCCGCTCAAAGTGCAGGTGGTTCTTTTAATTGCATTAATTAAAAGTTCTAAATAACAGAGCAAAATTTGCTAGTTGGGATGGTTCATTTTTAGCAGGAGACAGGAACGTACATGTACATATATCTACAATCAACAACAAAAAACGAAAATAATCACTGCATTTGGAACAAATTTTTCAAACTACCAAACTTGCATGGGTTCCACCGCTGGTCATGGCTCTTTCTGGTTTTTTGGTCTTAAATTTGGTTGGTATTCTTTGTGAAAACATGTTGATCAAAACTGGAATGAGCAAAGTTTATTATGTAAAAGATACCACACAACAGATTATAGTATGTCTACATCATCACACATAATCAACTGTTATTACATACATAGAATTTTTTTCCTTCAGCCTAAGCTCATGTAATATTCTAGATAGTATGCCTGTTATTTTTCAAGTGAGGACAGTCAGTCAATGATAATCCAAGTCGAGGTGATCAAGATAATACTTCCAGTATTTAAAGTAGGTTTTAGTATAAAGAAATGCTATGCTTCAGAAATAACTTACATTCACTCACCATTTTAATCATTACAAAGCTTTGTGCCTTAATGGTATCAAATCAGTAACTGTGCTCCATCCAAGTCACAGACATATTGCTACCAGTATGACCTGTTCCTCTGTCACCTTTATGTAGACAAATGAATGAACAAATAGTTGACGATCTATAAGATTTAAATGTAGTAGTGGGTGATGATGAAATTCTGGTTAAAAATGTGGTCTCTGAAGCATTAAATTGTTAATTACTGTGCGTGTATCAACAAAACTAAATCTGTGTTTCCAACAAACAGAAACTAACATAACAAAGACCATTGATATCACTTCCAAGACTGGCATAAATGTGAGTTACGTCTCTAACATAAAAAGATTGACAAAGAAAACACAGTGAAATACTTGCAGTAAGTGAAAAGTATCTGCAACAAAAGATAAATGACTTGTTTGTCATACACTGTGGGCTTACACTATAAAGGCTCACAAAAAAAGTAAATTTTAGTAAGGATTATGCTCTGTTATAATGTATTGCACTAACATATCATTCTTCAATATTGTTTTGACAGATCAACATATACTATAACACTTAACTTTGCACAGTTACAAAGTGAATGAAATAAAATGTTTGGGCTCCGATTCATGTTCCTAGTCATATCCTATACGTCCTAAATAACTTATTCTGGCAAAATTATTCTTAGCATGAATTTAGCAAAATGTAAAATATGTGAGCATTTTGGTGTTTCATAATCGTCATAAAGTTACGTGGTCTTGTTTGCTTTCATAGAGGTAACTAGGCACTTTAAACACAACCAAACCTCACACAGGTCCAGAATTTTCTGCAACAGAGTGTACGCATGTAAGAAACATATTGAAGAGGATAATTATTCTTGTTCATGTACAACTACTCTGATTATGAGCAGTTTAACAATGTACTGCGTTCTAATGATGTATCACTTACCAGCAACAGTGTCTAATCACAGGTACCATTGGCATTCAGAAATATTAGTTTTTCTGTATTCGATGGCTTGAGGTGGGTTCTTCTGTCTTTTATTAAATGTCCTGTGCCTTGTGAGAGGGTCTTCGCAAAAACTGAAGTTGCTACAACATTAAATCTCTCTTGGACTACTTTTGCAATTGTTTGGCGTGGTGGTAACAAAATCAGTAAATATGCCCAACGATCTTCATTTCTACTGATGACTGAGCTGTCAACATGCCTTTGAACCTCTACAATAGCACATGACTGTACTGTGCCCTGTGGCTGTGCATGTTTCACTAACTTATCAAATATGCCCCACACAGAGAAGGACTCAGTTGCCAAATTATTTGGCTCAACAGATTGTGAACGCTGAATACCTACTGGCCTACATTTTTCCAGTTTCTGGGCAACAATATTAACTGTTTCTTCGTGTTGTCTGCTGGATCCACGTTTCAAATTGCTGGCATTTCAGAACCAGGGTAGCAAGGGCAATGGATTTGCTCTGCTCAAGATTCGAAAACCGGTTTGTAAGCCCCTCTTTCAGTGCATCAACATCTTTCATTGAAACTTCATGCAACTGCATTTCGGCTATTTCGTCACACACTGCCAGAAGGCCACGTGTCAGGACTATAACCTGAAAATTTAGACAAATATGCTAACTACACAACACATAAGAAAAGTACACAATAAAATGACATTGAACGTACATGAGCCAAATAAAGTAAATTATTAACTTACCAAGCTGCCAGTTGGGTACTCCTCTGCACTGAGCTGCCTCGAAACCTGCTCAAACGGTTTCAAAATCGAACAGAGTGCGGAGCAGATTTCCCACTCATCATTTGACTAACAGGCCCACAGAACTTCCGTCACTAAGGGCAACTGCATTTTTCACTGCCTCTGACAATTCAACAATACGTTCCAACATAACAGGGTTGAATTCCACCTTGTGGGCAAGTCCTGGATCAATTTCTTGATGTTTACTTTGCCACTGTTCTGTCGGCATGTTAAGAGCCGCGCTGTTGCACTGCTGCTCCTCCTTTAAAAAAAAAAAAAAAAAAAAACTGTTGTGACTTTCTGAACATTTGTAAGTGCATCCTGCGCAACTAAATTAAGAGTACGAGCATAACAACCAAAATGTTTCCACTTGAGAATGCTGGAAACAGACAATGCACCAAATATGAAAAATGCTGTGACCACCATTAAAATTGTCACCAAGACTGATTAAATTTGTAATTTTAAAGCTGTGTACAAATTTGTACTGCTGGAATGCAGTCATTTCAGTGGTGCCGATACCAGCTCAGACTATAATCTGAATTGTTCATTTATGAAGTGTTGTTAAAGTTACTCGGCTGTGACTTGACAGATTTCTGTATGTCAGAATTCTAATGAGACAGATTGTCTTTATGCCTTGCAGAAGCAAATGAGAAAGTACAAAAAAAGATGCATGTGCTGCTGGCAACATCACGTTTGTTACAGTCCTTCTACTCGGTATTTCATAAGCGGCATTCAGTGCATGTACAAAACTACGAAATCCTGAGTAGTATCACTGTAATTATTATTTTATTACCATTATGTTGTTGTTGTTGTTGTCTTCAGTCTTGACACTGGTTTGATGCAGCTCTGCACATTCATCTCTTGGTCTCCCTGTACGATTTTTACCCTCCACGCTGCCCTCCAATACTAAATTGGTGATCCCTTGATGCCTCAGAACATGTCCTAGCAACCGGTCCCTTCACATAAATACTTGAATACATAAAAGCAAAATATAATTATGCAACACATTGACGACGCCAATTGTATGGATGTGGTGTGCGTACTGTAAGACCTTCGGTACAGACACCATCAGATTATTTGACTTGCCGCTCTATCTCCCCCCCCCCCCCCCCCCTGCGGGTCCGGGGGTTAGAATAGGCCCGAGGTATTCCTGCCTGTCGTTAGAGGCGACTAAAAGGAGTCCCTCCCCCTCAAGGGGGTAGTTAGCGCCTGCGTCCGGAGACGGACGGTTCCACGACCTATATTTGCGGACAATTTGGTTTTTCACTTCTTCTGGTTTCTTCCTTCCTTTGGTTGGTTCCTTTCTTTGTTCTTCTCCATCTCACTGTCTTACTTGCCTCCTTCTCCTTGCCTCCTTCTCCTTGCCTCCTCTGGTCTCCGCCTCGGCGTTTGAGACAGTCTGTCCTCTCTCCCTCTCTCTCTTCTTTTTCCTCTTCTTCCTTCCTCCCTGTGCGCGCCTGAGGGCCGACCCACGCGTTAGCACGTGTAGCCGGTGACGGGGTAACGCGTAATTCCCCGCCCTGGGTAGACATGTAAGGCACGCGCGTACCCCCTGGTAAAGGCCAGGCCCAGGGAGGGGTGATTGCCTGAGCTGATACCTTCTGACCATGCCGATTGGTCCCTCCGTCTGTTTCTCGGTAGGTGTGACCTGAGGTGTAAACATTCACCTAAGGCGGGAGCGCCCTCTGATAGGGTCCCCACAAGGAAGGAGCGCGCTATCGCAGACGCTGGCAATCATGGGGGATTCCTCCGCAGTGGATTTCTCTTCTCCTCTCTCTACGTCCGCCCACAAACGGAAACTTGACCAGCCACCAGTGACAAAAGTACTACCGCCTGCCCCACCGTTCCTCACAGTTTCTCGATCTGAGGACAGAAAGGATTTTTCCTCTGTCAACCCTTTCGTCATCCAGAAGGGCGCAGATGCCATACCCGGATTTGTCAAGTCTTGTACCAGGTTGCGTAATGGTACCTTGTTAATAGAAACTGAGAGCGCCTTTCAGGCACAAAAACTGCTTCGGGCCACACTCCTGTACACGTTCCCTGTCCGGGTGGAGGCTCACCGCACTTTGAATTCGTCTCGTGGTGTGGTATACACTAGATCACTCGACGGATTGACTGACGAGGAGATTCAGTCTTTTCTCGCTGAGCAGGGCACGACGGCTGTCCATAGGGTCATGAAAAAGGTCACCAATGACCTTGTACTGACCCGGACACTTTTCTTGACCTTTGATAGTATACAGTCCCCGTCACGCATCAAAACGGGCTACGAGGTTATTTCTGTTCACCCCTATGTCCCGACACCTATGCGCTGCTACCAGTGTCAGCGTTTCAATCACACTCGACAGTCTTGTTCCAATGCGGCTAAATGTGTCACTTGTGGCAGGGATGCCCATGAGGGTGACTGTCCACCTCCGTCTCCTCGTTGTGTGAACTGTCAGGGTGACCATGCAGCGTCCTCCCGCGACTGCCCCATCTACAAGGAAGAACGCTGTATACAGGAAATTCGGGTCAAAGAGAAAGTGTCCACCTCGGCTGCTCGCAAGCTATTGGCTAGTAGGAAGCCCACGCTGCTCCCAGCGAGGAAATACAGTAGTGTCCTCGCCTCTCCTCGGACTACCAGGGAGGTGGCAACCCAGACATGCGATCTGACCTTCAGCACCACGGTCGTCCGTTCGGCCAGTGCTAAGATCGCGCGGTCGACGTCTCCTCTTCCTCCCATCACCCCTCAGACACAAGCACCTTCATCAGCTTCTGCCAAGACGAAGACCCAGAAGTCAGGCCTTCAAGAAGGAACCGTCCCGTGCAGACTTCCTACGTACCTCGAACTCCCAGCCGTCTACCAGTACCTCCACCAAACGTCCTTCCAAGAAGGCTCGTAGGAAGCACAGTTCTCCTTCTCCGCCACGGCGCATTTCTTCTCCTGCGCTACCCAGCGGTTGCCGCCCCAGGCCGTCATCCGTTTCGCCTGGCCGCACCGCTGGTAGCCGACCATGTGGCCGTTCACCGGCGGAGGAAGCTCCCCCTCCCGGCCATCTTACCAAGATGGCCGATGAACCTATAGACCCCATGGACGATGACTGTCCGCCTACTGATAGCGGCGGCAGTGCTCGCTCGAAGCCGGGCCCTCAGCGGCCTTAGAGGTGACCTCTTCTTTCATCTTAGTTTTCTTCTTACGATGGCACTTATTCACTGGGATATTCGCAGCATTCGCTCCAACCGAGAGGACTTGAAGTTGCTGCTCCGCTCGTCGTAGCCCTCCAGGAAACGAAGCTACGCCCATGCGATCAAATTGCCTTGGCACACTACACCTCTGTGCGTTTTGACCTACCCCCTGTGGTAGGTATTCCGGCTCATGGAGGGGTTATGTTGCTGGTCCGGGATGATATTTACTATGATCCCATCACATTGCACACCGGCCTGTAGGCAGTTGCCGTTCGAATTACTCTCCCCACTTTTACATTTTCCATTTGTACCGTTTACACTCCATCGTCGTCTGCCGTTACCAGGGCAGACATGATGCAACTTGTTGCTCAGCTACCTGTACCATTTTTGTTAACTGGAGACTTCAATGCCCACCATCCCCTTTGGTGCTCTCCAGCATCCTGCCTGAGGGGCTCCCTGTTAGCAGACCTTTTCAACCAGCTCAACCTTGTCTGCCTCAATACTGGCGCCCCTACTTTTCTTTCGGACACATCTCACACCTATTCCCATTTAGACCCCTCTATATGTACTACCCAACTTGCACGCCGGTTTGAGTGGTATGCACTTTCTGATACATATTCGAGCGACCACTTCCCGTGTGTTATCCATCTCCTGCAGCATACCCCCTCTCCGTGCTCATCTAGTTGGACCATCTCCAAAGCAGACTGGGGGCTCTTCTCTTCCAGGGCGACCTTTCAGGATCAAACCTATACAAGCTGCGATCGTCAGGTCGCACACCTCACGGACGTCATTCTCACTCCTGCTGAATATTCCATCCCTCACCCTACTTCTTCTCCACGTCGCGTACCGGTCCCCTGGTGGACTGCAGCATGTAGAGACGCTTCGCGTGCTCGTCGACGTGCTTTACGCACCTTTAAACGCCACCCTACAGTGGCAAATTGTATCAATTATAAACTATTACGTGCGCAGTGTCATCGTATTATTAAAGAAAGCAAGAAAGCCAGCTGGGCTGCTTTCACAAGCACCTTCAACAGTTTTACTCCTTCTGTTGTCTGGGGTAGCCTGCGCTGGCTATCTTGTATTAAGGTCCTCTCACCAGTTTCTGGCTTGACGGTCGCGAATGACGTCCTTGTGGCCCCTGAGGATGTCTCCAATGCCTTCGGCCGCTTTTTCGCAGAGGTTTCGAGCTCCGCTCATTACCACCCTGCCTTCCTCCCCCGCAAACAGGCAGAGGAGGCTAGGCCACCTAACTTCCGCTCCTCGAATCGTGAAAGTTATAATGCCCCATTCACCATGCGGGAACTCGAAAACGCACTTGGCCGATCACGGTCCTCCGCTCCAGGGCCTGATTCTATTCATATTCAGATGCTGAAGAACCTTTCTCCTGCGGGTAAAGGTTTCCTTCTTCGTACTTATAATCGCATCTGGATTGAGGGACATGTTCCTGCATGCTGGCGCGAGTCTATTGTTGTACCGATTCCTAAGCCGGGGAAGGACAAGCACTTGCCTTCCAGTTATTGACCCATCTCGCTTACCAGCTGTGTCTGTAAAGTGATGGAGCGAATGGTTAACTCTCGATTGGTTTGGCTGCTCGAGTCTCGACGCCTACTTACCAATGTACAATGTGGATTTCGTAGGCGCCGCTCTGCTGTCGACCATCTGGTTACCTTGTCGACCTTCATTATGAATAACTTCTTGCGGAAGCGCCCGACCGCGGCTGTGTTCTTTGATTTGGAGAAGGCTTACGACACCTGTTGGAGGGCGGGCATTCTCCGCACCATGCATACATGGGGCCTTCGCGGTCGCCTTCCTCTTTTTATTCGTTCCTTTTTAATGGATCGACAGTTCAGGGTACATGTGAGTTCTGTCCTGTCAGACACCTTTCGCCAGGAGAATGGCGTGCCACAGGGCTCAGTTTTGAGCGTCGCTCTCTTCGCCATAGCGATCAATCCAATAATGGATTGCCTCCCAGCTGATGTATCAGGCTCCCTTTTCGTGGACGATTTTACCATCTATTGCAGCGCGCAGCCTACGTGTTTCCTGGAGTGCTGTCTTCAGCGTTCTCTTGACCGTCTTTACTCCTGGAGTGTCGCCAATGGCTTCCGTTTTTCTGCCGAGAAGACGGTCTGTATTAACTTCTGGCGCTACAAAGAGTTTCTCCCACCGTCCTTACGACTCGGTCCCTTTGCTCTCCCATTCGTGGAGACAACAAAATTTTTAGGTCTTACATTTGACAGGAAACTTAGCTGGTCTCCACATGTCATATTTGGCTGCTCGTTGTGCCACTGAGAACACGGAGGACATTTAGAGAACGGGTACGTCGTGGGGAGCGGATCGAACCATCCTACTTCGCCTTATCGGTCGATCGTCCGCTCAAAGCTGGATTATGGGAGCTTCGTATACTTCTCTGCACGGCCGTCCATCTTACGCCGCCTCAACTCATACAACATCGGGGTTTACGACTTGCGATCGGAGCGTTTTATACTAGTCCCGTCGAGAGTCTTCATGCTGACGCTGGTGAGTTGTCACTCACCTACCGGCGTGATATACTGCTTTGTCGGTATGCCTGTCGGCTACTGGCAATGCCCGACCACCCGTCTCATCGTTCCTTTTTTGACGACTCTCTCGACCGTCAATACGGGTTGTATGTCTCTGCCCTGCTACCCCCTGGATTTCGCTTTCGTCGCCTCCTTCAACACCTTAATTTTTCACTCCCTGCAACCTTTCGAGTGGGCGAGAGCCACACGCCACCTTGGCTCCAGGCTCAGGTTCGCGTTCACCTTGACCTCAGCTCGCTCACAAAGGAGATTACCCCCGGTTCGGTATACCACTCCCGTTTTGTCGAACTTCGTTCGAAGTTGATTAATATGACCTTCATTTATACAGATGGTTCGAAGACCAATGACGGCGTCGGGTGTTCTTTTATTGTCGGGGCACAAAGTTTCAAATACCGGCTCCGTGGCCATTGTTCGGTCATCACAGCTGAGCTCTTTGCCCTCTACCAGGCTGTTCTTTAAATCTGCCACGACCGACATTCTGCTTACATCATCTGCTCTGATTCCCTGAGCGCCATCCAGAGCCTCAGTGATCCGTATCCGGTTCACCCTTTCGTGCACCGGATCCAACGCTCTCTTCAGCTGCTGGCGGACGACGGTTCTCCAGTTACTTTTATGTGGGTTCCTGGCCGTGTCGGTATCCTTGGGATCGAAGCTGCAGATGCCGCGGCCAAGGCTGCGGTCCTCCAGCCTCGGACAGCTTCTTGTTGTGTGCCTTCATCTGATTGTAGCAGGGTCATTTGTCGGCACATTTTATCGCTGTGACATGCCGATTGGGCTCCACTTACGGACAACAAGCTTCGGGCCTCGAAACCTCTCCCCACGGCTCGGACGACCTCTTCACGCCCTTCTCGGCGGGAGGCGGTCGTTTTGGCCCGGTTACGAATTGGACACTGCCGGTTCAGCCATCGCCATCTGCTGACGGCTGCGCCGGCGCCGTTCTGCCCATGTGGGCAATTGCTGACGGTCCGCCACATTTTAGCGTCCTGTCCGGGTTTTAACACACTGCGTCTTGATCTTGGCCTGCCATGTACTCTCGATGCCATTTTAGCGGATGACCCACGAGCAGCTGCTCGCGTTCTTCGTTTTATCAACTTGACAAACCTCTCTAAGGACATTTGATGATGCTGTTTTTTTAATCCTATGCCTGTCAGTGTCTTTTATCGTGTTTTCCCTTTTAGTTGCTGTTTTAAACTTGTGCCTCGCGGTGCATTGCTAACGTAGTCTGGGCGCTAATGACCGTTGAAGTTGTGCGCCCTAAAACCACAAAAAAAAAACGGACGCCATTCTGAGTAGACAGGCAGTCAGTGCTGCCCCCACTGCCGGGGAAACACTTGGCTTCGTCGCGCTGTGACGTGCTCCACTTGTCCTCCTCGCAGACAAACTAAGGGGAGGCAGCACTGAGAGTTACTCAGCCACTTCGGGACGTGGTGGAAGACGGCTGTCGGGTTGACGCAGCGAGTGTGGGACCGGACCTATCGCACGGAGGTATACGACTTGGCTCTGAACGGAAGGCACCGTAGCAAGCAAGCGGTGGGAAGTGGGCGTCCTGTAATGTGTGTGAAGGAGTAACGATTTTTGCACTGGATGTCCCAGTGGTTCCCGAGAGTTCCGTTGGCTGCTTACGGAGAAGAGAATTGGTAAGAGCTCGTGTCTACGCTCTTTTCCGTACGGTGGTGCTGCCTGCCGTTATAAACGGGTGAAAATCAGGCGCTTGTGTTGGCTATACGGGAACTGGTGATGTAAAATTACATTTGTGATTGAGTCTCAGTTGCACTGTGGCAATTTAGAGGCGAAAATTGTGGCTGTTTCATTAGGTCTGGTTCTCTGCTGTGCAACTAAGCACCATCATGTTGGTCTAAGTGATACGTTCTCCACGTTTTGTCTATGGCTTTGCGAATCGAAATCGTGGGGGAGTACACGTGTGAGTAATTTGCTATTGTATTGATGGTTATGTTGTAAAGACTGTTGTCTGGTGTGTTAAATCACGCGCAGATTTGTAGCCAGTCTAAGGAGAAGTTACCATTACTACTTGCTTATGTGCTACTGTCCTTATGATTGGCGTTGTTTGTCTTTCGATTGTGGCTGTGCTCACGTTTAAAAAAAATTACGGCTACTATTCGTAAGGGTTGTCTAGTAAGCAAATTGCTTAAGCTTCTATCATATGCTCGTCCGTTTGCCTATCACATTGGCTTTCTATGCAGTAACTGAAGGAATGTGTATGGTGGTTCAAGATTGTAGGCTGACGAGTATTTGAACTGGTGTTGAGGTTAAGGGCGAGATCAGCATCCCGCACGCTGCACGTGGTTAAATGTTCCGCTATTGGGGAGCCGGCTCTCTGTTCTTGGATTTTGTAAGGATACGTGATGGGTGCATCGCTGTAGTTTTTCGCGTGCTACATTGCGGGGTGTCGGTGCTAGGGCTAGACTTGTGATGTATATGTTGAAAGGGAATTAACTGTACCAAACTTAAGAGAGCTTTTAGTTTGGTTTAGGTCTGTACATGGAATGATATTTTGTCGATTGCGGCAGTAATTTCCTGTGTGGGGAGATCCTCTGAGGGACTTGTATTGTACTGTTGCAGTGCACTGAATCTGAAACGTGCTGCTTAAAACTTGGGACTGCAGCTCTCTGATATATATTACTGTTTAATCTTAAACGTCTTGAATGTAATATGGTTGTCGAGGATTGTGTAATTAATTTTGATCGCTGGTTCCTTAAAGGAAGTATTTCTTTTTAAAATATGTGCTCGGTCAGAGCCTATTTAAACATTATTTTAACTCATCAGTCACATTTTCTAGCCTTGCTTTCTTAAAAGGCTTTCTGTTAAACATTTAAACAGGCAAATAGCAATCAGTTGAGTGACTTAATATTCTTTTCCTTTACTCTGTAATTTGTATTGCTAGCCTACCCCTGCACTCCACAGCCTATTGAGCTGCCTTGTGTAGAAATTGTGTTCAGGGAACCCCTCTGACCTGACACCTCGAAGTACTTTCCTAAACGACTAACAGAAAGGAGTGTCAGGCAAGTCGGTGAGACCCTGATGTTATCCTTAATCAGCAGACCGATTCATAATTGGCCCTCTTTCTGCCGAACGTAATATGATGTTACACTCAATGTTACTGACCTAATGATCTTCTTCTGCAATGTGGACTGCAAATTTAGACTTGTTCACGTTTGCAAGCCTTGAGGCATGGTGGTGGTGTTTCGTGGCGAAAATCCCTACATCCGTCAGAAAGGCACACCTTTGCGAGTAATCTCGAATCAGAGCTCGTACATTCCTGATGTGATGTAGGGGGTCCCGGAAAGATTTACATCGTGGATCACTTAGGCTCGTTTCACACTGGGACACACGTGACGGACACTGATAGAGATACATTCGTTTGAATTGGAGCGTTCACACCGGGACACTGTCGGTGTCCGTCACATGTGACTCAGTGCAGTGTGTTGGCTGCGGTCGCCGCCGGACACGCATCAGCTCTGGTACTGGGGTGTTCACGCTGGGACACCGACCACAGGCACAGGCGCAGCACAGCACAGCAGAGCAGGGCTGCCAACAGGCAGGCAGCCGTCGCTGAGCCCAGTGGTTCTCCGCACAGTGCAGCCGTGAGTTCAGAGTTCAGCAACACAGAAGATTTTATAAGTGGAAAGTCGTCCCGTTATTTGGGATATGAAAAGCGGTGACTACAGTAACAAAGTCATGAGAATGAAAGCGTGGCAACAAGTTATTACTTAGTTTGTGCCTGATTTCGATGAAGAGAGCATAGATGAAAGAAACAAAATTGGCAAGTTCTATATTCTTTTTTCACTTTAATACCGTATTTTTCGGACCACAAGAATAGCGAAATATATTTTCTACCCCTGTATGAGGCTAATATCCTACAAGGAGAATGCTATCCCTCACCCCTTTTCTTTTGCATTACCAATAGTAAGTGTACTGTTACGCAGTCTCAATGCGAGAAGAATGGACAAAATGGATGCGCGCAGAAACTATGTACTCACCCCTACAGGGCGAATGAAAGTAAAATAAATAATTTTGTTATGAAAACGTTGAAATAAAACTAAGGGTACGTCTTTTCGTAGTCTAATAAGGCGCTCCGCCTTATGGTCCGAAAAATACAGTTAAAATATTATTCAGAACAACAATAATTTAAGCATAAGTTGTTACTATAATCATGAATTTTATTTATTTACCATAATACTATTGACTTACAAGTTTTTGACACCCGAATGAGAACAGCGCTCGTGCTTGGGTTCTGTTCAATTAGGTACACAGAACTGTAATACAGTCAACTTGTGATATTATTGGATTTCAGACATTTTGCATATGAGAAAAGGATAGCCACCGAGCTGTAGTTTGTAATGATACTAAGCATGACAACGCGAGAGTAAAGAAATGAAATCTGTTTATAACGTGCGCCCATACAAAGACGCGCGGCCAGCGTTTAAAAGGTACACTGACTCGCTGGGCGCAGATATTTAAAATCATTGCCGCAGCGCTGGATAGTAAGAAGCTGCGAAACAGAAGAAAGAACAATTTATCATTTGTTAGGAAAATTCTAGAGTCTTTATAGTTAGTTGTACTTCTGGTCGCCGATATGTTAACAAGTACTTCATTACCTTTGATGTTTGGTCGCCGACTTGTTGTGTAGCACCGCTACAAGTTATATTTATTTTAGTGTGAAAAACCACGTTATCACCAAGAAAAACAAAACGCTTTTGTAAACTTTGTGACGATAAAAAATACTTATGCGCACGCCGAGGACATTTAATTTTTACAAAATATCACACATGCAAAAGCAGCGATTGTTGGACTGTTCCACGTATGAGAAGAACATAAGAGTGTAAGTTTTGTATTCATTGTAAATTTGTTAATGTTTATAGTTTAACGCCTTTGTTCTTTGAGAATATATTGATGCTTCACTGTACAGAAAATCTATGCTTATTCTTTTCTTTACATTAACCACAAATGTTTGTTTAAATGAACTTTGTTACAGGTTCGCTCTTTATCGCGGTGTCTCGATTGTATTTGGAAGACCATTAATGTGTTTAGTTTCCGATCTGACAACTTTTTTACAAAATTTCACTGTTTTGCATTTTTTTATTATTCAAATAGGTCCCTAAGGTAAATTCATTGAAGAATCTGATTGATTGCGCGAAAATAGTTTCTCAAATGACCTCTTAACCCGGATTGCTTTCACGCAATCTGTACGTCTCCTGAACACAATCGAGAACCGACGCATCAGCGATCATTCATTAATTTTTCTCTTTCTAAGTCGTACCAAAAAACGGCCAAGGAGAACTGCCGTGAGTACGCAATCTAGTGTTAAAAAGTTGCATTCTTTATCTTGTCGGCAAACATTGCCATGAATTATCATCATCAATGTTATATTTGGTTAAATGTGAAAAGACAAAAAACCTTTTAACGCTAGAAACTGCATTGTAATTATAATTGTAATTGCAAGTTTTAATCAGTTCAGTGAGCGCAACAGTATGGTTTGTTTCAGTTAACATGGTAATAATTGAACACTGTATTTGAAATGTGCAACTCCAATGAACATTAAGGCCTAACGACATTAATGTTCACATAACATTTCTAGCACTTAGATTTTTTGCAGCTGCCATGGCACTTCGCCTTCAGGGCTGATGAAGTAATTTGCGAAATCTTCTCTGATACCGTTCGCAATATTTCCTCCACGGACCAAGGTGACATGTCCTGCAATCCCTGAATAGTTAACGTATCCTCAAACTGTATTCCATCACGATCACGCACAAAGGTATGGAGGAGGCAACATGGATTTGGCAGAGTATTGTGAAGACAAGTTAACATCCAGTGGTCGATAGAAAATGCGCCACTTGTTTGTGCAGAGCTAGAAGGTACATCGAGTGTACTTTTGGAATTCTTGCAGTCTATAGTTGAACACACGTTTTTTTAATGTCTACATACTTGCCACCATAAGGGCGCAAAATAAATTTCGGCAATCGGAAACCATCTCCTAACATGAATGGCATAGGTCTTTCAAACGACAATGACAGTTGTTTCGGTGCAGGTAAATCTAGCCTGCCATCCTGTAGTTTATTATTTAACACTGTATTACGAAACAGTTGAGTCGGACGATTTCCCATATGCTCCAACGTCTACAAATAAGAATTTGTGCGTTGAATCACAAACAGTTAACAACAGAATGGAAAAATAGTTCTTGGAATTGTATAACTCACTTCCAGTGGTTCACTCTACTATAATTATGATGTGCTTCCCGTCCACTGCACCCACACAATGAGGAAAGTTCGCCCTCTTATGGAATCCTTCAGCTGAGGCAAGCCATGGATCTTTCGAGAGATCGGGAAAACATTTTGACTTCATTTTACGCGATACGGCAGAGCAAACGTCTCGTATAATATACGAGATAGTTGATACTCCAATTCTGCACTGAAAATGTAAGTCCATCATGGATGATCCGGCCCCCAAGTACCTGTAAAAAAAAAAAAAAAAAGATAAAGCATATGGAGCAAAACTACGTGTGCGTGCGTGTGTATGCTTGTGTGTAACCTGCATAATTTTGTAGACATTATAGATAACCAACTGAAACACCCGGCAACTATAATTTTAATAAATGCTGTCATAGGAGGAGAGGTGATACTCCTACGTGGCGCGTCCCAGGTGGCGGATAGGGAAGTCCTCACCGGTTTACTGGCGGACTTGAGTGAAATAAAATGGCTCTCGCAGAGCAAACACACCCTCTGCGGTTAACAACCGGAGTTGTAAATCGGAGCTTGCTCCAACTAAGGTTGACAACCTTCGACAGTCAAAAATGGAAAGGTCTTTTAGGAAAAAATTCCACCGTCCTGCTCAAAAAGGCAGGAAAAGGCTACATCGGATTCGGTGGGTAGTCAACTAGAAGACAGCAACGAATCGGAGCGTTTGCAGCTATCCAAATGCACACTAAAACACAAAAAGAAGATTATAATTTATTTTCTCATGTTTATAGCAACACACAACATAAACTCACTATCTGTGAGATCCTTAAGTTTTCCGGTCTGAAGTAAACAAAAACTTTTAATAACAGGGATCCAAGAAATGAGGAAACCACAGAGGAACCATTCGAATCACAAGGATACAGAATTTATATTGGGAAACAAGGACCGAGGGCAATGAAACAATGTCCCCAGTTTGGAACAGGGTTTTTAGTAAACATACAAATAATGACTCGGTGACTCGGTGCAGTGTCCCGGTGTGAATGCTCCAATTCAAACGAATGTATCTCTGTCAGTGTCCGTCACGTGTGTCCCAGTGTGAAACGAGCCTTATTGCTGCAATTTATTAGTAGAGAAGCTTTATAAAAATATATTTATAAAGTTTTCAGTGTGGTACAAAAGTTCGCGTACGTACGGGACAACAGTATATTCAGGCGTGGCTTCTGCATCAGGCCGATTTGTTTTGGATAGAATGCTGTGTGAATTGCTGTTCTGTGGAAATGTCGAGCTTAGAGAGGCGAATGGGGAGCCATTACTCTAGCGGCACGTGCCGACATTCTGTACATCCACTGGGAGCAGCGGTAGGCTGTCGGGGCCCAGCGTCTGGGACCGGGACCGGGTTTCGCGCCAACTGCCGAGCGAGGCGGCTGTTGGCGTCGTGGGAACAGCTGGAGCTCACAACGCGGCGCTCCTCGCTTCCAGCAGGTCCCGCTTAGCCCGCCGAGTTGCTCCGTGGACACGGGCTAACAGAGACTGGATCTTGAGCCGATGGCGGCTTCCCACGTGCTGCTGCGACTCCGCGTACTTGTCAGACCCACGTCACACGAAACAGCCGCTGTACGGCGTTCCTATAGTTCAATTCTTTTATCTTGGCGGCTCGCGCATGCCCGCCCACACGCGGGAGATGGCGCGTACAACTGGCAACGCAGCAAAGAGAAGCAGCGCCATAGTATAGTATAGACTTACGTTTAGGGGGGAGCGCGCAGTTTATGAAGTAAATCCACCACGGCCGCATTAACCCTTTCGCTGCTACAGACACGTGCTCCCCGAATTTCGCGATGTGCGCGATTTTGTCATCACTGTATTGCTCGCCTGTGCAGACACACGGTGTTTCGACTACTTTGACACACTTATCATTCGATTTCACAAAACCTTTTTGGCCCAACAATTTGATTTTTACACATCTTCTTGACTGAAACGTCCCACCATAAATGACTTAACTTTGTTTCGATGTTTAACGCAGTTATTGTGCAGCATTTGATGTAGTAAACCGTTGCACGAAATTTTGAAGATTTCGCAGCGGTAAAAGTCCACAGCGTATACTTTCCGTATGGTCGATTTTAGTTGCCACTAGAAATTTCAAAAAATTATTTCATTAATTCGATTCGTTTGAATGTAAGACAATGCGATATTCTATTTAAATAAAGAAAGTATTAACCACCGACTAAGGATTAACCATTACGCTGAGTGAAAGGTTCTGAGTTCAAAGTGTATGGCTGCTAATACAGCTCGTCGCTCAATTATTCTCCCGGAGGACTTTAAACTGTCGCGCAAAATACCGACAAACACTGTTGGTATGACTACAAATTACTCACGTTTCGTCGAAGTACAATAGGAAATAAACAATTACCGCTGTTCTTTATTGGGAAAATGTATCATTTTCACTAACCGCAAACACGTTTCCAGAGGCTTATTGCTTGTTTGGTTTAATTAATTAATAGAATATGAAGCAATTAGTATAGAGAAAGCGGACTTTCTTTTATAGAAAGTGTAGAAAAAGCATTCAAGACATTGAACAAAAGCAGTTACTTTATTTATGACTGAAAGTTTCTAAAACTGAAGACACTCGTCCGTGCTCTGCACTGCTGTCGAGCTCTGGCAACGTCGTTCTCTGTTCATTGGCTGACTAGGTTCGTTCTGCGCATCTGACGCCGCAAAACACAAACTCGGCCGCCATCATAAATGACGCGCACTTTAAACGTGACCGATACGCTATTAAACCGGTCGCGTCAGCGGTTTGGCTCGTCGGCGTATGTAGAGCAGGCGAGACGCTGGAAAAGCAGCTTAGTTTTAACTGCGAACGATGAAAATATAAAATTCACTTGTTAAGAGCTGCAAATACGAAAGGGGAGAATATGGTGCACACGGTGACTTTTTACGTCACGCGTTAAAATTACACTTAACTGAGCCAGAATTTTGCACCACAGTCTGTTATATACGATGTGAACAATGTTTTGGGAATAAACGTGAAGAACTAGATATAATAAGGAGAAGCTGTTGATAAATGGCAATGTATCCTGGACAGTTGACAAATTTCATCTACATACGTACTCCGCAATCCACCGTACGGTGTGTGGAGGAGAGTACCTGGTACCACAACGAGCATCTTCTCTCCCTGTTCCACTCCCAAACAGAACAAGGGAAAAATGACTGCCTATATGCCTCTGTATGAGCCCTAATCTCTCTTATCTTTGTGGTCTTTCCGCGAAATGTAAGTTGGCGGCAGTAAAATTGTACTGCAGTCAGCCTCAAATGCTGGTTCTCTAAATTTCCTCAGTAGCGATTCACGAAAGAACGCCTCCTTTGCTCTAGACTCCCACCCGAGTTCCTGAAGCATTTTCGTAACACTCGCGTGATCAAACCTACCAGTAACAAATCTAGCAGCCTGCCTCTGAATTGCTTCTATGTCCTCTCTCAATCCGACCTGATAGGGATCCCAAACGCTCGAGCAGTACTCTAGAATAGGTCGTATTAGCATTTTATAAGCGGTCTCCTCTACAGATGAACCACATATTCCCAACATTCTACCAACGAACCGAAGACGACTATCCGCCTTCCCCACAACTGCCACTACATGCTTGTCCCACTTCATATCGTTCTGCAATGTTACGCCCAAATATTTAGTCGACGTGACTGTGTCAAGCGCTACACTACTAATGGAGTATTCAAACATTATGGGGTTCTTTTTCCTATTCATCTGCATTAATTTACATCTATCTATATTTAGAGTTAGCTGCCATTCTTTACACCAATCACAAATCCTGTCCAAGTCATTTTGTATCCTCCTACAGTCACTCAACGACGACACCTTCCCATACCCCACAGCATCATCAGCAAATCCACCCTATCCAAAAGATCATTTATATAGGTAGAAAACAGTGGACCTACCACACTTCCCTGGGGCACTCCAGATGATACCCTCACCTCCGATGAACACTCACCATCGAGGGCAACGTACTGGGTTTTATTACTTAAGAAGTCTTCGAGCCACTCATATACATGGGAACTAATCCCATATGCTCGTATCTTAGTTAGGAGTCTGAATCGGTGCCCCACTGCAAACGCTTTCCGGAAGTCAAGGAATATGGCATCCGTCTGATACCCTTTCTCACATGTCTTGTGAAGCATAGATGAAGGGTGATTTGCGTTTCGCAGGAGCGATGCTTTGTAAAGAAACATAACAACTTTGATTTTAAAGGAGCAGACGTGTGGAAACTGGCACGGGTAGCAGCTAGCCGTGCCAGTCTGTCTAACTTGTAATGTCGGTCACGTGACCGCCTTGCCGATCGAATGAAAGATGTGTGGGGGCGCCATCAGTGGAACGATAGAGAAGTAGCGTAAATTCACGTAATTGTGAATTGCAGAGTAAGCGTGTAGGCGTAGATGCAGGCCACTCTTTGTGCAAGATTTTCGTTTTTCCCGCGGTCTGTTCGAGTCGTCATTGTTTTGAAGAGCGCGCCGCAGCGCGTAGTGTGAAGCAGTCGCCCTCCGTTTCTGGCGGTGGCGCCGCTGTGGCAGTCGCAGCTCTTTGGTGTCTCCCTCTGGTGGGAAAGGCGAAAGGTTGCCTGTTCACGAGCATTTAAGGGGCGCTATGAGCTCGCCCGTCGGGCAGTCTGGGTCAGTCTCTCGTCCGCATTTCTTAGGCAGGTAGTGTGTCTGTCCTTCGAATCAACCTTTAAAGCCGGGAAAATGAGTCTCTTTCCACTCCGCCCGTAAGAGAACTCAGATGCAGGAACTAAGCCCCGAGTGGGCGACCACTCGCTGAGTCTGCGCGTTAGGCCGCCAGCCTGCTCGAGTTGCCCGGGCGACGGTCATTGGCGGTTGGATCGGTCGGTCGGTCGGTCGGTTGGTCGGTCCGTCCGTCCCGCACTGAGACACGAGATGACTTGTCCGCATTGAGCGTCGGCGCGTGTGAGGTCTCCACGTGAGTCCAGTGGGCCGCGCCGTATAGCGAGGGGTAGTGGCTTCGCGGCCGACACGAGAGCAACAGGAGTCAAACCACGACGTCAGTCTGGCCGGTGCGAGCTGCGACGCCCTGAGACGGGAGATCGGCGCTCCTTCCTGCGTCCGTTGAAGCGGCTGGCAGCGGACGGTTCGGGAGAGCGAATTCGGGGTGCTGCGCCAGGTCTTCTCGAGAAATCGCAGTTTATTAGACGTGATTGGTGATATCTTGTTTCATTTACTGTTCTTAAATTCTGTTTTCTTGTTGAGGTCACCAGCCGCTTTGTTTTGGGGTCGTGCTACCAGTCTTCTCCGTTTGCTCACCCGCGGGAAAGTGGTTGTTTTTCCCTTATAAACAGACCATTCAATTTATAGAGTAGGGGCGGGGTAGAGCAACCTGCGGTTCGGGTTGTTCGGTAATGTCCCTATCGATCTGCCGTACGTTAGCAGCTGCCTCTCATGTTTGTCGCATTTGGTGTTAACATATTTCAGGTATTAGGCCGTTACACTCCAAGAAATTGCGTTTTGATCTTTGGAAACTTAGATATTTTTGCCTATGATCTTGAGAAGCGGTATCTGTGTACTGTAGAGCATTGTTTAGCCAACCTTGTAGAATTTTATATAAGTTTGCATTTCATTGGCTTTTATTAAAATGATTTCGTAGAAGTTAAAAAGTCATACGGTGAAAGGGTGGCAACTTGATCATATACTGAAATGAAGTTGCACCTTCGGTGGCAAGGTTAATATTTTAATTGTTGGTACAAAACACCAGTCTGGGGTGCATAGCTTGTGTGCTTGTGTAAATTGTTACAACTTTATCTGGTGAGTTACACTGGTGCAAATCGGCAACTTAGTTTAGTCTTTCAGAGGCTGTTGTGAGCGGTGGTAACTACGGCCGTGTCAAAAGGGAGCGGCACGATTATCTGCCCGAAAGCTCATACACTCAGAGACAGAAAGAAACAAGGTTTAACTTTAAAAGTTGTTTATAAATATCAGAAGGAATTTAATCAGAAAGCACCCTCTCAATCTAACAAATGGGACGTTTACAATTTTAGAATTAGTTACTCCCTGGCAAGTGACGAAATCAGAACCAGTTGCACGCTTACATAGTGTGATTAAATGTGTTAATGTTCTCGATGAATCGCTAGCAAATGAAATGAATTCTTAAGAATATTGTTTGAAAATAAATCACGGTTCAACCACCATCTGCAAACAATCTAAGACCACCGTTCAGACTGTGTCCTAAATCGTTTATGTCGATTATGAACAACGGAGGGGCTGTAAAACATCTGTCGATACGTAATACTTCCTTGGCGAACGTCAGAGTCATAGAGTATCATTACTTCGTGAGAACATACCGTTCATGTGAAACACAACTAGCTATTCCCTGAATAATCCGCGTTGGCTATTTGTATCTCGGAGAAACAGATTTATTGACACTGGTGAATGTGGTGCACGTCTGTCAACATGTATACATTCAGTGCTCGCATTTCATACTCGGTACAGTTATTATTACCTGAATTATTTCTATCGGTTGCCTGATTTGACGATTTGTGCAGCTTGTCTCACACTGATCTGTGAGAGGAGCTTGGCGCCAGGAAGTTTCCTTATTTCCTAGCAGCCATGATGGCTTTCCGTTTTCCGATCGCCAGGGCAGCACGTAGTGTCGTTTGAACATTGGCCACTACTGAAAGTTTCTTCTCAGTTGGTTGGTAAGGCAGGTTGGGGAACTACCTACTATTTATGCTCGATTTTAACGTTGCGAGGTCGCCTCCCTGTGAAATTGCGGCCCTGTGATTGGCCAGTTCAGGTGCTCGCCCGTTTTTCGCGGGTGGGTGGTGGGCTGAGGGCCAGTAGGGCCAGTAAGGCAGTCCTGGTGTGGCCGGGGGCGCCGCTTCCAGGAGGTGAAGTTCGGTGAGCACGAGCGCCGGCGTGCGCTGCAGACTCGCGCCCTGCGGCCCACAGGGAACCTTGTAGCTCACTGTGAACAGTTTCGCGTCTTGCGGGTTTTATTCCTTCAGTACGGGAGGCTACCGAGCGACTCACGCACAGTAGCATCTTTCTTAGTCTTTCGCTGATTCGTGGTGGTGGTGGTCGTTGCATGCCTGCAACCCCCTTCCTTTAGTAAACTGGACCCCACTTGATAATACGGCGATCGTTACTAAAATTCCTTTTCTCCTGCTGTCGTGGCTTGCTATGAAAGTTCGTGGGGGGCAGGCTGCTGAACTCAAATCTTTCTTCCCCCACCCTCATTTGGTGGTATTATTGTTCGATTCTCAACTGTTTAATAAATGAGTCCGTTATTATTACATTCTCTCTTTCATTACGTGAAATCACCCCTAGTGTCACAGAATGATGTCCACGACCTTATAGCAACCGTTGTAGTTCTACGTCTCGCGCCATTAACGATAGGATAAAGATTCAATATCGCGCGCCTGGCACGACCATTGCACCTATGACAGTAGTAATCATGTTCAACTATTCGCCATTGATAAACTGGGGCCGGCCGGAGTGGCTGGCTAGTCTGGAAGCGAGCGACCGCTACGGTCGCAGGTTCGAATCCTGCCTCGGGCATGGATGTGTGTGATGTCCTTAGGTTAGTTAGGAGTTATCGGTCGCCTAGAACGTAGAACTAGCTAAACCTGAGGTCAAGTCGCTTAGTGCTCAGAGCCATTTAAACCATTTTTTTTATAAACTGGTTTTTTCCGGCTCGGTGTCAGTACGTGAGCACTAATCCACTTGATGTGGTGGAAGTAGTGGCCTCTGTTTTACCTTGCTGGCTTAGACAAAAAGGTTTCAAAAATCACAGCCCCAACAGCAAGGTATAGTAATATTCCAATAAAAATTAAAACGAGCCACCGCTTTTATTTGCGTTCCAAAATCCTACTGCAAATCGATGTTAGCGATGTGGGTCTGAAATATCCACGCAGGCTAATTCAAATTGTCGAACGATTACTCCAAATCTTTACACAGTGATGTCACATTTTAAGAAGTTGTACTAAAAATGAGTATATATTACTGTAAAGGAAAACAGATTGTCATAGGTCTGTTATTGTGCTTAACATGGTTTCCAGGTGGGGAAAAAAAACGCGACGGAAACCATAGACAGGTCTGCTGACGATGTCAGCCTGTCGCCCGGACTGGTGTCAAAACACCAGCAGGTGTGTAGGCAGCACTGGGAGTCGGGGTGCGCCCTGGGACGGCGACCGAGGTGTGCAGCCTGCCATCGCCTTCATCCGCCGGACGAGTCGGTCTGTCGGGCTCTGGCGTACTCCTCGTATTTATCCTCGGGACACACTCATCACCATTTACTACGGAACGACGGTAAAAAGTGTGATCACGTCTGATTTCGCACCGCCTGCTTATTTCACTTCTAATCGTAAATACTGAAAAGCACAGACAAGTGACTCCGGTGTCAGACCAGAAGAGTCGGATACTGGAAGATGTGTCAGTGAGGGATGGGGTATGTCTTGTGTGTGGCAGCCTCTCGCATTTCTGTCGACACGCCCTAAGAGACGTGACGTGTGTCGCCCTACCAGGTGGTACGGGGTACGTGCCACAGCCCGAGGTCGGTGCTAGCCAGACTCCCGGTAGCACTGGGTGGTGGCCGCTTCGCACTGCAGAGGCCGTACGCCCGTCTCTCCTGTGCCTTCGGGAACTGGTCTGTCTATTAGTAAAGTATGCGTTCAAGACCGTACAGTAGATTCCAGTAATTAGCCTTCAGTTGTCCTCCAAAGTAGTTTCTACGAGATTCACATATTGTAGGTAAAACATAGATTTACACATTTTCAATTATTACGTGAACCCGTTGCTGTTGTGCAGCTAACACCTTGAGCTACTCTCCCCACAGATATAAAGGACGGTAATATACTGAACGACCAGTTGAACCTTGCTTGTAGACAATTTGTTCGAAGGCTTTAAACCTGTACTGTTGCCGGTATAATAATGCTGGTAACCTTTGTGGTTTATTTCCTCAGGAAGCTGATACACCTTCAGTGCTTTAAGCTCACTACCCCTTACGAAACCTGTACTGTTGCCGGTATAATAATGCTGGTAACCTTTGTGGTTTATTTCCTCAGGAAGCTGATACACCTTCAGTGCTTTAAGCTCACTACCCCTTACGTAATCGTGGTTTTGTCACGATGTATGTTTGCTACTACATCAGCCCTTAATATTTAGAGCCAGGCAAAAATAACATTTCTCCTGTGAATGTGGTACACGATCCTGTTAGTAATGGCTCTTGTCAAGAAAGAATTACGAACACTGTATTGTCAATTGTACATTTCTGAGATGTCTACCGTTTGGGTGTATAACTATATTATTGAAGCCCACAAACTCTGACGCCCGGTGGCATACATAAAAAAGGCAGGTGGCGCTTTCGCCGAGAAACAATACATAAAAAAATTATGTAAGAGGTATGCGCTGCCTGCGATATGCAAGGTACAAGAGAATCGCTGACCAGAGAGCAGTGTTGACTGTACGAACTGTGCGCTTGTTAGGACTAACTGCTACAGCTACAGACAACCTCAGTTGTTGCTAGTCGCTAGTCTGGTGTATCATGGTGGCTGGGCCGGCCGCGGAGTATTACCTTATACAATAAAACATACATGGGAGTTTACATAATATTATTAGATATGCGCGAGGCTGCTTTTTATCGTTTGAAATAAATGTCCTAGTAACAAGCATTGATGTTAATTTAAAGAATGTAATATTTTTGTCGATGCATGATCATTCCGATTGTTGCAAAAGAAAATAATTCGCTTCCTTTTTTCCGTGTTACTTCACGTAAGGACGTTATTAATACAGATAATTTACACGTTGCCTTGGTACGCCAATTGGCGTATGTTTCTCGGCACGGGCGCCACCTGCCCTGTTTTCAGAGAAACTGCACTCGGCTCGTGGATCTTGCAGAGCTCACAACCGACTGTTGTATATTAACGTGACAAACCCTAATTGTGGGGCTATATTTTATTTCTGACACATGGATCTATACCGACAATTGTAAAAACGGCGATGGTACATTAATGCGAGAGTTCTTACAATTTGACATTATAGGACTACAGAAAAGTATGAACCTTTAAATTTATTCTTGGCTTATAAAATAAGTACCAGTCGTCGTTATCATACGTCTAACGTAAGCTACGATTTCCATTGGCCTTAAGTTACCTTCTGAAGACAAATTTATACTTGAAACATAGGCAATGAATTTCTTTATCCATTGCGACAACTGGTCGGCTGTTTGTATGCGTGGGTAAATCTAAAAGGTTATTAGTTTGTCCCATAATGTGTTGTTAAATGAAAGATTTGCAAAAGACGTACTTGGTTCGTTCCTAAATTTCCTTTCATTGTACAGTCTCTGAAATAAAAATTGCCGAAACCGTCGTTGTTAGCTGCAGAAGAACGTGCGCTCCCGGTAAGGGTGCGGAGGCCGTGAACGTGCACAACTAGAGGGGCCACCTGTGACGTCAGAGCGAGCACATGCGTTCGTATAAGGTCCACCGCACACCCGCTCGTGCCTAAAAGACGAAACTTTGCAGAGCTTTTCCTGACGACGGGATGAGTGCGGGCTGCGGAAACTCTTCCGTGGACGCACCGACTGTCCTGTGAAGTCAGCACGCCTTGCGGCAGCGCGGTTCTATCCCGAAACGTAGATTAGTGACTTTAACTGCAGCCTGGTTCACGTCGAAGTACAGTAGGTTTCGCTCGGCTTCCCTACTGATGATTTGCTGAGACAATGTTCACAGGTAGGTGCAGGTCCGTCGTAAAGGGACGGAAAGAACCGCGCCGCCGCAGTCTCATGTCAGTGTGTAGTGGTTTTCATTATTTAATGACTGGTATTATTGCAGGAGGAAGTTAGCTAGAGCCTGCGATTAAAATGGTCAGCTTTGTTGTTTCTAGATCTAATTTAAAAAAAAATTTCATTCGACGTGTGAGCGCCACACCGTCGGCCTCTGTCAACCCTGGCCAGAGCCACACTTGGGGGCCGAGCGCACAACGGCGGTAGCATCTCGTGTGGCGACTGTCTCCCACACCACAAGTGGAAAGCGCAGGATCTCAGCATCTTTTAAATGGGGTGAGGGCGTGCAGCTTCGGAAGCATTAACTAAATGTTGGTGCAATACAAGAAACGCACAGATTGGGTTCCATCTCCAGCTTATTTACATTAACCAGACCGCCCTGGCGAGGACCCTCCGACTGGGCTCAGCTCACAGCCTCTGCCTCCTTCAGCCCAAACCGGCAGAACACGCGTTACTTGTTAACTACCCGAGGAAAAACTCAGCCAAGGGGACCGGCATTACGAAGGAATATTTGTACATGTCCGTGCTCAAAGGCGTCACAGGCCAGCCAATACAGAATTAAAAGCACGAAACACAGAAATGAGAGTTCGAGTAATTTTGGATTGAATGCTTACTGAAAGGCGCTCGGGAGGCAGGGCAGATGAGTCGAGGGAAAGATTCCCAGCTAATTGGGACTTGGGGGGTCGTCGTTCCACACTGACTGCAGAACTGGTCTCTGGCGCGGACTCCAGGCAGACCGAGCTGCGGCCATGAGGTTATCTGTAGGGACAGTGAAACCCTCCATATGGAATGTCGGTCGGTTTGTGTTTTGCTTTCGAAACTTGGTCATTTGCATCTGTGATCAGTGGACAGCAAATGTATTCAGAATCATGTCACAGCTCTATTGCAAGGAACACTTTGTGTCTAAAACCGAGTGTCGGTCCAGTACAGTTATCAATCTGCCTTTGCCTCTGCGAGGTTCTCAGGAGAGCTTCTGTGACGTTTGGAAGGTAGGAGACGAGGTACTGGCAGAAGTGAAGCTGTGAGGAAGTGAAGCTTTCGCCCGCGAATGGCAAAGCTCCCACGCACAAGTGCTCCACCATCTGAGCTACCCGAGTTCAAGTCTCGGTCCGGCACACAGTTTTAATCTGCCAGGAAGTTTTATAATGGCACACAGTCAGCTGCAGAGTGAAAATCTCCCTCAAGACATGTACATTACATAAAGGAAGTGATTATTGAAAGCATATTCGACAAAATAGTACCCCAAACGCTACCGCGAAATAATTGCTACCAACTGAAACAATTAACAAGCAATAATATTGACGAAGCAACATCGTAACAAAGATCACAATTCAGTTTAAAGACTTGCAGGAAATAGTTTGAAACACATTCTGGAGGATGTTTACTTACCTTCACTTAAAATACGGTAATCTGAGCAATTAGTATCCAGTTTACTTGCTTTGCATTCAACACCAGTATTTGTAAGTGTTCTGACAAAGCATTAATGTCTTATAATAGGCCCAGTGAAGCAGGTAGTAGACTGTAGAGCTATCAATAAAGTGACATCATTCGTTGGAAATTGGAGAAACATTCTGGTATTCGTAACCACTGTGAGACACTTACACTAAATGCGGAGCGTGTCACTGGTATCTGGAATGTTGAAGAAATGGACCGGTCGACTAACACGTAGCGGCATCATTTACAGTCGGTTCTAACAAAATGTCTCTCACAGAGAGGACGAGGATATGATTATTGTAATCAGAGCACACAACACATCGAGTATCGATTTAAGTGTCAGGAAGTCGTTCCTGAAAGTGTTTGTCGTCCACGTTTCACTTCCATACATGGCTACACTCCACACAAATAGTTTGGACAAGAAGAGAATAGCTTTCGAAATGTGGTGCTACAGAAGAATGTTGAAGATTAGATGGGTAGATCACATAACTAATGAGGCGGTACTGAATAGGATTGGGGGAGAAGAGAAGTTTGTGGCACAACTTGACCAGAAGAAGAGATCGGTTGGTAGGACATGTTCTGAGGCATCAAGGGATCACGAATTTAGCATTGGACGGCAGCGTGGAGGGTGAAAATCGTAGAGGGAGACCAAGAGATGAATACACTAAGCAGATTCAGAAGGATGTTGGCTGCAGGAGATACTGGGAGATGAAGCTTGCACAGGATAAAGTAGCATGGAGAGCTGCATGAAACCAGTCTCAGGACTGAAGACGACGACGACGACGACGACGACGACGACGACGACGACGTAATAAAGTGTGAGGCAAATATGACTTATCTAGGCAATTTTCCCCAAAAAATATTATTTGCATGAAAATCGAATGGATGAATATATTTATAAGACTTTCACGCCATTGTGAAACAGACAATGTTCGTTTCTTGACCTCATCGCACCATAAGTAATATTTACATTACAGCCTACAACAGGCCATTTGCTGTTACGAATTACTTATTCATTGTGCTGAAACTAAGCCGTAGCTACTGTTTATTTTTCAAGCGTCCGTTCGAGAAGGACTCCAAACTGAAAACATCACATCACATCACGTCGTATATTGGTTGCCAATATGAGGCAGGTGATATTGTATGCGTGACGTCAGCCTTTTTGGAACACACTGGTAGCGTGAACGTTGAAGGCAACAATGTGGCTTTCAGGAGAAGGAGGTAAGATCTGTTGGTATCACTGAACTCATCGGTGACGGTTTTCGAATAGAACGTGGCCTAGCGACCATTGATATGCCTGCTGGAAGAATGGGCAAGCTGCAGGTGGCCTACTGCACACGGTCACAATCAGAGCAATGTTCAGATTGCCTGGGCAGGGGCAGGTGTGTGTGTTAATTGGTTGTTTTGTTTTGCACTAGGTGTGGTTAAAGGAGTATCTTTTCACATAATAACTGGCTTTGAAAATCCGTACAAGTGTTGTTGTTTCTGTGTTTGCACTGTACTTTTGGGATGCCAAATGTTCATATTGTGCGGATGCCGACGTTAATAATTTCCGTGGTAGATTATCGTCTGACGGTGTAAATGTTTCGACATTCTCTGGGACCTTCTAAACTTCGTTAGAGCCATTTGAACCATTTGTTTGGAAACGCTATCTGGGGACTATGGGATGTGACCTCGGATGTTATCAGTCCCCCAGAACGTAAACCGAACTAATCTAAGTAGTTCTAAGGACATCCATGCCCAAGGCATGATTCGAACCTGCGACCGTCGCGGACGCTATTTTTTTCCATCACAGTTCAGTTACCATACGCATGCCCAGGTGAGATATTAGTTCATAGCTGATTTCATATTTCATGTGCATACATGTAGCATACATGTAGTTATGCAGTTTACTGGTGAAGAAAACTGCACTCTTGCTTTGTGTGCTAATGTCACCTGACTATGGGATGTTTTGCCTCTCAAACACTGTCTCTGTAAAGGCGCTGTACGCCTGTACAATAGCACTTCGTGCGTATGTGCAGTGACAGAAAATGAGCTGCAAGTGTCGAAGTGAGTGCCAAAAGTTATACGTAATGTAAAACGTGCCTGAACATAAGTGGAAAGACCGCAAACCTAATTTTGAGATACACATAATGCACTGGAAATGCCTGGCTTGCTATGAATGTGTTGTGATCAATGACCACAAAACTGTCAAGCAAATGAGTTTAGTATATGTGACATATAAACAAAAACGTACGAATATAGTAACCTTATATAAATTCGTGGACGTACATAAATTAACTGTCAAGACAGTGAGGAGTAGAATGCTACAACACGGTGTGCTGCTTATATAAAACGTAGGGAACCAGTGGAAACAGTTCTCAAAGAGGAGCATTAACAGTGTGCTGTAAACATTTGTGGTTAGGAAGGCAGAGTAAGATTTGCATGCAAAGGGACGACACATATACTCATGCCTTGTCGTGCTGAAAGATAGTTTGCTCCAGTCTGGAAGGGTTCACACCCACCCCCGCCCCACTGACAGGAGCAAAACAATGCCACACTACGACATCCCCTGTACGTAAGTGCTAAATTACCAACGTTTGTCCCCTACACTACAAACGTTGGACACTCCTGAACTTCTGTCACTGCCTGCACCACACCGCGGCAGCTCAGAAGAGGGCATTCTTATCCGCTGCCAGTGTTTGTACATCACACCCTACAGCGGACCACGTGTTGTTAACACGTTTTATTCCAGGTGAGTCGTATAAATGATGTATTTTGGGATTGGGCCAATTCCTACTTTTATCCGTTTAGATTTATGCTTCGTCGTTCAGTGTATGTGTCGGAACATTAAGGCGACAGCAGGGTGCAGCAACCATAAATGATGTGAAAGAGTGCATAGTTTCCGCACAGCCCCACTCTCATGCTCGACAGCGGTGTTAAGTTCTCAAACCCACATACGGTGCTTCTGCTTCTCACGTGGCAGATGATCGCGCTTAGATACACGTAGTGCTACGGAAGATACACACTGAACTGCAGTCTGTACGTTAGATTACCTACAACAAGAACAAACCTTTTCGATACCTAGCGGGCAAAAGCCAGTTATCTTGCATGACGAATCCCCTCAGAACACCAAGTAACTCTGCACTCTTTTCGCAAAGCATGGGTTCGTACAGCACATTTTGCATTACAAACCCTTATACCTTCTTTTGTCTGCAGGGTAAATATATCAGATCTTTTTCGAATGAAACTCTAACAATACACCCACCTCCACAAGTGGAATTTTGTGCTGTTGTGGCGGAAACCACATGATGTATGCATATGTTGGTTGCTTTATTCAGTTGCGACAGGTGATGCATATTTTACATTTGCTGATACAACGCTAAGTGGCATACTAAACCGCAAAGTTACGTTAATGCGTTTCCACAGTAATGCGACAGTTTAATACATAGAATGTGTACTGTATTTGTCTACCACTGTCATTACCCTATTACGTCCATGTTACCTACTGAACGATTAAATGTTGGTTGGTCCCTTGCATAGGGGGCTTGATTTTTAATAATAATTATTTTGAAATTTATTTTTGGTGGTTGTAGGTCCGATTACGCTGTGTCTCGTCAACGGTTGGCCCTGACTAGTATATGTACGCAATCTGACTGCATGGAACAACACTGAAAGAAACTTTTCGTTAACACAATTAAGTCCCCAGCAACTATAAAACCAACGCAACAACAAGCACAAGAGTAACTTTTCTGTGTGTGGAAGTGTGATTCAACGTACACATCTGGCACGGTTCTTCTTCAATAAGACAAGACCTTTTAAATATCATTTATACTGACGTAATTACAACATAGTGTAATTCTGGTTTCCTTACGCAATTAGAGTATATCTAATACAAGAAGACAAGTCAGATGCTTTGTTGACTGAACCTGTAATGATGCATTATTTACGACATTGAGATAATACAAATAAAAGGACAATTTTGTTTTCTTTTACCTTCATATATTGACGAAAAGCACTATCTAATCATTACAATATTTCCACACCGACTCGTTACTATCACATCTCAACAAAAACTTTTCGGTATCACATCTCCCCAAGCACTGCCTACTACGAGTTCTCCCCAAGCACTGCCAGTGGAGGCGGCTGAATAATACTTTTTGGCGCGATCTCTGGCGCTGTGGCTCAGTGTAGCCACCTTTCAGCCTTTGCCAAACTATGCAGTCGTCCCCTGCTCCGACCTTACATTAACGAAATTCGATACAATCCCATATTAGAAGAGAGAATGCCTATTTTCGTCCTCTACGATATCATTTTATGAACATGGTTCGCTGCACTCAACTACAGTCACACAACAACGACCTGCAGCAACACGTACGAAACCTAACGAATACAAACACTGGTTTTGGGCTCTATAGTTAAAGCGGCAGAATATGTCAGTGTCAAAGAGGCTCGAAGGAGAGAACAGGCTAAAACACAACTGGCGACACCCCTATATATATCACACAAACAGCACATCAAGACGCCATTCGACAGACAATCGCCACGAATCTACATCCCAGAAAAGGGAATATACATATAAAATCAATCAGAACCACCCACACTGTCTGTAACAGCTGTGACAGTCTATACTGTCCAGGAGCCGGTCATACAACTATAGCTGACACACACACGAATCGCGAACGCCCACTGCCAACCTCAGAACAATCACACAAATACAAATCACCATCAACATTACAGAGAAGCTACCAAAGAGCAATTTCCTGGAGAAGACAACGTAATTCTGCGGCAGAGGATTTATTTGATAATGAACCCATCCCGCCCCCTCACATACTTAACGACGTTACAGGATAGCTGCGTTAATACGATACAATATATAGATGACATGGCAATCGGTGGCTCCATAGACTACAACGTGGCAAAGCAATATCATCCAGTGGTGTAATTGGAAGTTTAAGACAAATATCTATCCTCTACGTTAATGTTGAGTTGGACGATGAGCTTATACACCACTTCTTCACATTGTCGGTTTTGTTTGTGAATGTATATACCACAATTTATCGCAACGTAGGAGTATGTACATTTTCTTGTGCACAAACACCGAACAACGCGCTCCAGTACGCGGCCGCCAAATACATCGCTGGCCGCCTTCGCGCGTGTGTGTGAGTCAGCACAGAGCAACTGGCTACGCCAGGAAGCATTGCGATTGGTTGTCCCTGGAAAACCGCGACCCCAGCCGACGGCTCCATTAACTAGCAAGCCGTATATGAAACCGGCAGCCGCCGCCGCAAACGACAGTTCCCGATGAGAAGTGCAGTACGCCGTGTTCCAGCTGCTTGTGAATGACTCGCCGCACCACTCGAGGTTACCTGGCTGCTCGGCGGAAATCTTGCGACGTCACTCGGAGAGACTGGACTTGGTTATACCACATGTGCATGGTGGGGTGCACCTCCCGTACTTATTCCCACGTTTACTCAGGCTCACACTCAGACAATGCATAATTAGACGCTTGGCGAACATAAAAAGTGATTTGTGATTTAACAATTAATAAACCAGACTGAGGCGGTTGTACGTGGGTTTTGGTGTGAACACAGACGTGTCGTAGGGTTTTCCATATGATGTGTATGTAAGGATGATATTCCTGGGTATAACACTATGTAAACAGTACATTACATTTGTGTTGCGAGGCACTCTTCACCCCCGAGGAAAAAGGGGACAGGCACGTAGTCCCCTGAATCGAAACACTCAGGCCACAGACCAATACTAAACTCGGTCTACTTGTATAAGTCTTGGGCCAGTTGTTCCAATTACATGACAAATCTGCGGGAGTGACATTTGCAACGATGTCAACGTGCGTCTAGAAACAACCTCCGCCCCCAACATACTGTGTGTTCTAGAAAGATAACATGTCAGTCCCATACAAAGCGCCGCCGATACCAATGCAAAACGTGTAAAGGCAAAAAGCAATGAAGCGTGTGACGTCCCAAAGAGGGTCGCCGATTGGGAGACATGTTAAGAAAACACCAAGCCACACTCCGTGTAGTGCCACCTCTGCGTCCACACCAGAAACCAGCACCAAGCCCGCCACAACTAATGATACTTTTAATCTAGAATTTAAGTAGGCTACAGCAACAAGAGATACTATCATCCTGACAATCCACGTAGCATCCGCTGCGCTGTCTGCAGTGTCCGCTCAATCACCCTCTGGATGGCAGATACTAAGGACAGAAAATATTCCTACATCAGCTGAGCCGCTGCTCGACCTCACGTTCCAGGTCTGCCTGCGCAGATATATATATATATATATATATATATATATATCTATTATATATATAATATATATCAAATACAGGGGCACACTAATTAATCAACACACAGTGTGATTATAGCTATGTTCGTCAGACTGCGACAGATTTACACACAAAATACGCATAAAATACGCATAAACAGTCAAACAAGTGCCAGTCAAACAGACTGACAACATCGACATGCATTTTGTCAGCCCGGAAAATCTAACATAGCACATGATGAGCTTATAAGGTTCTTGTAATAGAAATGGGCAACTGCTATTGTGGTAGCATGTTTTGGTCGACATAACGTACCACAGTTGTAACATGATTGCATGTTAATTGACAAAGGCTGCAATAGTAAAAGGTTTATTAACACGTAGGGTTGTTTCCGAGTGGACACCGTTCCTAACGGTGTGACCATAGAGATAACGAACCAGAGTATCTCCGATGCTAGTTTTGTTTCAACGTTACTGAACGGTGTAAGCGCCTTTAACACCCCTGAGAGCTCTGTGTGTATGGGCCAACACCAATTCCGCTTCAGAACTGACAGTTCAATACATGAGGTAACGCAGTGTTGATGCCATGAACCAGGCCATGCACAATCTGGAGGTACCACAGTCACTGAACTGTAGTCTAGAAAACCGTTCTAAAGACCGAGTAGTAGTCGAATGGTAGATGGACAACCGGAAAGTAAGAGTTCCCAAACGCTGTCCTCAAACTCTGCAGCCCATCTTCTGGAACATAACACAAACGAACCCCTACTACCTTCTGGATGGGGCTTTGATTGTTAGTTTTGCACCCATAAGGCACGGACGGGGCACTAATGACCATAGTACAAAAACGAAAATGGAAACCAGCAGCAATGGGAGCGAAACGCAACAAATGTTAAAGCTTTCCTTGTACGTCTGGAGGAACGAACACCACTATAGAAGGGGGTTGGCTGTCCCCAAAAAGAGCTTCAAATGACTGACGTCATTTCACTGGCACTGAGATGAACTCGAGAACGCGCTTGTCCGATCGCGTGTCATCTGCTAAAATTGACGATATATCAGGCGACAGCTGTAGACGGGCGCGTAATGGAGTAAAATAGGGGCACTCAATTAAAAGGTGTCTGACCGTCCACAGCTGAGAGCAGTGGAGACAGAGTGGGGGAGGATCGCCGCTTAAAAGATGTCGATGGCTAAAAAGACAGTGCCCTATCCGGAGTCTAGCTAAAATTACCTCCTCCCGACGACGAGTTCGGGAGGAAGAGCTCCAAGCACAAGGAAGAGCTTTCACGTCCCGCAATTTATTATGTGGGAAGCGTCGACCAATGTGCGTGCCATAAAAGAACAACACGACGACATAAAACGCTCCGTAGATCGGCGAAGGGAATCTATTGAATAGCTGGCCGAAGAAGAGAGACTGCAGCCTTGGCCGCAATATCGGCCGCCTCATTTCCACAGATACCAAGGTGTCCCGGGCGCCAGAGGAACGCCCCCAGGTGGAGCAAGCGCAGACAGTCCTGCATCCGGTGGACCAGAGGGTGCTCAGTGTAAAGAGCTTGGAGACTGAGGAGAGAGCTGAGAGAATCTGATCAGATTACGTACTGTATCCGCTGATGGCGGCGGATGTAGTGGACAGCCTGGAGAACAGCGTAAAGCTCCGCAGTATACACCGAACACTAGTCGTGAAGCCGAAATGGATTTGGGGCGTCGCCAACAATATAGGCACTCTCTGCACCTAACGATGTTTTCGAGCTATCAGTGTAAATAAATGTGGCTTGCTTCATTTGTGCACATAGAGCAGCAAGTGAAGGGGGGGGGGGGGGGTACCATCCCTGGGAAATCGACAAAGGGGACGGAGCCAAGGCGGTGCTGTACCGCAAGTTGTCAAGACGGTTTAAGGAAAGAGAATGGAACAGGTGATGGATGGGGATGACAGGTCATCTGCATAGGCGACAAATACGTCTGACCTGATAGGGGAGTAACAACAACGGGGCCCAGGTCGAACACACTACTGAGTAATTGTTTGTACCATTCCACTGGCTTTGCAGTAAAAGATATGTTGTCACTGCAAACATCACACTTGCACATAGAAGCGGTAAACAATCTTTCAAATCGCATAGTGAAGTGGGACGTTTAGTGTGCACCCTCGTCTGGTGCAAACGTTCTATGAGATTGGATTTCGGAATTTAGCCATCGCGAGAGCGTTACAAGTCACGAATCTTGCCGCTCTTGTATGGACCGTCTCAATCTCTCGAATCAGACCATACTGGTAAGGGTCCCATACAGCCGAACAATACTCTGGACGAACTGACGTAGTCATTGTAAGCTACGTCCTGAAGCGATGCAGTCCTTTGTTGAAGGATTGTACCAATA
Source organism: Schistocerca americana (assembly GCF_021461395.2). Classification (NCBI taxonomy): domain Eukaryota; kingdom Metazoa; phylum Arthropoda; class Insecta; order Orthoptera; family Acrididae; genus Schistocerca; species Schistocerca americana. Next base: position 237,667,165 of record NC_060127.1, read on the forward strand.
AACCGCAATCTAGAGTTCGCCTTATCCGTTACTTGTGTAATCTTACCATTCCATTTGGGATCATTTCGAATAGTCACACCCATATACTTCACGGAGGTTACCGCGTCCAAAGACTTACATGAATGAGGAGTTTCAGAGTACACAATAAATGATCACCGTGTTATACGCAGTATGTTGCACTAATATTGAGAGATGACTTGCAGGAAATAAATGTGTGTAATAACTGCCAGTCCTCATTGAGTAGTATCACACGAACGTTGCGAAAAACTACAGCATCACCGGCAAACGGTATTGACAGCGGCCTGACACGGAACAATCTGGTTGATAGAGTAACTTATTTGAAGGCCTACGCATCCCCATGGCAGTTTGGTGATACACTAACGTTACGTAAATCGCACAATGCAGAGGACCTATTTAAACACGTATTTACATCTCCAAGCAGGTGCTTTCTCTCAAGAATCTGGCACATGCTGGCAGTTGCAGCAGAGGGATGTGTCAACCCTCAATAGTATTTTGCACATGGTTCGCAGTATTAAGGTATGTGTAACGGTAAGTATGTGCAGTCTCTACGGCATTTCGCGATGCACAGGGTGATTACGAGTATTTTATTTCATTACTTCAATAATAACTCCTGAAAGCTTTGAGTCAGTATGTTCGAACTGCACGGTTGTCCGCGAGGCGTGATGGGAATTAGTGGGCCTCCTCGCTAAACCAAACCATACAGCGCATACTGTCATGTGGATGGGTTCGTCAAGCGCATTTGGGGGGGGGGGGGGGGGGCTGAGGATCTGCATTTCACGACTTGGAAGTCCCTTCGCCCTCAACGGCTGATTGGTGCGCAGTGTCCCGTCACGGAATAATCTGTGCGGTATGCCTCGGTGGCACGGAGACTCCCGAACGGGTTTTGGAAGATGCTTTCTTCCCCACTCCGATTTCGAGAAGATGTGGTTCGAGCGAGAACGCAGCTCGACGCCATCGACGTGGGAGTGTGATGTCCTGGAGGAACACATTCTGGTTCTGGGGTTCCAACAGGCCACTGGCATGGCAATCGATTGTGTGTTCATACCCGGAAAATACGGTGGCCAGTCTTTAATATGCGACGCCATTTTGTGGAGCTGTGTACAGCAATCACCCCAAAACCATTCCTGAGCTGAAAGCAGCCATTCAGGAGCTCATAAACATCATCGGTGTTCCGACATTTCAGCGGGTCATGCAGACCTCTATTCGATATGCCCGCCATCATTGCGCCACAGCATCGACAGACGAACATGGAATGTAAGCAGATATTCGGATTTACGTTGAATGACGTGTCTGCACGCCGTAATTTGAAACAGACATACGTTTTTGTTCATATAGGTCAATAATTATCACCGTATATCTTGAGTGTGGATGGGATCTCTCAAGGCAGTCATGCTACATGCTACGGGTAGAGAACATGTTGGATCGGGTGGGACTACGTAACTGCTTTTGCTTTTTGCACACTACACGAGTGGTTACCTTAACTGGCAAAACCTATGTAACGGAATGAAGACAGTTTGTTAGTGCGTGACCATCTTGTTACAAAAGTACGGAAGACGTTTTGCAATCGGGTTATCTACAAGCAGGGATGGTAACTGCACGAGATTCGAGGCAGAGGGCGGACCTCGTACTGGGCCTGGACATGTTGCGTAGCTGTAGTGAAAACCCGTAGCGTGCGTCTGCATCCAGTAGTGTATAGAAGTGGAACACAAGTGCCTGGACACTTACTTGCGGACGTTACATGGGGGCATGTTCATCTCTCGCCTTTATGGCGGCTTTAACCACTCTAGGGACAGTTTCAGGGCGTGGTGGTGTGGGGGGGGGGGGGGGGGGGGGGAGGAGAGGAGGTGATAGCAATGGAGGGGCGATTATACTGTGGGCATGTAATACGATGAACAGCTCATAATGTCTGTTACATATAATACCAATGAGTGACAGTTTGCTTCAGTGCAGTAAATCTGTACCAAGCCTGGGAATGTAACCTTCGTCTCCTGCGTACTAGGCAGGTGCGTCAGCCACTGAGTCACGTAGGCACATTGCTTAGCGCAACTGCCTGCGTGTAAGGGGAATTTACAGTAGTCTGGGGCAGCAGGGAGAATCCAGACAGAGGAGGTGAGCTTGCCACGGCGGTTTGTGACGAGGTGCCTCTGCGGCGGCTCCAACACACCTGAGCCAGGTTCGATTCCCAACCTTCGTTCAAACAGTCACTTGCTGTTTTCGTTCATATACACCATATCTGTACCAGTAAAGCTCTGAAATTGGCACTTCAGTTTTGGGTGTCAGCCCCTGTTTCTACACAGGTTGCATAAAAAGTAGTGGCACAAATATTACAAATAATTAGAGTGTGGTAATGCTGAAACATACGTACCGCACAGTTCAGTTCTGTGGAATTGTGCTACTGGTCAACACTTACCTGTTTCTTTCATCCGACAGTCAGAGCCCCAAAGATGCCTAACAAGTGGAGAGAGAAGCAAACACAAGACGTTTGTGGTGTTACGGATGATATTTGGTGGAAACATATTCTAGTAAATAACGAATCCGTGCAAATTACGTAGTGCAGCACCACCCAAAAGTGTCCCAAGCAAAATAGTAGTACCACCACCACCACCACCACCACCACCACCAGTCTCTTGGGTAACCTTGCTTCTCCCATGCGTGTAACATGACCCCACCATCTAAGCCTGTTCGTAACCTCAACCTTGTGATATGGTAACCTGAATCCACCCAGCTTTCGCTCCCATACAGCAAAGTCGGTCGAAAGATTGAACGGTGCACAGATAACTTAGTCTCAGTACTGACTTCCTTCTTGCAGAAGAGAGTAGATTGAAGCTGAGCGCTCACTGCATTAGCTTTGCTACACCTCACTTCCAGTTCTTTCACTGTGTTGCCATCCTGTGAAAATATGCATCCCAAGTACTTGAAACTGTCCACCTGCTCTAACTTTGTTCCTCCTATTTGGCACTCAATCCGTTTATATCTCTTTCCCACTGACATTACTTTCATTTCGGAGATGCTAATCTTCATACCATAGTCCTTACATTTCTGATCTAGCTCTGAAATATTACTTTGCAAACTTTCAATCGAATCTGCCATCACAACTAAGTCATCCGCATATGCAAGACTGCTTATTTTGTGTTCACACATCTTAATCTCACCCAGCCAGTCTATTGTTTTCAACATATGATCCATATATAATACGAACAACAGTGGAGACAGGTTGCAGCCTTGTCTTACCCCTGAAACTACTCTGAACCGTGAACTCAATTTACCGTCAACTCTAACTGCTGCCTGACTATCCATGTAAAGACCTTTAATTGCTTGCAAAAGTTTGCCTCCTATTCCATAATCTCGTAGAACAGACAATAACTTCCTCCTAGGAACCCGGTCATATGCCTTTTCTAGATCTATAAAGCATAGATACAATTCCCTGTTCCACTCATAACACTTCTCCATTATTTGCCGTAAGCTAAAGATCTGGTCCTGACAACCTCTAAGAGGCCTAAACCCACACTGATTTCCATCCAATTGGTCCTCAACTAATAGTCGCACTTTCCTTTCAACAATACCTGAGAAGATTTTACCCACAATGCTGATTAAAGAGATACCTCTGTAGTTGCTACAATCTTTTCTGTTTCCATGTTTAAAGATTGGTGTGATTACTGCTTTTGTCCAGTCTGATGGAACCTGTCCCGACTCCCAGGCCATTTCAATTATCCTGTGTAGCCATTTAGGACCTGACATTCCACTGAATTTGACGAGTTCCGACTTAATTTCATCCACCCCAGCTGCTTTATTGCACTGCAATCTATTGACCATTTTCACCACTTCCTGAAATGTGATCCTATTTCCATCATCATTCCTATCCCATTGTACATCGAAATCTGAAACATTACTGATTGTATTTTCACCTACATTGAGCAACTCTCCAAAATATTTCCTCCATCTGCCCAAGGAATCCACAGGATTCACAAGCAGTTTTCCTGACCTGTCCAAAATACTTGTCATTTCCTTCTTACCTCCCTTTCGAAGACTGATAATTACATTCCAGAATGGTTTTCCAGCAGCTTGACCCAAAGTCTCCAACCTGTTTCCAAAGTCTTCCCAAGATTTCTTCTTGGATGCTGCAATTATCTGTTTGCCTTTGTTTCTTTCTTCAACATAACTTTCTCTGTCTACCTGAGTTCTAGTATGTAGCCATTTTTGATACGCCTTCTTTTTCCTTTTACAGGCTGCCTTGACTGTGTCGTTCCACCAAGCTGTTTGCTTCATCCTACCTTTACACACTACTGTTCCAAGACATTCTTTAGCCGCTTCTAGTACTGTGTCCCTGTACCTTGTCCATTCCTTTTCCAATGACTGTAATTGACTACATTCAACTAACTGGTACCTTTCTGAGATTGCTGTTATGTACTTGTGCCTGATTTCCTTATCCTGAAGTTTCTCCACTCTTATCCTCCTACATATGGACCTGACCTCCTGCACTTTCGGCCTCGCAATCCCAATTTCACTGCAGATTAAATAATGATCAGTGTCGTCAAGGAATCCCCTGAATACACGTGTGTCCCTCACAGCCTTCCTGAATTCCTGATCTGTTATTATATAGTCAATGACAGATTTGGTTCCCCTGCTTTCCCAAGTATACCGGTGAATGTTCTTATGTTTAAAAACGGAGTTTGTGAGTACTAAGCCCATACTGGCACAGAAATCCAAGAGTTGCTGCCCATTCCTGTTGGCCTCCATATCCTCTCCAAATTTACCCATAACCTTTTCATACCCTTCTGTTCGATTTCCAATCCTGGCGTTAAAATCACCCATGAGCAGAACACTGTCCTTGTCCTTTACTCTAACAACTACATCACTGAGTGCCTCAAAAACTATCCATCTTATCTTGATCTGTCCCTTCACAATGCGAATATACTGACACAATCCTAATTTTCTTGCTAGACACTGTCAAATCTATCCACATCAGTCGTTCGTTTACATACCTTATTGCAACTACGCTGGGTTCCATTTCTTTCCTGATGTAAAGCCCTACACCCCATTGTGCTATTCCTGCTTTGACTCCTGACAGGTAGACCTTGTATTCTCCCACTTCCTGTTCTTACTCACCCCTTACCCGAATGTCACTATCAGCTAAAACGTCCAGCCCCATCTTACTTGCAGCCTCTGTCAGCTCTACCTTCTTCCCAGAGTAGCCCCATTGATATTAATAGCTCCCTATCTCATTACCATTTGTTTGCCAAGTCGTATCTTTGGACTCCCTTGTTTGTCAGAGGTGGGACTCCGTCACCTCCAAAGGTCCGAGGCATTGTGCTCTGATTGTTGCCAGCATCATATTTATAGTACCAGGGAAGCAGGTTGCTAGCCTTACTTTCCTTGAGTCCCATTGGGTTTTACCCCTAACGCTTGAGGGACTAACCGGTGGATCTGGTAGTCGTTGCCGTCTGAGCACAAAGGTGACCACCACTGGCACTGGGCGAAATTTTAAAAGACGGAACTTAGGGTTGTGAGTGAAATAAAGAGCTCGAGGAAATCAATAAGGGTGGAAATTTAAGTGCATTGTACACGGTGTTACGGCGTGAAGTGAAGCGCCGGCACGCCAGTCGGTAACGAGACAGAGAGGGGGGGGGGGGGGAGAGGGGAGAGAGAATCGCACGCTGACCAACTCCCCTCCAGGATGACAACGCGGCAGCAGAGGACGTAAGCGCCGCGACCGACTGGCGACTTGTATGGCAGCGTCAACTCTATTCACTTCGCTTGTACACTATCTAGCACATGCTTGGGCTTGTCCATACTGAAGAGTTTATTTTGTACGTCGCTGTTTGCCTGAGACAGATTAGTGCAATTAACTGTTGCAATTAATGAATTTTATTACAAAAGTTTTGTGTAATATGATTTGTCTGAATGTTTAGAATTTCTACATACTGTTCGCTAGACAGACACCACAGTAAGGGGGTGTAGGTAAGACACGGACAGGTCAGAACATTAGTAAGTATCCCTTTCCTGAACACTTTAAAGAGAAATGCCGAGACAGTGGAAATAAATACAAAATGTAGGCCAGGTGTGTAGAGACCAGAGTACATGTTGAGAGAACAAGCTTCATCTCATTCAGTGGTGTGAAACCTATCACAGAAGCAAGCACAACACAGACTGTCGATAATTGGAATTTCGTAGTAATACTCATCACGATACATAATGCAAACATACACCTTTTAAAACAACTGTAAATAGATTATATGCCTACTTGCTTATTACTCGCGCGTCTCGATGCTTTCCTCAAAAAATAAAGAGCAAAATAAAAAGACTCGTCATGTAAAGCAAGTATAGTTGATAGTGTTTCTTTCATCTGCATACATATCGCTAGTACAACGAGATATTACCTGTTACTGAATTCTGTTCTGGCAGTTTGGCTACAAAGTGGTACGAAAATTAATTGGCGCACTGCATAAAACACTCCACCTTTCTTGGTTATTTTGTTAATTGTTAACTATTGTTTGGGATGCAGCAAACATCCCTGATTACTGATTTGTTCGTCACGGGGAATACACACATTTATCTCGGCATCTTATGTTCAGCGTAATATGAAAATCTCAGTAAGAGGAGGACAATGGGATGCCAGTGATGCAGGCAATAATACCCAATTATTTCTGTCGACTGAGACGCTAATTAGACTTGTCATGGTGTTAAGTGTATTTCGATTATAATTCGTTAGCCTTCTTACGACCTCGTTCTAATACCTCGTGGGAGAAGGATTAGTAGATGGAAGGGTACAAAGCAACAATTAGTCTTCGAATGATGAACTGGAACCACACCCATGCGTCTAATTAAGAGGGAAACATTACGAAGGCAATGAATATGCTGGTTAGTATACATTAATTGTATAGAGGTGAAGATGAAAAAGTGCAGATCTGCACAGTGCCTGCATTTGCACTTCACTTCTTCTCTTCTGAATTTTCAGTTTCTGTCTTAATTCATTTAAAAATTATGCGCATTATTACGTGGCACAGGATAATTAGTTTACTGTGTTTCTTGTAGCTTCCACAACAACGTTACAAGTAGAATTTCATGAATGATCACAAGATTGGACATCGAAATCGATAGCATCGAGGTGCAAATTGTTTGGAAATCAACTTTATGTTACTTTGCGTGACAGGTGGGCAAAGACTTTTATTGTACTGATATATCGTGTTACTTTGTAATTAACCTTGTCACAGTTTCCCACAAAATATTGAAACACGTATGTAACGCAGCAGCGATGGCGAGGCATTGTAGCATCTGTGACCAGAGAGTATGCGCTTGACCGCGCGAGTGTTGCGAGCGGTTCTCAGTCAGTAGTAGTCTTTGCGAGTTAGTTGTCGCTATGCAGAGTAGCAGTCAGTCTGTCGTTGCGAGTCTGTAGCTCTGTCTAGTTGAGAGCAGTACTCAGTCTGTAGTCGTCATGCAGAGCGGTCGGTCAGTAGTAGCAGCCCAGTGCGGTTGTGCGATGTAGGCGGTCGGCAACAATGGTCAAGATGAGGAATAAGGTATACTGTTAATTAATATAATCATTAGATAATGAAAAATTTTATTTATTGTAATTATTCTCCAACAAGTCTCCCAATAATAATTTTTTATTTCAAAAGCATTTTCTCAAAAGTTTAATTTTTTTGAACTAAAGATCTCGTTGCACTTCCCATTTCATTCCACTTCTTTTTGAAGAAAAATTTCACCAGAATTACAAAAAAAAAGGAGAATATTATTATTTGCAATGTAGTTCCTCCAAGTGGTGCGCAACAACAAGAGCAGATATGTGACATCCATTTATTCTGAGGTAAGACTTTAATTCTGATTGTTTTTTACACAGGGCCAAAAACCGATATTTCGGTTTAATTGAATTTTCTTGTCACTGAATGGACTTTAATTTTTTGAAGGATTTATAATTGAGTCAGATTGCGAATTTCACATTTGTTGCCATTGTCAGTACATTTGATTGTGGGCAGGTTACGCATAGAGCCATGTCCATCAGCATTTCTAATTAGTATCGTTATTTTCTTTTAAAATTTTTGTTGGGAGGTTACACTTGGCTCCACATTTCTATTAAGTATTGCTATATTTTCTTTATTTTAAAATTACGGTGGGGAGGTTACACTTGGCGACACCCAGTCCAGGATCGTATTTCGTTGAGAGTCTTTTGAGCGACAGTCAGATATCTGCTCTTATTTGCTTAGATAATTAGGATTTGGCGCAACGCTTTTAATAATATTGTGACTTTCTTTCTACAGGTCAACGGCAATTTGCTGCTTTGTTGTATTTGTGTGTTGCTTTTGCATTGTGCTTATTTGCTTTGTGAAAAATTTTGACTATTGTAAAAATGCCGCGAAAGACTGTGAATAGTGTATCGCGAAGTATTGTGAATGAAATTACCGACTTAAACAACGTGACCGATAGTAATTGTGATACGCAACGTAATGATGACAATCCTGCGTTCACTAACAATCAGTGCATTCCAACCACTAATGATGACTTTCACCTTAATGATGAACAAACGAACTCAATTGTCTCGTCTGTTAACTTGACGACAATTGATGACGCAGAATGCTCTATGGTAATGAGCGCTGCCGAGCTTAACACACCCGATTTAGAAAATCCAAGTAATGTACAGACAAATTTGTCTAATGAAAATGAACAGGATACTGAAAGTACGACGGATTTATTTAATTCCGAAATAATGTCTGACAGTGTACATCCGACTGCTCAGAATAACCAAATGGTTACAGTAAGCGTGAAAGTTCCAGATCCACCACTAAACAGCACAGAGAGTATAAACGCTAACTTTGGCTTTGAACAAATCATGGTAAGATTGCTACAACAACAGAGTGAAGATATCAAACAACAATTTAGTGAACAGGACAAAAAATTTAATAAAAATGATGAAAATTTCAGACAACTTAGGGAAGATAACAAACAACAAAATGAAAACCTCAAGCAACTTAGTGAACAGGTCAGACAACAAAATGAAAAATTTGACGACAATTCGAGGCAGCTTAGTGAACAAATTAAAGCTGTTGCCGCGCAGTGTCATGACACTAAGGAACAGTTGCGCGTGGAAATTGAGGCTTGTTCTCAAAAAAATAGCGAAGAAATTAAGTCTGTTGCGCAAGAATTAAGAGAAATGCAAACAGCCGCAACAGAAACACTCAGAGACGAAATTAGCGGAGTCGCTAAACAATGCTCTGAAAAAGCTGCACAATTACGGGACGAGTTTAAAGCAATGACGGTAGAACTTTCGCGCACTATGGACGCAAAGATAGACGCGAAATTCGAACAGCAGAACACTCAGATTAACGAGCGCTTTAGTCAGCACATACAGAACAGTGATACGCGTTTCCGCAGATTTATTCAAGATCAAAACAAAGTAAAACGACAAGTCATGGAAACAATCACTGCACAGAGACAAGAGGACAAACGTAAAATATTCGCGAAAGCGAAGACGTATGTAGACAATAATATTACTACAGTGTCCGACAAAATTAATACCATAGAACAATTGAACGCGGAATTACGGGATGAAATTTCTGATCTTAAAGCAAAAACGGATACACACACAGTAAATATTCAAACAGTGACAGATAGATTCGAACAACTAGATCTAACACAGGATTGCGATGTCATCAAAGCTGATGTTAAAAAACTGAGCGAAACTACGCGCAAGTTGCAAAAACGGATTAATGCGTCTGATTCTAAAACCGATGATCAGGTTAAAATACTGACTGAAAAAGGTGATGAATTGGCCAGTCGTATTGATGTTATCGAAAATACTAATGACAATAAATCAGACGATACTGCACCGGTTTCTTTTATCCAAACACCTGAATTTCAAAATTTACAGCTGACAATTAATGAAATCGATTCATCTAACAACACGTTACGTCGGAAGTTATCAAATTTACAACAAGAAGTAACAGAGATGAAAAACATGTCAGTTAATAACATACCACAACAGACGCCACTTTATGAACATGTGTCAGAGTCACGCAGCGTGTATAATGTGAGTAATTTACAGAGACTACGAGACGTAAAATCCGAAAAGCCACGCGACTTAAAATCTGAAAAGCTACGTAACTTGAAGTACGAAACGACACAGACAAACAGATTCACACACAAACCCGAACGTGTTCTCAAATTCAGTGACGAGAATGTTGATAATAAGCAGTGTGCATTTGTAAGAAAATGTAAGGAATTTAATAATGGGAGAACACAGATACACGCTTTGCACTGTATACGACAATTTATCTTTGTACATTCACCGCTATTACCTGTAATGCAGAAGCTAGCTTTGAACCTGATGCGACAATTTGCTATTGCATTTTCATCAGCATTGCCTGTAATGAAGAAACAACAATTAGCATGCAGACAGCGATTAACTTTTGGAATTTTACCGCTATTGCTTGCAACGCAAAAGCTAAAATTTATTTGCAGTGCGTAATTGACCTCAGGGGATTCATTACGCTTTAATGAATATGTGCCGTAGCGAGCATAGGGCCCCGAGCTGTAGTAGTGCTGTTTCATCTTTAGTTTTCTGCACTGCTGCCTTTTCTTCTACTATCCTTTATATCTATCAAAACTGCTCTTTAACTATTGCTCTACCTAGAATTAAGAAAAATATGTAATGAAAACGGGATATGACAAATCTTTACCGAATGTGACAATTTTCAGTAAGCACTCCCGTAATGACAACTACCGCCGTAATTTTAATTACAGATAAAAATCGTAATCATCAGTATGTGTAAAATTAACAGCAAACGCATTTTTTGGTAACAATAGACGTTTTCCACCACAATAGCATGAAAGTCAACCGCTTAGCATACCTAACCAACAATGCAGTCTACAAGGTCAACCAAACTTTAATGTTTCGCCGCGTGCACGTATAGTCCCAGATCCAACAAATAGTAACGCATGGCAGCAAAGAAATAACTACGTACAGACAACACACTATTTCAACTCGCATAGCAATACGCCGTATAGAAATTACTATCATGACAGACGTAAAAATAACGAGCACAATTTTCAGCGTACATTTTAATAACAGTCGATCTTATGAGCAGCAACAACATCAGCAACAACAAATAATCATGAATGGAACAGACAATAGGTGTCATCCATAGCGTAACACGTCAGTAAGAAATAACAGAACAGTTCATATAGTGGATATGCCACAGCATCCTCCCGTAAATAACAGGACGAACGATAGAATTTAACCAGATACAGCACAGATTGCATACTACAGTAACGCAAACATTACTTTTGACACGCAGAATTTTGTTCACGAGAATGTTATTTGAAACATGCTTTATTGAATGCTCTACTTTTATCGCACCCAGATCTCACCAGAAATTTTTCCATTGCCACTGACAGCTCTAACACCGCTTTAGGTGTACATATTTTTCAGGAAATTGAAGAAGATGGTTCTACAGTAATTAAAAACATCGCATTTGCAAGTCGCATTTTGTCACCTGCTGAACGAAATTATTCCGTTACAGAACTGGAAACATTATGTGTTGTATGGGCTTTTACGAGATTTCGGCACTTTCTTTATGGCAGACATACCACCGTTTACACAGACCATAGAGCTATACAATTTTTGCTTTCAGCTAAATTTACTCACGACAGATTAAGTAGATGGAAACTATATTTACAAGAAGTTAATTTTACGATTGTTCATATTCCCGGCACACAAAATGTTATAGCAGACGCACTATCGCGTTCTCTCGGCAACAATCAGCAAGACATCGCAACCAACTTCTGCAAAGCAAATTTCAGCGTCATGTACATTCAACAAGTTGCATTTGAAAATTTCATTTCGTCGTCATTACGAGACATAGTATTCTTTTTTTTCTTTCACATGCTTTGGTCAGCTGCGCGAGCTAATGCTTCTGTCCGTCAGCTGTGTTGTCTTCTGCTGTCACTACCAATTTACGACACTCACAAAACACAAACAAATGTTTTTCAGCAAATGATTAATTTTGACACGTGCAAACTATTACAGATAGTAACAAAGTAGAATCGGAACACAAAAGAACATGTCCGACCTCACTACCATGTTTTTGCTACATCTTTGTCGCTGTTGAACTCACTTCAACATTTGTTACTTTCACTCCATTACGCAAAGCTACTGCTAAAACTGTTTCAAATGCATTTATAAAACATTTTCTATCTCATGTAGGGCATGTAATGAAAGTAATTTCTGATAATGGATCTCAATTTCGTAGTAGTGTATGGACACGCATGTTACGAGCTAGAAACATTTCTCCGATCTATATATCCAAGTACCACGCTTCTTCGAACCCTTGTGAAAGATTAATGAAGGAAATTGGTAAGCTGTGCAGAATATACTGCCACAAAAGACATATTGATTGGGATACACACATACTCTCATTCCAAGATGTAATTAATTCCATTCCAAATGAATCCACTATGCTATCTCCGACTGTTATACTGAAAAACGTTGAACCACCGAACAAAATTAAAGAATTAATAGAATTCCCCAAAAATCGTCGCCTACGACACCACGAAATAATTGACATTGCGCTGAACAACATCAAACGTGCCGCAGAGCGCCGGAGAAGACAGCAAAAACAGGTTTGTACACGCCGCGACTTTCACGTTGGACAGAAGATATTAGTACGTACACACTATTTATCCAGCAAATTAAAAGGTAAGTGCAGTAAATTTGAACTTCTATACGCAGGTCCGTATCGGATTCGCAGTATCCCTCACCCCAATGTTGTACACGTCGAAACTTTGAGAACCAGAAAATCGAAAGGCAATCACCGTATCTCAAACATTAAACCGTTTATTGAGTGAAACCACTGTATGATTCAACACACTATGATGCCATTTACGATAATCATCAATAATTAGTCAGGTGAATTAATTGCATTAGTATTTTTTTTCTTGGCAAGTGCCCGGCAAGGTAAGGTTAGCAGGTCGCTTTTCTTGTCGTCACACATCAGACCATGCATATTTTTCCAGATGAATTTACACATTTACGACTATTTCTGCAATTATATTTATGTGACTACTTATTGATGATTATCGTATTTTTTTTCTTGGCAAGTGCCCGGCAAGGTAAGGTTAGCAGGTCGCTTTTCTTGTCGTTACACATCAGACCGTGCACATTTTCCATTTTTTTGTGTATATGACTGTACTCCAGTTTTGTTTGTATGCACTATGAAATAGTTAAGATATAACACACACCAGTCGACTTTGACATTTTTTTTTGCCTTATGACATCTCAACATCGTGACTGTTTCACATTTTTTTTGCTACTGCATTGTATTATTCTGTGTACATTTTTTCACATCCGAACACTGTCAATGTCTTGGACATATTACGTTTTCTGTCATGTTATGCTGTATGGTTAATTGTGTCACCATAAACCAGTCATTATTTAGTGGGTATAGGATTTAAATGCAAGACATTAATCTTTGTTCATCAATTTCAGAAAGGAATGATGATTCTAAGAAATAAATTTAACATAAATGGGAATTTCACCTACGGAATAAACGAAAGGAGATGCAATAACTTTATGAGGAAGAGTAAATGGATCAGGATTAACAAACATTAACAAGAATATACGATACTCATCACAGAATAGCAGTCTTAACTAATTTTTTCTTTCAGAATACAAGGTGATTGATGCAGGCTGTCAGAGAGAACTACACATCTTAGTTTTAGTGATGAAATATGCTAGAGATAAGGAATAGTTATGTAATGAGTAATGAAGTGATTTTTTGCAGATGATAGTGAATACTGATGAATAATGACGAAGGATATGGTATTATGAATAATGAAGTTTTTCTTTACAGGTGATGATAATGGTGAAGTTATGATGATATGGATAATGAAGTTTTTTTCTTTATGCCACATAGTTATTTAAGTATTTGTTGCGGTTTGCTTTGACAGCAGGTGTTACATTGCATAGTAGGATGACGGAAAGTTTTGGAAAGGACAGCTATGGAACACATTTTATACACATTTCACTACTTGTTAATTCGAAGTTCACTACTTTTCAGCATAGTGTGCGTTTCTTCTTTCAGGTCAATAATCCGTTTTTGTATTTTTTCCAGGAGAAGTTTTTCATGACACTTACTAAACCTGTTACTTATTATACCTGTTCTAGTACTTGCATTTTTATATTTTTTACCCATTTGTGTTTATCATTTATAAATGTGATCACATGTACTGCCTTGTTACATAATATTGCTACAGCTGACTCATGACGAATGACGTTACCTATCCTCATTTGCAGCAATAGGTCAAAAGCAAAAAGTATTATGCCTCAGCAATTAATTATCGATCCCAACGCAATGCATTGCTACCAAAAAAATGTATTACCAGTCCCACATAATGTCACTAGTTTATGATAATTCTGAATAATACTGATCAACTCTGAATAGCATGTCACTCGAGTAATGACCTCTTAATGAGACTATATTCAAAATAATGCTTTGTCACTAGCTAATAACTGCCACTGTTTATTGTAATGCCTGTGATTACTAATGATTTGACTGTGATTACTAATGATTTGACTGTAATTAACTGATTTTTAATAATGACTTTGCAATGATCTGAATAATACTGAATGATGAACTATGTTTTATTCTATTCAATACTTGATGGCCACTGAGTGCCAATAATTAATGTCAATCAACGAAAGTGTTATTAATTATGCCATTAATTAACTCTTGTTTTCAATGTTCATACTTTGTAATTGGAAATAAATGTGATTGTTTAATAATGCTTTGTAATTAGAAGAAGGCTAATAATTCTTAATATATTGAAATGACAAATGATCAATTAATTAACTGTAATTATACAAATGATTAATTAACTGTAATTAGACAAATGATTAATTAACGACAAATGATTAATTAACTGTAATTATACAAATGATTAATTAAAGACAAATGATTAATTAACTGTAATTAGGAGAAGGTTAATGATTCTTAAGTATACTCTGTAACTGAAAAGAATGCGATTATTTCATAATATTTTGTAACCAGGAAAAGAAGGCTACTGATTCTATGTAAAACAATTAATGAACATTTTTCTGTAATACTACATACTTGGTACAGAAATGTTCAATAACTGGCTATGAATGCCACGAACTATCAATGAAGACTGTAATTGTCAATATTATGTGACTTGATGTCCTTCACCTCATAAGCTGACTACCCTGAATTACTGCAATGTCCATTTGTCCTGTTTATCCCAGTGATCATGGAGCACTATATTTGGTTTTGCACTAATTCTACGTTGGTGTGCCTTGTAAGAGTGTGGTGTTGACACGACATGCTGTCCACCACCATGAGCGATGAAGACATTATTATGGTCCCACTGTTTGGTGTACCTAATGTACTGCCAAAATGAAAACATGGAACATTACTACGACAGTTCAGTGTCTTGGCTACACTGATAAATTCTGATGGGAAAAGAACTTCAAGTTGTGTCACTTGGTGTTGTACTACTGTGGAAAGATATGGACTTTCAGAGCAGCTGTGTGCAATCTAAAGTGCTACAACCATGATGCAATCCTTCCCTTTCCTATCCTGATTCTTGTCACATAAAGAAAAAATTTTTTTGGTAACATCATTTATGTTCATAAGTTATACATTTTTCGATTCGCTAAACTCCAGTGTGAGTACACTTATGTCACTGGTCGACATGATGTTTGCCATTATGTTTATTTGTTGTGAAAATACTAAAGACATTTTTCAGTGCATGTGCACTTTGGACATGAATTTTTTTTGCCATTATGTTTATTTGTTGTGAAAATGCTAAAGACATTTTTCAGTGCATGTACACTTGTCAACATAATATTTTTTGCCAGTCTGTTTATTTGTTCTGAATATGCTAAAGAATTTTTTCAGTGCCTGTGCACTTTATCTGTCAAAAAGTTTGTATATACTTTTTTCTGATTTGCTACTATGTTTAGTATTCACATTTTGTCCTTGTCTGATATATTTTGTACTTAGTGCGTGTGCACAACATTTAAATATTCTGTAAGTTGTAGGATTTTGTTAATTAAAGAAAAATTTTGCCGCGCTTGGCAAGTCCAAATGACTCACCATCGCTGCCAAATTTTTGCCCCCCGAGTGGAGGGTTATGAAACACGTATGTAACGCAGCAGCGATGGCGAGGCATTGTAGCATCTGTGACCAGAGAGTATGCGCTTGACCGCGCGAGTGTTGCGAGCGGTTCTCAGTCAGTAGTAGTCTTTGCGAGTTAGTTGTCGCTATGCAGAGTAGCAGTCAGTCTGTCGTTGCGAGTCTGTCAGTTCAGTCGTTGCGAGTCTGTAGCTCTGTCTAGTTGAGAGCAGTACTCAGTCTGTAGTCGTCATGCAGAGCGGTCGGTCAGTAGTAGCAGCCCAGTGCGGTTGTGCGATGTAGGCGGTCGGCAACAATGGTCAAGATGAGGAATAAGGTATACTGTTAATTAATATAATCATTAGATAATGAAAAATTTTATTTATTGTAATTATTCTCCAACAAGTCTCCCAATAATAATTTTTTATTTCAAAAGCATTTTCTCAAAAGTTTAATTTTTTTGAACTAAAGATCTCGTTGCACTTCCCATTTCATTCCACTTCTTTTTGAAGAAAAATTTCACCAGAATTACAAAAAAAAAGGAGAATATTATTATTTGCAATGTAGTTCCTCCAAGTGGTGCGCAACAACAAGAGCAGATATGTGACATCCATTTATTCTGAGGTAAGACTTTAATTCTGATTGTTTTTTACACAGGGCCAAAAACCGATATTTCGGTTTAATTGAATTTTCTTGTCACTGAATGGACTTTAATTTTTTGAAGGATTTATAATTGAGTCAGATTGCGAATTTCACATTTGTTGCCATTGTCAGTACATTTGATTGTGGGCAGGTTACGCATAGAGCCATGTCCATCAGCATTTCTAATTAGTATCGTTATTTTCTTTTAAAATTTTTGTTGGGAGGTTACACTTGGCTCCACATTTCTATTAAGTATTGCTATATTTTCTTTATTTTAAAATTACGGTGGGGAGGTTACAATATATACGAATAAAACACTTGTGATGGAAGATTATACACCTGAATGTTTGGTTAATTTGCAGCATTTTCTCTTACCAGTTGTCAAACCACGCGCCTCCTTTGTATCCTATGACACGAGCATGGGATTCTTCTCACATACCGCTACAGAGCCATTCCTAGCACAGCCAGGAATTGGCAACATTGCACTGTCACAGTGTTGCCAAATGCTTGCGACAATCACTTCCACGTATGATACTGAATTGACTCATTCAAATGGAAAGGGAATATCAAATGAATTTAGTGACTCGAGCTATATAATCCTCATGTAAACTAAGACACTCGGCATTTATTTAGATAATAAAAGTGAAGTTTGTATTCTCCACATAAGTGACCAATTTTTTATCTTTCATGATGTGTTATGAGGCTGAGCGGCCAATACCATGATGAGAGTGGTGTGCTGGCAGCAGTGTGTCTCATGCCACAGTGAGTCATCGGTTCTAACCGTGGTAGGTGCTAGCGTGTGTGACTTTTTTCTGATATATTTTATGGAGCTGCGAATTTACAGAAAAATTCTGTAACGAAATCGGACGGAAACCTGTAACAACTTACTGGGTCGCACTGCCAAGAGGACTTTATGTGTAATAGTCAGAAAGCAGAGATCTATGACCGCCAAGCTGCTTAGCAATACCAGCATCTCTGAAGAAATTCGAATCGACCGTCAACGATACGAATTTCAATATTGTTATTCACGTAAGACTCACATGCCAGGGTGATAAGTATGAAGGAAATGAACCTCTTGATTAGTGTAGGGCCCCTATACTTAATGTCCACAGTAGCGATTAGGAACTCTTTGCTGACATTTGCCAACAGCGGCTCTCGTAACTTACGTGTTTCAAGCTTCAATTGGATTAAAGGTATGTTATGTAGCAGCGATGGCGAGGCATGACAGAATCTCTGACCAGAGAGTTATTTATAGTCTGCGCTTGACCGCGCGAGAGTTCAGTTGAGTTGCGAGGCAGTAGTTGTACGTAGCGAGTCACGAGAGCATGTAGTTCGTCAGTGCTAGTAGCGCGCGAGAGAGAGCCGGAGTTGTGTGTGAGGAGTCGGCGGGCGTCGACATGGGGCTCTGGTCAAGATTCAGGACGAGGTATATTTTTTAAATAAGGTAATGAAGCAGCATTGCGCACATCTGAGAATGTAATGTATCTTAACTGTAACTAATTTATTCAAGAAGCGCCCCAATAATTGCTTTTCTTAAAAATGCTTGGTTTGAAAACAATCATTTGAATTGAAAGAAAGTTTCCCATGCATTTTCTTAAAGAAAAGTTTCACTTAAATTCAAAGTTGCACAGGGCCTAAGATCGACATTTCGGTCTATTTGCGTTTTCATTGTCACTGAGATTTCATCATCATTGAATTGTCTTACATTTTTGTGGGCAGCTTTCACTTGGTTTAGATTGCTATTTCTCATTTGTCATTGTCAAATTATTTTATTTGCTGGGAGCTTACACTAGGTTCTATTCTCGTTAACATTTAAATATTGTCTTTCAAAATTTTGTGGGGAGGTTACACTTAGCACGATTTTCATTGCCATTCAAATTTTTGCCATTCAAATTTTTGCCATTCAAATTTTTGCCATTCAAATTTTTGCCATTCAAATTTTTGCCATTCAAATTTTTGCCATTCAAATTTTTGCCATTCAAATTTTTGCCATTCAAATTTCTCCGGGGAGGTTACAAGCTATCCGGAGAAAAAGTGACAAAATTGCCCATATTTGAATATTTTAAATATCACTTTTGAACAGCGTTCACTTCTCCATTAGTTAATGTATGGACCTCTAAACAAGCAATTTGCCTCAGTAGCTATAGAGCAGGTTCTGAAAGGTATTGACACAATCTCTCGAATACATGGGTTTCTTTATTTGATTCCCTAACACATTACGGTGCATTTACTCCCTGTGCCTTGGCTAAGTTATTTTTGTCATGGATTCGTATGTGTTATTCTTAAGAATCTCCTGTGAAAGGAAAAAGAACTGGACCACACTTTAATGTCATTGTTCCTGATACAGCATGCTATAGTTAATTCTGTACCACATTGATGTATTGCATACTAGTGTAATGAAATACTTTTCAAATAAAAACGGTTTTGTGCCTTCGTTGCTATCGAGTATGAAACACAAATCGTAGACAGATCTGATGGGTCACCACTCAACATTAAAGCATTGTACACCGTCGAGAGTGAGGAGTGGTCCAGAAGTTGTCAGCAGAAGGCGAGGCAGCGCAGTGCCTCAGACCCCCGCCGGCTGGCAGCAAACGGGTGCCACAGATCTCAAGTGACTGCGATGCCCAGAGGCAGGTGGTCGGCCAAGAAATCTCTCGCTGAAATATTGTTAAACCAAGCTGTTATTACCGATGTGACAGAGAGAAATATATTGTAGTTTCACTTTTAATTATACTCATAGCTTCAGCACCAAGAGGAAGGGGGTGATAAACATTTTATCGATATGCGCTTTCAGTTACGGGACGTCATATTAGCTAGTCTCGCGTTTTACCTCAAGACTACAGTCGAAGTCAAAGCTTCCTCCGGGAGGTTCCGCCGTATACAAAGTTGTCGTATCGAGCAGATTGTGGGACAGAAGTCTGAGGAGAGCACGACTGTATTGTCCACATTACGTGATCGACTCGGCAGTCAATTTTTTGTCCAAGACTGTGTCTGCAACACATTGCACGCTGAAGACCCAGTAGCATTATGAAAAAAATTAGTTTGAATACTTTGAAGCTATAGTTAGCGTTGCTGTCGTGTGTGTGTGTGTGTGTGTGTGTGTGTGTGTGTGTGTGTGTGTGTGTGTGTGTGTGTGTGTGTGTAAACTTCCAATGGCCACTCAAGGAAGACAAGGATAAACAGTCTATACTATTGAAGCTAAACACATCTCCGTTTGTGGATAATCATTTTGAATATTTAGCACTATTGTACCACTGCTGTTTCACTCGTTTTCAACCAATGATTCCCACAGCTACAGAAACACTTCTTGTCCGATAGCACTACGTAAGTATTTTGTCTAAGAGGTATCACAAGATCAACCCGACACAAACTGTGGGAAGTTTGTTTTACAACCTTCGTACCTGGATAAAGAGCTTTTCCTATTTACGATATCTGTGAATGTTGCGGTATAAGACGATTTAAGAAGAAACTAAAAACTGGCATATCTGAAGGAGTTTAAAGAAATCGTCTTAACGGCACTATGTAAGCTTTTTGCCTTCCAAACCACGATAGAGTACGGCCGGTAAACGATTCACAGACAACCAGCGAAATGCGGCAAATTTCACAAAAGGAAAAGGGGGACTAAATGACTCCTACTGGATGGTATTGTTTTTGTAATCATTTAAATAAATCAGGTAAAACGAACAGTGAGGTTGTCAGTAAAAGCACATTACTGTTTTCAGTATGATGTTGCACTGCCGAGGACCTGTAATGATAAAGCGCCCGTTTAGGCCAGGCTTATTGTATACAAAAGTGGAAGAGAGAGAGCACCACTAAATTCTACAATCCGTATGCATTGTATACACACAGAAATTACTGTTGCAGTGTACTTATGGAGCCTATTGGGTTGAAGCATATTTTCCGGTGAGAGAGCACTGGCAAACAGTCTTCGCTACATTACGGTCAACGACGAAGTGTAAGGTCAGAGTGACGCCAGTTTAAGTAACCTAAATTCTAGCTCACTGAGTCGGATGCCGGTTTTGCAACTGTGAAATACTTTCGTACATTATAGAGGCGAACATTATCGGAATATTAGTTCAAATTTAATTTTGAACTTAGAATGAAAATCTTTCTTTTTATTGCATAGGAAACCAAAGCTCTATCTATTTTCTAAAACGTTCTGTTATACACAACTTGGAACAGGTCACGTTGACCAAATCATATGGAAGAACTGACAGCGACATAGCCAAGGGATCTTACGGCCTTCAGATTTTTCTTTGGCAGAATTCGGCAGCGTTCTCTAGGTGCAAGTAAATGAAAAGGGCAGCGCGTTTTTGTTATCAAGTAACGTTTTCATCAATTACTTTAGTTTTAATGTAATC
The DNA here is from genome assembly GCF_021461395.2 of Schistocerca americana. Taxonomy (NCBI): domain Eukaryota; kingdom Metazoa; phylum Arthropoda; class Insecta; order Orthoptera; family Acrididae; genus Schistocerca; species Schistocerca americana. Next base: position 237,688,313 of record NC_060127.1, read on the forward strand.
TACGAGTAATTGCTCATGTTTGATATTAATATGAAAAGAATTCCGTAGGCAGGGAAAGAACCTGTTGTTGGGCAACTACTTCTATAATGACCAAAAGGTATTAAATGATCCTCAAGCACATGGATTCCAGCAACGCTATGAAGAAAATGATAATCGAAAAACTCCACTCTGAATTATCCGGTAACTTCAAACTATTACCGTCATTATTACTAAGAAATTTGCTGAATTAGTGAAACTTTAAAATGGCTTCACATCTAGGGTGTGATGCCTAGAAGAGTCCATACGTGCTGCTGACATGAGAATAGCATGATGTCCGCGTCAGAAGCTTGCTTCTACTTGGCATTTTGTCCACCGTGACTAGTCAAGTAAATGGTTCATTTTGTAAGCTAAGCACATCATCCGTTACAGCACACACCTGGGGCTGGGAAATGTGGCCACGATGGTCTGGTGGAACGAACTATCACAGGTGAAATGAAATGCGTGGGTTCAGGCATTTACTTTTAAGAGGCACAGACAGAATTACTTTACCTCTGGTAACTTCAAGAGGAAGACGCTATAATCCAGAATCCGCATTAAACATCAAATTGCTTCATTACCAACAGGGGCTGAGACGGTTTACGTTGGGAAATGACAGAGGCGGAAGTCGTGGTAAACAGAAATACTGCCGGCAGTAAATTTAGTTACATTCGAGAATTTTATTTTATTTGATGAACCGTTAGCCATTTAAATGAACAGCGCTCTTAGTGACGTTGAAAAATTTGGTGCTGGACTGCGATTCGAATTCGTATCTCCTCTTTCAAGGATCTGAATCTTTCGGAAGAGTATAGTTCAATCATTTCGTTCCTTTTTCCCAAGACGGCAATCTCTTCAAGGTCTCCTCCAAAGGTAAGTATGTGGGTCCGAATCCTGCTCAAGTACGAAAGTATTCATAATTTCATTTCAAGCCGTATCACGTGCGCACCGGCCTGCTAGTGAAAATTAAAAATGCACGTTAATGTCCATTCATGTGTTGCCAACAATCATTTCTAGTCAAACACGCGAACATCTTACTTTTGGTGAGTAAGCAATTGATACTTAAAGGAGGACGGTAGGTGTGCGATTCGATTGTCACACAGGCACAAAAATTTTTATCATCCACGAATATAGCTTATTTTAGATTCAAACACCAAGCAGCTGGTAAGAAAAACCGATACGTAACATTTGACTTAACGTGTTGGTTTCGTATGTCCGTCGTAGAACTTCATGCATTTAAAGATGAAGCGCATGATGTGAACACTTAGTTAACAGGGACGAAACGATGTCAGATATACCTCCATTCAGAAGTAATAAACCGGGACTCGTATCAAGACCTTTCGTGGTTTATTACAAAAACTGTCGTCTTGTATTTTCAAGTTCAGATTTGGTTACGGATATACACGAAAATTTCGGTAATTTAAGACTCTTTATGGCTAGTCAGTAATATGATATGATTAGATTAGATCGTCTTCACACTCTGCATGAAAACTATCACAACTGACCTACATTTCACGTTAAGACTACCCCACGTGCCAGTTCTCGAAATATTCTCAGTAGTGTTTCGCAAAAAGAGTGCCTTCTCTAACGGGAATTCCCGGGGGGTTCCTGCAGCGTTTACGTAATATTCGCATGACGATCGGACCCACCGGTAACGGATCTGTGTGTGTGTGTGTGGGGGGGGGGGGGGGGGGCAAGCTTCTCAACTACCCTTAACGACATGGTGGGGAGTTTTGAGACTTACTCTACAACCGACTGCACCACCCTTTCTACCAGCAGCCCCCTTTGTAGAAAACAGTTACACTTTCCTAGAATTCTCTCAGTCGCCTGAAGCTGGCAGTAGTAGGGAAGGCGAACTGTCCTTTCCTCTCGTACCGCTTTGCGACACACTGCCTGGATATTTGTTTGACGTGACATTACTTTCCCCTCAACAGTAGTAGTCGATACCAGTAATATTGACCTGTGCGAAACTAAGAATCTCATTGTATACAAAATTATATGAATTTTTCAGGAAAACGGCTGTTATATTTCAAGCTAAAATTTATGAAAAGGAATTACTTTATTTTCGCTGTTACAATCGATATGTACTATCTCTAAAAGTACAGTTGAAACTTTTTTACACATTTAAAACCACGAAGTATTTGACACCCTTAATAATAACAATATTGGAAAGGGTTTACAATTGCTATTACCGCAGAGTGAAGGATTAGTAAGCATGGCTCTGATGTGATCGGAAGTAGTTTTGTATTTTGGGCGAACAATGTAATTTCGGCGTTATTAATGCGAAAATGCAGAAGAATTTGTGATGTATAAAATGTGACAAAATAAATTGTCACTGCAAAATTTGTTTTTACGTTAATCTTCAAATGGAAATGGAAATGATCGTATGGCAGTGTTGGCCTGCAGGCCCCATTCGGTGGAGTTGGGCCGCTGCATTGCGAGTCCACCTTAGGTGACGCCACATCGGCGTGACGGTGGACGCACAATACCCAGTCCCCTTCCGGGAATAGAACCCGGGCCTCATGTGTGGTATGCGGAAACGTTACCGCTAATCTGCAAAATTATTTAGATTGGTATGTTTACCTAAGACAATGAAACACGGGATGGAGTCGCAATATTTACGCCGTGAAAAGAAGTGTACGACGAAATAGTTGTATCGAGTGACAAAAGGACGATAGTCCACCTCAAAAAAAGAGTGAGAAACATGCCGAACAGTGTGTGGATGGTGAAAACACGGTGAATATAGAACAGCGTTAAAAGTGGTAGTGCGACCTCCAGACCAGATGTGAGGTAACTCAAATCATCCCACTGATGATGGCTTAAAACAGAAACGAAACGCGTATGGATTCAATAAAATAAATAGCAGCAGGAAAAGGCAGTTCGATTTGCAAAACAAGTATTTATATGCTTGCTGTGGAGGATATCCACAGAAACAAACTTGTTATTTAGATCAGTTGAACCATGAGAATCTGGCATGCGAGAATTTCAGCTTCAGGAATTAGACCCGTAGACACAAACAACTGGAGCCAACTCTACGTATCTTTTCTTGTAAACTAAAAAGTTTATTCTAATCTTACTCCTGTCAAATCTTCAGAAAAGGCTTTGTAATTGTTGTGTACATAGTTCCGCGTAGTCAGCGCGTACACAACTTTCCCACTAGAGCGCGCCCCGCTAAGCACAACAGCGCAGGCGCAGCACTCGTCCGTCTCCGCACTACGATATGGCGCTGCCTTAGAGACGGACCAAATTCTGCTTCCGCCGATCCGCGCATTAATGTGTAACACAGCCAATGAGATTGCTGCTGACGTAGAACCTTTTCTCCTCGCAGTGATACCTGAACGCGCGAGTGTACAGACCTCCGATTCATGCAGACTGACTAATCTTATTAGGGGCAGACAAACTTTACTATAGACTGGTATAGACTATCATATTCCTGTACATAGCCATGAAGATAAATGAATAGACACTTTGTCAAGTATCAGAGATATGTGAGAATAAGATTAAGGTACCAAGACCAAAGGAACTTCAGATTCTCAATTGTAGATAGCATCCAGAATCAAGTTAAGTAATGTCTATGCTTTTTATTACTTTGAACAGAACTTGATTAATTTTCAGACACACTTATTAAAGTTGGTCACCGTCACCATCAATCTGCTACTCTAAGCGTGCAAGTGGCATTTCTATCGTCTGACCTAACGGCAGAAGATAAACACGCCACGATAAGACCACGAGACATATTACTGACACTCGCCTACTTCGTTAGAGCGACAAGTGAAATAATCTGATGGTGTGTGTACCGAAAGTCTTACAGTACGCACACCACAGTAATCTACCCCTGCTTCCTAATTGCTGCTATTCTTCACTGATGTGCAAATTCGAGCAGCATACCACTAATAATGTATCCGAGTATTACCACAATTTTTTTCTGCTCATTTGCAGTAACACACATTTAGAACAAACCGCCACGCATCACATCAAATGGAACTTGCAGGAAAGTCATCCCGTGTCCTTCCGCAGTCACTAAACGATTCTTCCCAATTTTCAACAGCATCATCAGCAAACGGTCACAGACTGTGTGCATGTATAATATAACAGAGCTCGTGACATCCTGCTACAGGTGCCCTCGTCTCTGATGAAGACTCGCCGGCTGGGACGACTCGAGAAGTCTCGTGGCCTCTCATGTATGTGAGGACCTGTTCCGTACACTACCGGCTCTGTCGGAGGCTCGGACGCGCGCGCGCGCGCGCGCGCGCGCGCGCGTGTGCGTGTGCGCGTGTGCGTGTGCGCGTGTGCGTGTTTCTTTTACCCTTCCTATAGACTGGAGTCACCTGCATTTTTTTCCATTCACTGGGGACACTGAGCTTTCACGCCATTCGCTAAGACAGTAAGTACATCACTTTGTGGTCTAAGTTTACCGTAACATTGCTACTGATAGGCGCAATTCACAGGTAACGCGTGGTAATTTATCGTTTTCGCTCTCGGTTTTCTGTGTCTCGCTGTTATGTCCTTAAACTTCCCATCCATTCACTAGGTGTAATGGCCTTACGACAGCTGTATCTCAAGTAGTACTAACTTTAACAAATTTCATGGTAGTTTCTTGAAATATTTAATGAAACTTTTCCAATTAAAGCCAGATGTAACAAAACGACTAAGAAGATTAAATGGATAGCTCGGGGTGTTTACCGTAAATACATAATGAACTGAAATATGACATTTTACTGTGTATGTGAAACATTATAAAGCAATCTTCAAAAAAATTGTAAAGGCAGCAAAACAAATGGCAAACAATAAGTTTATTTTACAAAATAATAGTAAGACAAAGGCAGTGTGGTCTGTTGTCAAATCAGAGCTAGTAATGAAATAACTACTGACTTTAAATGGATGATAATGTTGTTCTAAACCCAGCTCAAATATTGAACACACTAATCTTACGTGTTAAAATAAATTCTTCATAAATGTAGCAAAGTCCGAAGTTGATGTAGCAGGATAGAGTAAAGTAAATCCCTTTGGACTCTACCAAGAAGCTGAGTATCACACAGATTTTAGAAGAGTCACAATAAAGGATGTGAAAAATGTTATATTGTCATTAAAAAATGAAAATTCTGCTTAGTGGGATAGGACACCAAGTAAAGTGATTAAAGCAGTATATGACATAATAGCACAGCACTAGCTAAAATAATCAACCCATCTTTTGAACAGGGGTGCTTTCCTGCTGTGTTAGAAATAGGGCGATAGTTTGCCATATCTTCCCTCGACCTTTCCTTAAACAGAGGTCTCACTTTGGCATATTTTATTCTCCCAATCCTGTCAAAAGTGTTTGAGAAAGTAGCTGCAAATCAGATCAAAAATTTTATCGTAAAAAATGATATTGTAAGTAACCAATTTGGATTCCAACAAGGAAAAAATACACTGGATGCAGTAAGTAACTTTATTGAGAAGATATGCAAATCATTGAATCAGAGGAGTAAAGTCGCAGGTATGTTCTGCTATCTTTCAAAAGCATTTGACTCTGTGAACCATGACTTGCTTATCTGCAAATTAAACAAATATGGGATTAAGGACAAAGCTCTGAAATGGCTCACATCATACTTTCACAACAGAAAGCAAAGGGTGTCACATCAAATGCACTGAATTATTCTAAATGGAGTACAGTATCGCAAGGTGTGCCTCAAAGCTCCATTTGAGGCCAATCCTGTTCCTATTCTATGTAAATGACTTGCCCATAAATATAAATTCCCCGTCAGTTCTGTTTGCAGATGACACTTCTGTTTGAAGACGATGCAGAAAAAATTCATTGTGAGCACAATGGGTACTTTAGAAAACTGGTTCCAGTTAAATGGCTTGAAACTGAACATTGCAAAAACCAATATGGTACATTTCAAAACCAAACATTTGAAATGTGTGCATCTTAAAATACATCACAATCATCCTATGGAAGAAGTTAAACTTGAGTACACATATTGAGTTACTGTGTTAAGTTGTTGTCCACATTTAGTCCTAGGGATTTGACTATCAAACTAAGCAGCTTTGCATTTGCAATGCAAATACTAGCAAATTCTACTGACATGAGTACACGAAAAATAGCAATCATAGTTATTTTGAATCTGTCATTAGGTATGGTATTTTCTGGGGAAATTCAAGTAGTGTATCTCGAATACTGAAACTGCAAAAGAAAATTATATGATACATGTGTAGTGCACAACAAACAAAATCTTGTCGCCCATTATTTCGGAACCTGCAAATCCTAAGAGTTCCCTCCATATACATTTATGAAATTATAATCTTTGTACACAGCAGACAAAAATTATTTGAGAAAAATCATTTTAATCACACATGTAACAGAAATAAAAATTTTATGTTACCCACACACCATTTGAAATTACATGCACAAACTCCACAGTGTATGGGGATGAAAATATATAACAAGCTAATGGGAAAAAATATATTTAATATGAAGCCAGAGTGTCTAAAAATAAGGCTACAGCAGATTCTGTGGGATAAATGCTATTATTCAGTAGAAGAATTCATAGATGACAATTTGAGAAAGGGGTAATTATTAGTCTTTTATTGTATGTGTAAAAAAATTGTATTGTACCATTTGTTAAAATCAGTTTGAATTGTTAGTTTTTTATTGTATGTGTATTTTTATATTGTATTATGGTACCATTTGTTAAAATCAGGTGTTGTATGTATATGGTAAAACATTACCAAAATTTTGACGTGTCTCCTGTACCTGAATCAAATGATTTAGATTATGTACGTTATGAGAGTAATAAACCACAATTCACTGTGCCTCCAGTGGCGAGGAAGCAAACACTTATAAAGGCGAGAATCAAAAACACGACGCCATTGGAAAAGGAGCTACACGATCATACAAAATGCCAGAGATGTAACTGAGCAGTAATGTATGTCTTGCAAAAACTTAATTTGTGACTGCAAAGTGTGGCTCTGGATGTAAAGTGCTTACCTTTGTGGCAGAGGATACTTGACCGTGTAACATGTCTTAGGGTTTCTTTTTGTTCTGCTTCATATGGAGTGTGGGAAAAAACGAGTGCTTAAACTCTTGTATGTGCGCGCCGAGTAATCAGTATATTTTCGTGTGCCCGGCCCCTGTGTGAGTGATACGTGGGGGAATGGTTCTTTAAATTTGGTAAGCAAGCTTTCACAGGCTCTCTCCGTTTGTGTTCACGTGTGTGACAAGCTGAAGAACTGAGTGGCACTCTCGGGTATGTCAAACATGTCAATATTCGTGCTGCCCTTCATACACATGAGAGATCGGGAACATAGCAGGTGAGTGATGTTGAGGGTCCCATACATCTACACTTACACTGGAAATGTGCTTAATTCATTAGATAAAAAATTGCATGGAACTGATATATGACGTATTTCATTGTGTAAATCAATATCCTTTTAAGTAAATTAGAATATTATAGTGTAACAGGAATTGCTGCAAAATGGTTCAAATCTTATATCTCTGGCAGGAAATAAAGGGTGTTATTAGTAAAGAGACAAGTATTAATGTATCAGGCATCATCCAACTGGGAACTAATTACATGTGGGGTCCCACAAGGTTCCATTTTAGGGCCCTTTTTCTTGTGTATATGACCATTCATCAATAACATTACCAGATGCCAAGTTCTTTTTGTTTGCCGATGATACAAACATTGCAATAAATAGCAAATCAAGTGTAATCTTAGGAAGATTAGCTAATAAAGAATTGGCTAGGAACTTGTGATTAATGTCCACAAATATTTTGTCACTAACCTTTGAAAAAACACTACATGCAGTTCAGAACTTTTAAGACTACGTAAGATCCCAGCACTGGCAAAAGTTAAGGGGTGTCCCAGGAGTATATGCCTAACATACGATGACAAGCAGATAGAAGCGGACAGTGTTAAATTCTTGGGATTACAGCTTGATAATAAATTCAACTGGGAGGAGCACACCACAGAACTGTTGAAGCGTCTTAAATCTGTTTGCAATGCGAATTGTGTCAGATATGGGGGATATAAAAATGAAAAAGCTGGCATACTATGCTTACTTTCATTCCATAATGTCATATGGGATTATTTTTTGGGGCAATTCATCACGACAAGCTAAAGTTTTCCGGGCAGAAAAACGTGCAGTGAGTTATATGTAGTGTGAACTGAAGAACATCCTGCAGAAGCCTGTTTAGGGAACTAGGGATACTAACTATTGCTTCCCAATATATTTATTCCTTAACAAAATTTTTAAGTGTTTAGTAGTTGTATTACACGTTTATTACCTTATAAATAAATAAAAAACTATTTTAAATTCAGTGCATTAGCATTTGTAAAATGATTCATATGACGGCCATGCCATTTGGGACTTGGGGAGTGGTACATTAGCTTATTTATTTGAGCTGTAAATATTTGTCATGTATTATTGTTTTTCTGACAAGTTCTACATTCTGGAGGACCACCTCACTACAGATCAATTGGAATGAAAGTAAATCTAATCTAATCTGAGAAACAGCGTCAACTCTTTCTGTATGTAAGCCTAGACCAGACTTACTTTGGATTCAAACAGGATCGACGGCAGTTGAGAGATATATATACCAGATAAATAAAGAAATAAATAACAGGTCCCACATGGTACACAAAGCAGGTTGTTACACCATTACAGAAGCTACGAAGAAAAGCACGCCAAATTTAAGACAACGTAAGATCCCAGCACTGGCAAAAGTGTTTTACAGAAGCTGGAAACTTTGCGCCAACTTCTGCAACGAAAATGTCCCGAAATCTGGCAGAATCCAAAGAGATTTTCGTCGTATGTAAAGTACAACGTCAACACTCAATCGATACCTTCACTGCGCGATAAAAAATGGTGATATTGATGAAGTGGCACTAAAGCCGAGTTGCCAAACATGATTTTTCCGAAATACTTTCAGCAAAGAAAACTAGGTAAATATTCCAGTACTTAAATCAAGAACTACTAACAAGATGACTAACTCAGCAGCTGGTATCCTCGTTGAGAAGTAGCTTACATCACTTAATGAAAGCAAGGCCTCCAGTTCAGACTTTATACCATTGAGGTTCGTTTCAGAATACACTGATACAGTAACTCTACATTTAGCAATCACATACAACCGTCTGCTGACAAAGATCCACACCTAAAGACTGAAGCTGCACAAGTCACACCAATACCCAAGAGACACGGGTCTGTAACTGAGCGAATTACTCTCACTAACGCAGATTTGCAGCAGGATTTTGGAACAAACTGTGTTCGTACATCAATTATCTCGAGGAAAGCTACTTGTTGACACACAGTCAACACCGGTTCAGACATCTTTGTCGTGAAGCAGCGCAACACAACTAACTCTTTAGTTCCGCAAAGTAGTGAGTGCTGTCTACAGGGGGACCTCAAACTGATTCCACGTTTTTAGATTTCCAGGCTTTCGACACACTTCCTCAGACGGGACTTGTAATAAAATTGCATAACTATGTATTATCGTCTTAGTTGTTCGCTGGAGTCAATTTCCTGTCAGAGGTCAGAGATCTTAATAATCTACGGAAAGTCATCTAGTAAAACAGAAGTAATATCCAGTGATCTCCAAGGGAGCGTTATAGACCCTCTGCTGTTCCTGATCTACACAAACGATTTAGGGGACAATCTGAGCAGGCCTATACTGTTAGCCAACGATTCAGTCATTCACCGTCGTGTAAAGTCGTCAGTCGATCAAAAACGAATTGCAAAATGGTTTAGAGAAGATATCTGTATGACGCAAAGAGAACAGAGCATCCACATGTGAACGAGAAGATATCCGCTAAATTTCGGATTCACAATGCGTCGACGTAAAGGCTGTCAATTCAGTTTAATAGCTAGAAATTACAACTACGGCATAATAAAACTGGAACGATCATACAGAATATTGTGAGGAAACCAAACCGACGACTGCGATTTTCGGCAGAACACTTCGAGAGAGCCACGGCTTCTACAAGAGAAGAGTGTACACAAGAAGCTTGTCCCCCAGGTGTGGGATCCGCATCAGATAGGAGTGACGGAGGACAACAGTAAGTTGGAAGAAGGGCCGCTCGTTCTGTATTATCGCCAAGTAGGGGAGACACTTTCACGGATATGATACGCGAATTGGCGTGGCGATCGTTACAACAAAGGCCTTTTCCGATGCTGTGAGATCTTCTGATGAGACTTTGGTCACCAGTATTCTACTGGAGTGTGGCACCCAGAGCTCGCACGACGCTACTCAAGTGTTCGCGAGCCCCGCGCGCTGTTCGCGAGTGGAACGGAAGAGAGAGCGCGAAGCTGGGTCCATGAACCCTCTGCATCGCACTTCGTTTTGAACTGCAGATTACTCGTGTGGATGTAGATTGTGTCGAGCGTCACAGTACTGATATGTTATTGCAACGTTGCTGGCTTGTGTCTCTTGCTCATCTGCATTAACTTACACTGAAACTGTATTTGATGTCATGAATGGCAGCTTGCTCTACACGTAGAAAAAATGCAGAGTCAACCTGTGTCCTCATGGAGTCCCTTCCAAAGCTGTTTCACAGAGGAAGACCGCACTCCAGTTCCTTCTCTAAATCCTCGCACAAACGACAACATGGCTGACATCGAAGTACGTGTCCAAGGAATAGAAAAGCAACTGAAATGACTCAGAGGAAAGTCCACTGGACCTGACGGGATACCAATTCGATTCTACACATAGCACGCGAAAGAACTTTCCCCCCTTCTAACAGCCGTGTACCGCAAGTCTCTAGAAGAACGGAAGCTTCCAAATGATTGGAAAAGAGCACAGGTAGTTCCAGTTTTCAAGAAGGGTCTTCGAGCAGATGCGTAAAACTATACGCCTATATCTCCGACGTCGATCTGTTTTAGAATTTTAGAACATGTTTTTTGCTCGCGCATCATGACATTTCTGGGAACGCAGAACCTATTCTGTAGGAATCAACATAGATTCCGGAAACAGCGATCGTGTGAGACCCAACTCGCTTTAGTTGTTCATGAGACCCAGTAAATATTAGATACAGGCTCCCAGGTAGATGCCATTTTCCTCGACTTCCGGAAGACGTTCGATACAATTCCGCACTGTCGCCTGACAAAGTAAGAGCCTACGGAATATCAGACCAGCTGTGTGGCCGGATTGAAGGAGTTTTTAGCAAACAGAACACAGCATGTTGTTCTCAATGGAGAGATGTCTACAGACGTTAAAGTAACCTCTGGCGTGCCAAAGGGTAGTGCAATGGGACCATTGATTTTCCTATTATATATATATATATATATATATATATATATAAAATAGGAAAGTGTAGAAGCACGGGAAGGTATCCTGTTTGCTGATGATTCGACAGTTCTATTAAAAGGTGGAAACAGCGATGAGCTGCAATCAAGTGCTCCACGAGTCGGGCAGACCACATCCGCCAGCAAGGCTGCGGTTTCTGTGGGTTGTTCTGTTGTGGTGTACAGACATTCACCGCGACCGAATTTTTGTTTAGGATTGTAAAGTCGAGAGCGTCCTGTTACAAAACTCCGTTGTGTTCCACTGTGAGAGAATATGAAACAGCTTTCCACCGGTACGCTTAGTACGTTTAACCCAACACGGAAAATGAATATGACTACAGCAATAACTCTAAATAGCCACACCTAAAATATTTAGAAATATTGTAGAGAAATACACCAGCAGTTTCAGTACCTTTACAATTGAAAATAAGGCAGTCCCAATAATTAAGAGGAATAATTAAAGAATGGAAGCGTGCAAACATGTAGCAGTACTCAAACTTCCACTACCTTGCGACAGGGAAGTCAAAACAACCTTCCGTGACATTAAAAGCAAGGGTGATAACATTGAGTGCAACGGGAATTCCACTGTTAAATGCAGACGAGAGAGCGGATAGGTGGAAAGAATACATTGAAAGCCTCTATGGGGGAGAAATTTTGTTCGACGTGATAGAAGAAGAAACAGGAGCCGATTTAGAAGGGATAGGGGACCCCCATGTTAGAATTTAAAAGAGCTTTGAAGGACTTAACATCAAGTAAGTCAGAAGGTATAGATAACATTCCATCAGAATTTCTAAAATCGTTGGGGTAAGTAGCAGCAAAACGACTATTCACGTTGGTACGTTGAATGTACGAGTCTAGCGACATACCATCTGACTTCCGGAAAAGCATCATCCACACAATTCCGAAGACGGTAAAAGCTGACAAGTGCGAGATTTACGGCACAATCTGCTTAACAGCTCCTGCATCTAAGTTGCTGACAAGAATAATATACAAAAGAAAGGAAAAGAAAATTGAGGATGCGCTAGATGACGATCAGTTTGGCTTTTCCTGTAAAAGGCACGGGAGAGGTAATTCTGACGTTGCGGTTAATAATGCAAACAAGACTAAAGAAAAATCGAGATACGTTCACAGGATTTGTCGACCTAGAAAAAGTCGTTCGACAATGTAAAATGGTGCAAGATGTTCGAAATTCTGAGAAAAATAGGGGTAGGCTATAGGGAGAAACTTGTCATGTACAATAGCCAAGAGGGAATAATAAGAGTGGACGGCCAAGAACGAAGTGCTCATATTAAAAGGGCCCCTACTGCTCAATCTGTACATCGAGGAAGGAATTATGGAAATAAAAGAAAGGTCCAGAAGTGGAATTAAAATTCAAGGTGAAAGGATATCAATGATACGATTCGCTGATGACATTGCTATCCTGAGTGAAAGTGAAGAAGAATTACATGATCTGCTAAATGAACAGTGTTGTGAGTACAGAGTATGAACAGAGAGTAAATCGTAGAAAGACTAAGGAAATGAGAAGCAGTAGAACTGAGAACAGCGAGGAACTTAGTATCACGACTGCTGGTCGCGAAGTAGATCAAGTTAAGGAGTTCTGCTACCTAGGCACAGGACGGAGCAAGGAGGACATCAAAAGAGTAGCAATGGCAAAAGGGCAAAAGGGCATTCCTGGCCAAGAGAAGTCCACTAATATCAAATATCGGCCTTAATTTGAGGAAGAAATTTCTGAGAATGTACAGCATTTTGTGGAAGTGAAACGTGGAATGTGCGAAAACCGGAACAGAAGAGAATCGAAGCATTTGAGATGTGGTGCTATAGACGAATGTTGAAAATTAGGTGGACTGATAAGGTAAGGAATGAGGAGGTTCTACGCAGAATCGGAGAGGAAAGGAATGTGGGAAACACTGGTAAGGAGAAGGGACAGGATGACAAGACATCTGCTAAGACATGAGGGAATGACTTCCATGGTACTAGAGAGAGCTGTAGAGGGCAAAAACTGTAGAGGAAGAGATTGGAATACATGCAGCAAATAGAGGAGTTAGGTTGCAAGTGCTACTTTGAGATGAGTTTGGCACAGGAGAGGAATTCAGAGGAATTCGTGTCGGGCCGCATCACACCGGTCATAAGACTGACTGGGGGGGAGGGGGGGTGGGAGAACTTTGCGGCGCAACCAACCTATGGGAGAAAACCGCTAAATCAAACCTACTGCAGCTCACAGTCCCATCCCCCAATTAAATCACGGAGGAACAACTTACGGAAGTAACTACCCCACGTCTTATGGAACCCACCACCCCCTTTGACGGTATTTGTTGGGTTTGGATTGTCGGAGTCCACACGAACGTGTTCAGAGACCTGTACCCACTAAAAATCGGACATACGCAACAGACCACCTCAGCCACACTGCCGATCTTGAGGAGCGAGTTGATACTCAAGTACAACAGTTAACAGACACACTGTATACTTTGCCGTATTGCAGCGCGCATTATCAGAAAAAAGGCATGTGTAAGTAAAGATGCGATGTAGGAGATTGAAGGACCTTCCGCAACAGTGAACTGCTTTGTCATTAGCCATTAATTAATAGACTGAGTTACTGATTTCTGATCACCCAATAACCGTGTGCACAAACAACATTCATGTACCCAAAAATCAGAAGTAAAGAAACGTGCATAGAGGGACATGCATTCATCTGATTGAGAAATTTCTAGTCTAGTAAAAACAGGCAAGAGAACAGATGGAGATGCCCTGACATTAACTCAAGACTGTTAAAAAAGTCACTATACAGTCGGACAGTATCGTGAAACTAACTTTGTAGGCACGGAGTTCACTTTCAGAAGAACGAATGACATCGGCACTTATTAAACTAACACTGTTCCGGTAACTGACCAAGGTAACTTGTACTCAGGGATACTGGCGACTGAGTTTAACATCCAGGGACTATCTGGGAACCCGGTACCAGTTGCAAGTTCCCTAATTAATGCATTACAGCAACTATAAAAATTCGGTTTTCAATATTTCGTGTAGTTATTGACTGCTTTAACGCAAAAAGACACACTAAATGTTTAACATACGATTGTACGTCTTACCGAGCAGATGTCTGCTAGTGTGGACAGCTGGGAACTGTCGAGGCAGCGCGACTCCTCGCGTGCGACTTTATTCGTCGAGCATCTCAAGGCGAGTGCACTTAGACTTCTGATAAACTTCAATCTCGTAAGCAGAAAAAAGTTTAGCAAAAGTTTGAAATTATGCTGCAAGTGAAATATTTAGCGCATTAACTCATTTGCAAAGCAGTCAGAAGTTTGACGCCGTCTTATAGACGGCAGTTAGAGTCTAAACAGTGGGCAATTTCCTGGCACATTTACAGCAGCTGGACTATAAGGTACTGAATTTTCACATATGAACAGGAACATGGAAATATCACTATAATAACAATATCAACATCTTCGTGATAATCATATGTACACCAATTATAGTAACTTGCGAACAACAAAGTTTGTCTTAACAGAATAATGGTAACATGCGTTACATGTAACAGCATAAGCACTCTGAAAATGTTTATGAACAGTGTTGTATTATTACCTAATTTTTTTCATTCACATTCTTCGTCACTGTAGAACTATTTATAAGGAAATGTGACTGTAAAACTATTTATAAGGAAATGTGACTGTAAAACTATTTATAAGGAAATGTGACTGTAAAACTATTTATAAGGAAATATGACTGTAAAACTATTTATAAGGAAATATGACTGTCAATAACTGAACTACTGCCTGGGGTAACATTTCTACAAACATATCTAAACAATCGTATGGACATTACAGAATAACGATGTATTTGAATTACTGCAAATTTATATCCATAAAGTAAGATGGAAGCAAAGCTTAAGTGCAAGCTGTTTTTCACCGCCAGGTGACAAACTAATTTAAAAACAAAGTTTCAAAAATTTACAAAGCGTTTACACAAACTTAGTTCACTATATTGGCATCAAAATAAACTTTACTGCAAACAAGCAGCTTGTAAAGTATCCAATTTACCAACTAGCATCATAAAAAGAAACTACACAAAATATACCATTTCTTTTTGTGTAGTAATATTGATAACACGTGTAGCAAGAGGAATGATGTGCAAACTAGACATGAAGGACACTTACTGAGGCTCAGTAGCCTCCCCTCAACACGTGCCACCCATCTGGTCACTAAGAAAGCCAGGGTGTCGCACAGTTCCTATTACAGAGAGATTCTGGAGCAAACTTTATCCGCCAAGTTTCATTAATGAACCCATGTCTGGAAGCGTACAAAGTCCCTTTTACAACTCCTACAAGTCTGTAATAGGAATTGTGACATGCCCTGGGCATTGGAAGTGGCTAGTCATCTTACATTATTCACTTTAAGTGCAGTGCTACAAATAGCAAGACCAATACTGTAGGTAAGTTCCAGATTCCAAAACAGTTTTAATGATTTAAAAAGATTGAGTGGAAAACTAGGCTTTAGAGTTTCTATGAATATGTGCCTAGATTTCCACATTATAAAAAAGCATTATGGCATCTCTGCAGTCATAAAATCATCTTTCAGCAATTACTGTATTAAAGAGGCGACATAAATAAACTCTCTATCATAGGCCGAGGTAATGTCTGGAACCACAAATTAACGATAAAAAACTTATAATTAATCTACCTTAAAATTTCCATCTCAAACTGCGTGGACACATTTCGTTGCAAAATTTCCACACCAAGCCAAATGCTCATTAACGTAAAAAATGTAACAGCACGGTGCGGCAATTTTACAACAGATTTCTTAATTTATATTAAATTTATTTGACACCACTGAAAATGAGCCATTAGCATGAATGGTGTGGTATTTGTTACTAAATAAATCGCCAAAATAACCATCATTCTTTTTTGATAGATTCTGAAGTCATGATATGCTGCCTGTCTGTTATCGGTAAAATATTCATACTTAATTGGCAGCTAAAATACAACAAATAACTATCATTTATCCATACCATTTAACTGGCACATTACATACAAACAAGGTCCGTTATTTGAGATGATAACTATTTCATTTACTTTCATTTAAAATACAATGCATCGTGTGAGTCTGTTGGAAATCCACAGCCTCTCTGCAGCATATTGTTGCTAAACGGAAGTGGGAAATGATGCTCAAACCACAAATATATAACAATTTTTTGGCTGAACGTATTACAGTTTACAATGAGAAAAAATTAAGCTGCAGAACAGAAACAAAGTTGAATACCATGTAAAGTATATCTAAAGTGAAAGGAAGGCCAGAGCTACTTCATGTGTTGTGCACACACAACCAACCCGACCAGATCTCACCGGCTGTGTTGAAACATTGAGAAGGGAATCGCACGTTTGAGGTGCTGGGCTAAGGCTGGCATCTGGCACCACATTTCTTCTGAGCCGGCTCCTTCCATACCGGACACAAGTGATAGCTACTGCTTCTGCGTAACATCGCATCCAGCGCAATACTAGTCCGGACACCTCGATGTAACTACAGCGTCGACGCGTGACGTAGAATCCACGACTTGCAGTCTGCGGCATTCGTGAAGTGCCCTCCGTACGCTGGTGTCCTGGCTTCTACAATACTGAGGTACACGTTTTTGGGACGGTGAGGCACGTACGTGGCTGCTCGGCAAGCAGGGCTTCTGACGCCAGACAGATTGGTGGAACTTGGTTGCCCTGCAGGCAGCTGACGTCCGTTGCCCGTGTAGGGTGCAGGTGAAGGCATCTGGCGAAGCTCTAGACCTCGTGTCTTCCCATTAGCAGACTAGCAAAACATTTGTCCAGAATGACAATGGTCTTTCTCCCAGTAGCTGACACCAAAATACAAGTGATAGGCTCAGGGCAGACATCCGTGAGGTCTGGATGAAAGACCCGACTCTTAAAGTAGCGTCTGGGAGACTGCTTATTAAGAAGGTATTGTTTTGGGGTGAAGTACGTCGTACTTGGCTCCAGCACAGTGCCCTGTCCTCATTGTCACTTCAATCTTCTCAAAACATCTGGCACCTCCAAACTTACTTTCGTGTCTGTCAGGAATGTCCAGCCTCTAGCATAACGTCACCGGAATTTTCAACGGCAGCCTGCTTTGTGTCACAAGCGTTTGTTCACTTGCCACGAAGGGCACTTCAGTGCCGTGCTCCTCTCCAGGATTGTCTCTCTAATGGCAGCAATAGGTTTCCAATATTCCCACTACTTTTCGTGAGGACATCTCCAAGAGCAGCAATTTCCCACGGTCAAGGACGCTTCCTTTAGGTAGGACGGCGAAAGAAGCCTTCCATACATTCACTTTTGTTGCAGAGAAACGTCTCCAACCATGCATCACGTTGTGTTCCAAATGCAGAACTCTTGCGACTGAGTATGTAATGGTAGGATCTCTGCCGTGTATACACCCAGTATTTTAGGAGCTGTAGCATTGCAGGCAGCCAGCCAGGATGAAACCTTCAGAATCACAGCCACTTCTGAGTTGCTCCCTTTACTACCAGCTGATGGGCTGACGGTGACAAATTTAATAATGCTCGTCAACAGCACAGTCTTCACAATGTTCAGATACAAGCATTGCCGAAAGTTTCCCCACATACATTGTGGAGATTCAAAATACTACTACTACTACTACTACTACTACTACTACTACTACTACAATGCCTGAGGAGGTCCTCCTCCCCATCAGAGAGAAGATTAAATAAAGAAAATGAAAGACACCCTCCGGCCTCGCAACCTAATACCGTCGGGGTCGAAAAAATCAAGAGTTGGCCAAGAGAGACCGACAGGAAAGGAAACAGAATACGCCTGACAAGGAAGAGGAAACAATGCCAGACGTCTTTAATAGTAAGCAGACAGCGAGACAGATACAACTTTTTTTAAATGGTCAAATACTATTTGACAAACAGAACAAAGATATGTCATATGTAAATCATACAGTATTAAATTTATGCTGAGGCAACATGTTGACAATACCATGTTCTCTAATACTGCAAGAACATTCTCTGGTCATGATACAACTCAACAATGGGTACGTTGTTGCATTACAGGCAACATTACAAAACTGAATACCTCCAAGGTACCAGATACTTGTGCTGTTACATTTACTGAATCGTTTGAACAGTAATTTTTAGAACACAATGAAATTTACGATTTAAAGGCCTCTGTAGTCACTACAGGGTACACCACAGCTAAAAAATAAATACTAGTATTAGAAGTATTTTCTTAACGTCCAGTACAGATGAAATAACTCTGCAGGTTGTTTGACCTGATCCTAATACACAAAATAATATATTTCACATTACTAAATTGCAATCAGACTGTATGAAATACTGAAATATGGGAGGGGCGTTCAGTAAGTAATGCAACAATTTTTTTTTAAAGCGGGTTGGTTTCATTCAGGATTTCAATACACCATATTATTCCCTGCGATTCTGCCTACAAAACCTTACTTTTCAACGTAACTTCCGTTCAGTGCCACGACCTCGCTGGTAGGGCTCGCACACCCGCGCGACACCACCACTCCACTCCGCTCTGCTGGTCGACGTCTCGTTGCACCGACAGCCTGCCTTCAGTGGACAGATCTTCAGTGGACAGATCTTCAGTGGACAGATCTTCAGTGGACAGATCTTCAGTGGACAGATCTTCAGTGGACAGATCTTCAGTGGACAGATCTTCAGTGGACAGATCTTCAGTGGACAGATCTTCAGTGGACAGATCTTCAGTGGACAGATCTTCAGTGGACAGATCTTCAGTGGACAGATCTTCAGTGGACAGATCTTCAGTGGACAGATCTTCAGTGGACAGATCTTCAGTGGACAGATCTTCAGTGGACAGATCTTCAGTGGACAGATCTTCAGTGGACAGATCTTCAGTGGACAGATCTTCAGTGGACAGATCTTCAGTGGACAGATCTTCAGTGGACAGATCTTCAGTGGACAGATCTTCAGTGGACAGATCTTCAGTGGACAGATCTTCAGTGGACAGATCTTCAGTGGACAGATCTTCAGTGGACAGATCTTCAGTGGACAGATCTTCAGTGGACAGATCTTCAGTGGACAGATCTTCAGTGGACAGATCTTCAGTGGACAGATCTTCAGTGGACAGATCTTCAGTGGACAGATCTTCAGTGGACAGATCTTCAGTGGACAGATCTTCAGTGGACAGATCTTCAGTGGACAGATCTTCAGTGGACAGATCTTCAGTGGACAGATCTTCAGTGGACAGATCTTCAGTGGACAGATCTTCAGTGGACAGATCTTCAGTGGACAGATCTTCAGTGGACAGATCTTCAGTGGACAGATCTTCAGTGGACAGATCTTCAGTGGACAGATCTTCAGTGGACAGATCTTCAGTGGACAGATCTTCAGTGGACAGATCTTCAGTGGACAGATCTTCAGTGGACAGATCTTCCTGAGCCATCCGACAGTCCGGATCTCGCACCGTCTGGTTTCCATCTGTTTGTGCCGATGAAGTTTTCTACGCTCGTCTCGAGTGTGTAGACTCGTTCGAGGTCTTGCAATGCCACGGAGAAGGTGTTCATTTCCATTTATGTGGCGACGAACGCGCTGGAGTCGTTCCTTCAGCTTCCTCACGGTGGCGCAACACACTTCAGAGATGACCTCCACACAGTGACGGAGATAACCGAACATAGCAACACCTTCACAGTCTCAGCAGACTGCCACCGTGACTTTAGTGGGCCAGGATGTGGCTTCGAACTTTGTCTTCGGAAGAGATGGTATGGCGCCACCCACGTATTGCAGTTTTGTTTCTGGTTCGAAGTGACGCACACACGTTTCGACGAAAATTCATCACCATCAGCCTAGTAACGCTGAGACAACTCGGCACTTCGATGCCCTTTACGGTCCTGAGTTGGGCGGCGAGGAAGCCAGCACGGCACACCCCCTACTGGTGGGCGGGTGTAGCAGCGAGGAGTCATCCGACGTGACCGGCGGATCTCAGGATTGGCACCTGTGCTTTCTGCCACTACCAGGTCTCCGTAGATTTTCTCCAGCGCCCGCGAATATCCGCGACGGTCTGGTTTTGCACCGAAAACTCGGCAGGTCTCTCCTTGGAGGCTACGTACAGTGCTGTCACTTATCGGAAATCCGCGGAATATTCCTACTTTGGTCCCTACAGTTTCATCATGCCCACAACAAATTGTGAATTTCTGGAACTGACATTGGCTGAGAAAAATGTGTCGCATTGCTTACTGAACACCCCTCTTACACAGTGTTACAAACTCAGATTGTCATTACGTGGAAAAAGCATCACACAGAAATAATGTTGAGGGATATTGCAAGTAGTGTGTCTAGAGACATTTTGGAGGAGAAAGTACTGCCATTGTGGCAGCTGTAGTAATGTGTGCGGATAACAAAAAAATACAGTAACTGCCTGTATACACAGGTTACATAACAGGAACTAAATATAACTTTCCACAAATTATTCTGTGAGTTTCTAAATTATCTTAAAGTAAGTTTTCTACAAATAAAATTTAAAGACGTAATGACAATCATTTACAAGCTCATTAAATTCCCAACTGTGCTTACACCTTCATCAACAATTTTTATATCTAAGTTTCACAATCTTATTTCGAGGCTCTGAGCTCTCATATAAACATTTTCTAAAAGATGTAAAAGAAAACATCGTCCACTTACAAATGTGTACCATGTTGCACGAGATGTGATGTACAGATTAAAGTATCAGCCCACACAGGAAGCCATACATGTGCAACATTTTGTATCAAAGACAAAGGGAAGATCAGTACAGTATATGATAGTTCCATACCTAGTATAACTCAAGGACGAAGATTTCGTCCTTTCACTGCAGGACCATACTGTATCGTGTGAGAACCACAACTAATCAAATCTACTAACACAGAATGAACGATTAATCAGCTGTTCCAACTTCAGCCGATTAATCAGCTGTTCCAACTTCAGCCGATTAATCAGCTGTTCCAACTTCAGCCGATTAATCAGCTGTTCCAACTTCAGCCGATTAATCAGCTGTTCCAACTTCAGCCGATTAATCAGCTGTTCCAACTTCAGCCGATTAATCAGCTGTTCCAACTTCAGCCGATTAATCAGCTGTTCCAACTTCAGCCGATTAATCAGCTGTTCCAACTTCAGCCGATTAATCAGCTGTTCCAACTTCAGCCGAAGACACACTAAAAGACAATGTACAAGTCTTCTCATACTTCAACATTAGGCACAGTATGTAGTTACCTGCCGTGCCAATTAGTGTTAGTTGAATCTTACATTCTAAAATACATCAAAATGGTATAAACGCAGTTACTGGATTGTGAGTAATATTTATACACAGTGAGAAGACTGATAATATCCAGCCCCTCACGGTTTCCATCTCATCTTCGGGACAATGGCACATATTTCTGCAAATACATGTATCAGTTGCTTACCTATGAAGTACAATTGTAAGAGTGACCTATAACTTAAGGAATAATAATATTTACGGCTACAAAAGTACATCTGGGTAAGAATTTCAGGCACGAGTGATGAACAACCAGATCATAAAAATATTCTCAAATTACGGTGCACAAGAAGTATCTTCCACATCAATCGTCTTCAGTACCTTTAGAGACAGACTAACGTGTACAACAGTTTCAGATTGACTGCTTTGCAAATGCCCAACTGTAGGAAAGGTTTGTGATTTCCAAAAATCTTTAAACATAATTTCAAGCTCTCATTATGAAACATTTAATATAAATTTTCTATATACATCTCGTACCACGATGTTAATTTAAATTCACTCCATATTTGTATGAAATAGTTAAAAATCAAAGAAAGCAGTTATATAGGCTACGTGCATCTGGTACTGTGTCATGAACCGGATTAGTCATTTAGTAATACAGACTGTAGTGTTTGGGTACAAAAACATTCTTCTGTCCTCCTGGATCCTTCAGCGACTGTGATGTGTACTGAGATCTGCCTGCAGTTGTGAATGGTGTGTGTACAGCAGAAATTTACCATATTTGCAGATGACGCCATCATTGTAACAGAATATCCGTCAAACAATCACCAACTACATTTCCACCAACATTCTGTAGCAGGTTTGTCAATTCCCTTCCTGCCAACGTAAGCAATGTACATCTGGTCACGAAAAGCCAAACAGAACACTCAGTGACACTGCTGGTTATTCAGATAGAGATTTGATATCATCAGGTTCTTAGGCATTCACTTACAGTGCAAATCACGCTGGGAACGTCAGATTTATTGGACTGAGGAGTGTGTCAGCTCAGCATCTCTGGAGATTAAGAGGTCAGAGAGGTAGCTTATTCTGCTTCTGCACACTACCTACTGTCACATAGGACTATGTCCTGCGGGAACTCTCCTCTTAAACCGTTTTCACTGCTTCGTAGGGAGGTTAGAGTCGTGTACAGAGAAAGCCCGTGAACCTCCCGTTGCAAATAGTTTAGTCAGCTGAGAATATTTGCTACTGCTTCCCGACACCTATTTTCCCTAATATGTCGTGTGCCTAGAGACTAGATCTTTAGTAACAGAACTCTGTCGTCAACGTGTGTGGCACTAAACAGAGGAATTATGTGAACTGTGTGCGCTGCCGAGATGCTATGCCTGCTGCTTTCCACCCCCTTCCCGCTGAACTGAAAATCTTAATGAACAGTAAATATATATTCAAAACTAAACCACATAACTTTATCTCTAAACACTACGTTGGACAATATGTTTATAGACAACTCATCTAAGATATACCCAACAAATTTCCTAATTGACAAACGTTAATACTAGTATTTCAGAGCTCAATGCAGCTTCACAGCCTTAAAGGGCACTACGTATGACTCGTGCGTTGTACTAGAAAAGCAACAACTGGCTAATCTCCTGACTTCGTGATAAGAACATACCACTCAGAGAACGAATGTCTGAACACCACATCAAAAGATCTCGACCAGGGCCAAACATTTACAGAAGTGGGACCAAGTATTAAAAAGCGTCAACTGAACTTTGAAGGTATTAGTCGATCAAAGTGCCAAATTCTAGGAAAGACACTGTTTAAGCATGTTATCAACACGGTCGTCCAGCAGTGAAGCCGTGCAAATAATAGCGATCATCTACGTGAAAGAGGAAAGTGGCTAGGTTGTGCAATATCGTCGATACAAAGTACCACCGTACCTATTGTGAAGGACGAGGACGAGTACACGTTTGAATATAATATAGCTGACAGCAACAATGTGCAATAGCGTGCGCGGCGAAAATGGTCAATAGATTTTCTGGGTGGGTGAGCGGTAGTGGTTACTGAAGCACACGAAACCCGCCGCCTAGTCAGAGACTGCGGCGAAGGGTCGAACGGAATAAATGGAGAGCGTCTACTGCAGAGGTTAATGCAGCATCAAACGAGAGAGTAACAGTGATAATGGGCCTCAATTTTAGATAATGGAATTTTGAGGACAATGAACCCAATCAGGATTACATCCTGTGCCTTTTATCAAACAGTTCAAACATTTCAGAGACATTAAACCAAACAAGCTAAAATAGACACGTGCGTTAGCCACACGAAGTGTTAAGCACATATATGAGACAGTGTATCCGAAAATTATTCCGAACGCGAAGAATTTGAAACGGCATTCTCAAATTTTGGTCTCGAGAAAAAACAAAGGGATGTAAAGTCAAAGCTTCCAACATATGTCGGGGATAGAGTGCAAAATCAATGGCCACAACTTGCCACAAGCACAAGAAGTAATCTGAGAAGCCTTGATTTATTAAACCAAATGAAGTTTTGGAGACGGCCCTCTCCGAAACTAAAGTTATGGGAAATGGGTCAGAAGTCACAATGTCACAATGAAGACTATTAAGTGTAAACGCGTCACTGTCGCTAAAAACGAGAGAGAGAGAGAGAGAGAGAGAGAGAGAGAGAAGAAAGACTCAAATACATTTTAATGGTGCATTATCATTTGGGTCGAGGGGGCGGTCGACAGCATGGTCAGCAGATATCATTACCCTGTATCCCAATGTGGCCAGGTGCGCAGCAAAACACCACCCCTTGCCACAGTGTTGGAGCCGCTGTAAGGAGTCACGGACGAGCTGCATCAGCGGGTCTACCCGATTCATTTGGTGTAGTGCCTGCAGTGCACCAAGACAGTCGCAAGAGATAACAAAACTCGTACGGTGATGTCTGAACCCTCTCCAATGCGATCAGAATGCCATATAACTCCACATCAGAATTTGTAAATTTTCCTGGAATACTCACTTTAAAAACCCTATCAGGGAAAACCACAGAACAAACGAGAGCATTCCCCTGCTGGGATCCATCTGTATAAATAACTATAAAACTATGTTACATACTTAAAATAGACGAAAACAAAGTTTTAACAACCAAGTCTCGAGTACAACTTTTCGTGTACCGTGTCAAGCTTAAAATCACTTTGGGCCTCTGAAGACACCAACACTGCACTTCGTTGCATCCCAGACAGATCCAGATCGTTTAGACAGTCTGTAGTATCTATACCAAATGGTTGGGTCGCTTGGGGCCGATTCCAGAACAGTCGTTCGAAGGTGGGTTGGATCACTGAACTAAATGCCAATGATTGAGGTAACGCTGAAAGTTTCAGCGCCTGTCGAGCCCAAAGGACACGTCGCCAGCCTCTAGGCTGGTCCGAAAGGCTCCAGTCGATATCCGAATGCCCTCACGGTGGACAGCATCTAACATCCGGAGGTAGGAAGGACTGGCGGATCCGTAGACCACGCTGCCATAGTCTAAGCGTGATCGAACAAATGCCCTGTCAGCACTGTTTTCCGCCAGGGCATTTCAAAATGTTCAACAACCGGAAGCTCTTTACACACACACACACACACACACACACACACACACACACACACACACACACACACACACACACACACACACACACAGCCCAGGTTTCCAGCCTCCTAGCCTCCTAATGGTCAGCTTTAGCGCCTCGTCGTCGCCGTAATATCAGAGAAAGAAGAAGATTGCAAAGTCATCCACAGAGCATTTGACAGGGATCCTGACTGCAGAGGAAATGCCATTGATAGCGATGGCAAACTGTGCCACTGGGGCACCCCATTCTCCTGAACATGCCAATCAGACATGGCATCACCAATGCGATAACGGAAACTCCGGTCCTCGAGAAAGGATTGGACCAGAAGCGGCAGGCGTCCACGTACTTCCCATTCATGAAGTTGGCGAATGATGTACCTCCAAGTATGTCGTATGCTTTTTCGAGGTAAAAAAAACTAAATGGTTTCGGCCTGAAGAGGACTCCTGTATCGCCGTCTCCAGTAGAATTAAGTTGTCAAAAGTGGAATGATAGCGTCTGAAACCGCACTGGGAGCGGCCCAGGTGGCTTCAGTACTCTAGCAGCCAGGCGAGGCGGCGGTTGACCATGCGCTCAACAGTCTTACCTGTACAGCTGGTAAGGGTGACACTCCGATAACTTAGGGGCGCTATAGTCCTTGTCTGGTTTCCAGAATGGAATTAATATTGCCTCCTTGCAAGTCGTGGGGTACTGTCCTTCAAACCAGATCTAATTGAAACAGGAGAGGAACTGACCTTTCGCTTGAGGGCACAGATGACTAAGCACGGTATAGTGGGTATCATCAGGTCCTGGAGCAGTGTGTCTGGCTGCAGATAAAGCTGATTCCAGTTCCCATGTGGAGAATGGAAGGTTGCAGGCTTCCTCATTACACGAGAAGAAGTTGAGCTTCCTCATCTCTGCAGTCTGACAGAATACCTGAACAGCAGGAGCTTGTCTGGATGACTTAGTAACGGTAAAGAAGGTTGCAAAAACAGACTGTCTGATGGGATAGCAGCAATCAGTGATTGTATAATGTTACTTATAATCCGTCTTGAATGCAATTTTTTTTTTATTCATATGAGCAGTTTATGTTCATCCAGAACAATCTTCAGATCTGTAACGATAATTATACTAATTTACTATTTCACGAAAGCAAATCTTTTTCATCCTATCTAATCAACATCAAATGTACCAGAACGTACCTGATATTTCAGTTACAGGAGTAACCCATCCAAATCCATCAACTCTCATGCTGCGTCACAAAATTGGTTGGCAGAATGCACGTCATTTATATTAATTATAACACTATTACCAACAGGTGGCGTATGGAACATTTGTTACATTCCATTTGCACATGCTGTATTCAGTAGATTTTTTGATTAACTTATCTCCAAAAATACTTAAAATCTGTAGATGTCGAGGTTAAAATCTGTACTTATCAAAATTCTCCGTGGTTCCCGCCATTTCGGTGTTGTGCCGCGATCCGCTCAGTTGTCTGATGTCTATCGCCTCAAAGCACTCAGTCACGAACATTGAACAATTTAGACATCCTGCATAGTGCTCGTAAGGGACGGTTTCTTAAGATTGGAGGAAATTGAAATATACACCCACAAAAATAAAGATCCAGATTTAATCCTCAACGAGCAACACAAAAGTTTTGTCGCAAGTACAGATAGTGTTGAGGATCAATGGACAAAGTTCAAAACCGTCGTACAATATGCATTAGATCTGACTGAGGTTAACAGAATCATAGTAAATTTCACTGCCGCATTCGCAATCCGTACACTCACTCACTGGGAGAGGAAGTACATATTCACAGGAGAAGACAGCATTTCCACCCAAAAGTTTCGTTCTTACTGGGAATACATATCGTAACAGATCATAAAACACTTTCATTCTTACTAAATTTGTACCTAACGAACAGCAGGCCAACGCAATGGTTGTTAGCGCTTCAAGAGTGTGATTTTGAAATTCATTACATACCGGTACAACAAAAATAATTGATCAGATGCTCCTTAAAGATTATGAGGGGGAAAGAAATGCGTTTAAGTCGTGCATATGAGCAAAAGCAAGTGATCATTCTTCTTGTGAGGGACGTACAGGGCGAGGTTTTCACAGAAAACTTTCTCCGTAATGTCAGATGGGAGCAGGTGGTGATCGAAATTCTTAAGACTACTAAAAAAATATCCTGATGCAGAGTGTACTTTAAAATGCCAACACCTTTCTCGTTGTACAAAAAACCCAATTTGTGGAGAATGATGGTAGAAGAGCAGGAGCTTTCAAAAAGCGGCTGAACATTTGAATATTTTATGCCAATTGCGTTCACAATAAACCACCCCCCACTCCCAGTCCTGTAAGTGTGGGAGCGTAATTAACGAAAATAAAACCCAAAAACTTAAGGTCTCGTCTCCCCTCTTATTCTGAAACCTCGAAAAAATAATAGCGTTTATATCACATAACAGTGGTACCATCGCTGTGACCAAGCCATCGGCAGTACGCCCATTATTTACCGTATTTAACAATTTTCTTTTTATGTTAATTGAATCAAATTCGTGGATTAACATAAGAAAGGTACAACTTTGAACATGGCTGACGTTTGCAGCAATCTATACACAAATTTGAAAAATATGTAAAAATCAGCCAACCGGTTGCATAGGTTTTCTATATACCCTCACCAGGTTTCGTCACCGGTGTTACTTATGTTTTAATGCTTGACCTTTTGAAGAACATTATGTTTTATATTTTAATGTATGACTTGAGCAACTCAGCTCTGAAATCACTGTGCATCTTTGATATGTTCTTCATGTAATTACCTTACCTTGAGATGAAGTCACCCTTAGAAGTAAGGAAACCTGGTCAAGGTATATAGAAAACCTATGCAACCGGTTGGCTGATTCTTACATATTTTTCAAATAAGAAAGGTAAATGGTTCAAATGGCTCTGAGCACTATGGGACTTCTGAGGTCCTCAGTCCCCAGAACTTAGAACTACTTAAACCTAACTAACTTAAGGACATCACACATCCATGCCCGAGGCAGGACTCGAACCTGCGACCAGAGGGGTCGCGCGGTTCCAGACTGTAGCGCCTAGAACCGCTCGGCCACCCCAGCTGGCCGAAAGGCAAACGAACTACATATTATAAAACAGTTTTGTAGCAACCCGTGTTCACTCAGGTACGAGCAGCCCTTACCGGCTTGCCATCTTATTTATTACTTTTCATGACGTCTCCTTTCCGGCTTATAATTTTTTTAGAATGTGACTTAAGTACTGCATCTCTTTCCAGTCAGTACACACTTCAGTTTATTAATGTCTTATATACCTATTATGTTACAGAACAGTTTAATTCTGAAGACGACGCTCGTAATAGCGTCGAAACCTGGTGAATTTTGACTTAATATTTGTGACTGAGGGGTTATTTGTTCTAATATAATTCTGACACGGTCACTGAACCTTAGCAGCGATGTTCAAAGTTTATTATAAAACCAGCAAGAGAAAAATAAATGACCCATTGAGCAGCTATAACATTTTCAGTTCGTGCAGAATATAAAACATTTATGTTAGCGTCTTAACAATAGGTACCGAAAAAGAAATGGTGTTAAACTAGTACTATTTGAAGAGGTAGTATCGAAGGAAATTGAAGATCCGAAATGTGAAACAATTTGCGTGAAGGTCACGGTTAAAACAGGCACAGACATGGTAATTGGATGTGTCTATAGGCCCCCTGGCTCAGCAGCTGTTGTGGCTGAGCACCTGAAGGATAATTTGGAAAATATTTGGAGTAGATTTCCCCACTATGTTATAGTTCTAGGTGGAGATTTTAATTTGCCAGATACAGACTGGGAGACTCAAACGTTCATAACGGGTGGCAGGAACAAAGAATCCATTGAATTTTTTTTTAAGTGCTTTATCTGAAAACTACCTTGAGCAGTTAAACAGAGAACCGACTCGTGGCGATAACATTAGACCTTCTGGTGACAGACAGACCCGAACTATTTGAAACAGTTAACGCAGAACAGGGAATCAGCGATCATAAAGCGGTTAATGCATCGATGATTTCAGCCGTAAATAGAAATATTAAAAAGGGCAGGACGATTTTTCTGTTTAGCAAAAGTGACAAAAAGCAGATTACAGAGTTTCCAGAATGAGTTTGGAAGGTAGGAGACGAGATACTGGCAGAAGTAAAGCTATGAGTACCGGGCGTGAGTCGTGCTTCGGTAGCTCAGATGGTAGAGCACTTGCCCGCGAAAGGCAAAGGTCCCGAGTTCGAGTCTCGGTCGGGCACACAGTTTTAATCTGCCAGGAAGTTTCAGATTACAGAGTACCTGACGGCTGAACACAAAAGTTTTGTCTCAAGTACAGATAGTGTTGATCAGTGGACAAAGTTCAAAACCATCGCACAATATGCGTTAGACGAGTATGTGCCAAGCAAGATCGTAACAGATGGAAAAGAGCCACCGTGGTGCAACAACAGAGTTGGAAAACTGCTGCGGAAGCGAAGGGAACTTCACAGCAAACAAACATAGCCAAAGCCTTGCAGACAAACAAAAATTAAGCGAAGCGAAATTTAATGTGAGGAGGGCTATGCGAGATGCGTTCAATGAATTCGAAAGTAAAGTTCTATGTACTGACTTGGCAGAAAATCCTAAGAAATTTTGGTCAAAACGGAAGGTGGATCAAAATAAAATGTCCAGACACTCTGTGACCAACATGGTACTGAAACTGAGGATGACAGACTAAAGGCCGAAATACTAAATGTCTTCTTCCAAAGCTGTTTCACAGAGGAAGACTGCACTGTAGCTCCACCTCTAGATTGTCGCATAGATGACAAAATGGTAGATATCAAACTAGATGACAGAGGGATAGAGAAACAATCAAAATCGCTCAAAAAAGGAAAGGCCGCTGGACCTGATGGGATACCAGTTCGATTTTACACAGAGTACGCAAAGAAACTTGCCCCCCTTCTTGCCGCGGTGTACCGTAGGTCTCTAGAAGAGCGTAGCGTTCCAGAGGATTGGAGAAGGGCATAGGTCATCCCCGTTTTCAAGAAGGGACGTCGAACAGATGTGCAGAACTATAGACCTATATCTCTAACGTCGATCAGTTGTAGAACTTTGGAACACGTATTATGTTCGAGTATAATGACTTTCCTGGAGACTAGAAATCTACTCTGTAGGAATCAGCATGGGTTTCGAAAAAGACGGTCGTGTGAAACCCAGCTCGCGCTATTCGTCCACGAGACTCAGAGGGCCATGGACACGGGTTCACAGATGCCGTGTTTCTTGACTTCCGCAAGGCGTTCGATACAGTTCCCCACAGTCGTTTAATGAACAAAGTAAGAGCATATGGACTATCAGACGAATTGTGTGATTGGATTGAAGAGTTCCTAGATAACAGAACGCAGCATGTCATTCTCAATGGTGAGAAGTCTTCCGAAGTAAGAGTGATTTCAGGTGTGCCGCAGGGGAGTGTCGTAGGACCGTTGCTATTCACAATATACATAAATGACCTTGTGGATGACATCGGAAGTTCACCGAGACTTTTTGCAGATGATGCTGTGGTGTATCGAGAGGTTGTAACAATAGAAAATTTTACTAAAATGCAGGAGGATCTGCAGCGAATTGACGCACGGTGCAGGGAATGGCAATTGAATCTCAATGTAGACAAGTGTAATGTGCTGCGAATACATAGAATGATAGATCCGTTATCATTTAGCAACAAAATAGCAGGTCAGCAACTGGAAGCAGTTAATTCCATAAATTATCTGGGAGTACGCATTAGGAGTCATTTAAAATGCAATGATCATATAAAGTTGATCGTTGGTAAAGCAGATGCCAGACAGATTCATTGGAAGGATCCTAAGGAAATGCAATCCGAAAAGAAAGGAGGTAGGTTACAGTACGCTTGTTCGCCCACTGCTTCAATACTGCTCAGCAGTGTGGGATCCGTACCAGATAGGGTTGATATGAGAGATAGAGAAGATCCAACGGAGAGCAGCGCGCTTCGTTACAGGTTCTTTCAGTAATCGCGAAAGCGTTACGCAGATGGTAGATAAACTCCAATGGAAGACTCTGCAGGAGAGACGCTCAGTAGCTCGGTACGGGCTTTTGTTGAAGTTTCGAGAACATACCTTCACCGAAGAGTCAAGCAGTAGATTGCTCCCTCCTACGTATATCTCGCGAAGAGACCGTGAGGATAAAATCAGAGAGATTAGAGCACTCACAGAAGCATACCGAAAATCCTCCTTTCCACGAACAATACGAGACTGGAATAGAAGGGAGACCCTGTAGAGGTACTCAGGGTACCCTCCGCCACACCGTCAGGTGGCTTGCCGAGTGTAGATGTAGAGGTATACTGTACACATTTGGAATTTTGAAAACTTGTATTGTCTTTGGAATGGTTGTCAGGCATCTGGTAATAACTCTTGATGACGGGTTTCCTGTGACGTGAGGTAGTTGAGGAGGGAGCAGGCAGAGCACGTATCGCCGCCTTTTGGTCATTGTTCTCGGCTGGGTAAGGCTTCAGCATATTATAAGCCATCCGCGTGCTGAAGTGTTAGCGTGTGGTCAACTAGATTGGACAGTCATTTCAGCTCATCAATTTGCAACTTCATAATGTGTATTCATTCCGCATTAATATTTGCTTTTGGTGCTGAACATTGAAGTCAGTCCGAATAGCAATTCAACAGCAACTATTAAAACTGAGGAATTGTTTCCTGTCAACGTTGTTTGAATGAGTGACATGTTCCCTGCTGCCTGTGCGTGCTCTGCTTCCTCTGACCGCACTGCTGTTTCAAATCACATTTGTTACCCTGCCTGTGTATAACATTAGCCTCTGTAGTTGTCACTACATCCCTGTCCTAATAGCCTGTTACGCTATCATTCAGTTTAGTATTTGATACGTGTTTAGAAATTCAATCACCGAATTTACCTTAGGGTGGGCCTTTATGATTCACATATTTCTTTAGGGCAAAATGCAACGTTGCACAACCAGACGCCTACATTAGCAACAGAGCCACTAAAGAAAGATAATTTACTGAAATGAAATACAGTTCCAGATACCTCTGACACTAGTGATGTATATACGCCGACTGGAGAATGAAAATTTTTACGATTGGCAGGATTCGAACCCAGGCCCCTTGTTCACTAGGCAGACACCCTAACCCCTACGCCACCCTGTCATAGTGGTTTCGCAGAATCGCCCCGACTACCCTAGCACGCTTCCATCCTCCATCGTTCCACATCACACTTGGTATTCCCAAAAAGCTAAAAGCATTGCTGAGGCTCTCCAACAGTATAGGAATAGCACCTCGGCATCTAATGGAATCTAATTTGTTACTATCCCGGCACGGCAGGATATGCACACACCTGTAGTTTCATTTGCCTCTACTTTATAATTTTGTTATAAAACTAGCAGCCAGAGGCTGAAGGAGTCATGGCCTGCGCGACCCACGGCTGCCGGCTCTTCTTCAGAGCCTACCGCCACAGCAGGTAAGCCCTCCTGTGTTCCAGTTAAAGATGGGGAAAAAACAAGGAATCCCAGTAGAATGCTACACCACGATGCCAGATCCCATCGTGCCATCAGACTCAGAACCCAATTTCGTTCGTGTTCTTCCATTCCAAACGGAGGAGGTAGAACAAAATATTGGTCATCAGTAGAGGGAACTATAAACAGTGGTAAGCCGTGGTGGATGCCGTAACGAACACGACTCCCGAGATTAAGACGAGCCTCCTGTGAGCACGATCATTTTCGGAGGCAAAATATTCATCATACAGTTTGAGAGATCAGGAAAGAACATGCAAGAACAAGACTTCAACTGTTTTCAGTTCAAACTCTTCCTTTATCGCCTGGTAGTAACATCCACCCTAGCACTTTGATAGGACCGTGACTACTCACTGCCTCGATTGTTGCTTAAGTAGGGGGGTTTAGGTTTTGATGTTGCTAACGTCACGTAGCGCTCTGTATGAAAATCACTGGCTGTGCTGTGTGCAGTCTGTGGATGGTTGGCATTGTTGGAATATCCGCTATTGTAGTGTTAGGCAGTTGGAGGTGAGCCGCCAGCAGTGGTGGATGTGGGGGGAGAGATGGAGTTTTGAGAGCGGACGATCTGGACGTGTGTCCGCCAGAAACAGTAAATTTGTAAGACGATGTCATGAACTGATATATTTATTATGACTTTTGAACACTATTAAGGTAAGTACATTGATTGTTCTCTATCAAAATCTCTCATTTGCTGACTATGCCTATCAGTAGTTAGTGCCTTCAGTAGTTAGAATCTTATTTAGCTGACAGTATTGGCGCTCGCTGTATTGCAGTAGTTCGAGGAACGAAGATTTTTGTGTGAGATTCATTTTGTAGGGATTTTTGTCAGTCAGATTGCATTGCGCTAAAAATAGTGTCAATTTAGTGTCGATCGGAATAAGTAAAGAGCGAAATGTCTGTACATTCAGTTCTGCTCAGCTGTTTGAAAATCAAATAACCTAAGATGTTTATCAGCACTGTCATTCATTAATTATTCAAAGGTGATGTTTCAGTTGCTCGAAGTTGATGCCCAGGTCCTTAAAAGAGGAATTGGCTACCAGCACCCAGCCTCTTCCTTACAGGTCTCACATCTGTCAGGTGTTCCTTTCAGCCTACAGGTCACAGCCAATGTAAGCTGATATCAAACAACACCACGCTCAGAAATTTCCAACAATCTGATTTTTTAAGAGTCTCTCCCATTTCCTCAGAAATCTTAGTTCCTGACAACCCACGCAGTCCTGCGGAACTGATCATACGGGGTGCTTCACGAAGACATCCAGACATTTTAATGTCTTCTTCTACAAGTAAGACTAAAGGAGGAAGTTTACATGAGCATAGGTTCTCAAATGTTTAGTTGCAGAGTTACAGCTAATAAAATATTTTACCTGAATTTTAGCAACTTTGCTAATGCTAAGCCATCGCAAAACTATACGGCGTTAAAGTGAACCACAATTTCCATTTATATTGTTATTGGTCTGGTGAATCTAATGAAACATGTCCCAGGCGTATATCTGCATTACTTGCCCTTATTATGAATGCAATATACGAAATTAAGAACCACCCTGCGAAGCTGAAACGAGCAACAAAATCTGTTCATACACGTACAGCTAAATGCACTGAACTCTGTGGAGACATTTTTGAACATTTATTGAGAAATTGTATGTACACTGAACAACTCCCTTAACACTGTGTTTTGTTTTCCGGTCGAACGTGAGTTAACGTATGGCATGGTATTAACAAAAGCGGGTTATCTGACATTCACACACATTCAGTTAACGTTATTACCATCATTTTTCGAAAATTAAATTCTCTACAGCTTCTGTTTGTCTATAGTTTGAGAAAGAAATTGGGTCAAGTAGTTAATAAATTACAAATTGTACGAAATTACTTCTTTGCCCCTCTGAATGTTTTGGAAAACTACTGCAGATACACGTCTGGGACATGATTTATTGGAGTCACCAGACCAATAACAAAATAAATCTTTCTTTGCTTTAACCTCGTGTAGTTTTGAGATGGCTTCATATTAGCGAAGTTGTTAAATTTCAGGTAAAATCTTATTAGCCATAACTCCGTAACTAAACATTTGCAGACCTATGTTCATATGAACGTTTTTCTTTAGTTTTACTTGTAGACTGACATATTAAAATATTCGCAAAATTACGTGTAAGGCTAACGCACGTGATACCAGAAACCCATTGCGAGGCCGACATTTAAGCATTCCAAGGCCTTGTACAAGAACCGGACTAGCTGCCGAGGACACTCAAATATCTGAAATTCAGTTGTTTTGTCTGTATGACAAAACACTTATGAAATTTATGTACCATCCGATTGCCACGGACCCCAAAGGCATTAAAAAATTGTGGGAGTTAAGTTTAGTATTAACAGCCATGACCAGGTGAGACCATTTGCATACAGTGGTGTAAAGATTGTGGAGGTTACATCTGTGAACCCAGGATATAATCCTACGACAGTGTCTGGCAACAGTGACAAGTGGCAATTGAAGCAACAGGGGATTTTCTCGAAAATGAGTTGGTGCCACCATTTTGTTCTCTGTGCTGCCATCTATCGATTACGCTCTTAAAACACGAACAAAACAGGTTTTTTCTGCCCTAGAATGTACCTCGAAAACCGTCTACAGATGCAAAACTGTCTTTCCACTTCTGGTTGCAAAGCAAAAGAGTGAATCCATTGTATGATAAAGAAGTAGAACTTTATGTATCCTTAGCATGCGCCATTATTAAAAAGGTTTGAAAATACAAAACTCTTTGTATACATTATGTATTTTGTCCGAATAACACAGTCTTCCCAGCTTATTACTTCATAAACTTTACGTTTGAGCCTATGGGTGGCAATTTGTCAAGTTGTCCTCACTGCAAACTAATGTGAAAAGACAGTTGCACGTCAACTGTTACCTAGCCATATTGGCGCGTCGTTCTTGGCTTGGCTTGTTCGGGAGTTATGGAGAACGTTTGTGGTATTGTTGCTGGATAAAATACGAAGAGTGCTTTATCATTTCCTCCATGATCATGGATGCTACTGATAGAAGCCATGTACAATCAGTTACAAAAGAAAAAGGTCGTAAAAGTCTGCCATTCCTTCTGGCTGGAAGAGGAACAAAACGAAACACATAGTTAAGATTTAGTCCTCAACCCCAGTATTTTATGCTATTTCACTGCATGGAAATAACATAACGAACATTTCTGTAAACAGTAAGTTACACTGCGAAGTTTTAGGTTTATGTTAATGTAAACTATAGTCATTTTATATGGCTGCAGACAGGAACGATTTTCGTGATTGAACAGTGCATCACTGATTATATAATCATTTGTTTAGGAAAACTTAGTACAGTATATGATTTTTTAGTGCATTATCCTAGCTTCTTATTAGTACTGTTCTTTGGTAGATATTCCGCAAGTGGATTTCCAGTTCGTACCCATTGCAAGCATGCAGCTTCATCAGTATACCAGTATGCAAGAGTATCAATGCAGAATATAAGGAGATCACACCGGGCCTTAAACAGGACACACACACACACACACACACACACACACACACACACAGTCTAATCTCCGAGGAGGCGTCGCATTGAAGCAGCAGATTCCAGTAAAAACAAAAGCTTCAATCAGATACTATTTGCCCATTCTGAAAGCAGTAACCTAACTCAGCAATTGCGCGTGCGCCAAAAGATATTTACAAGTGTTCTTGGCATATCAACAGCAAGAATACAAAGTCTGTACACGGTACTTACAGACAGAAGCTCAATCAGATACTATTTGCCCATTCTGAAAGCAGTAACCTAACTCAGCAATTGCGCGTGCGCCAAAAGATATTTACTAGTGTTCTTGGCATATCAACAGCGAGAATACAAAGAGTCTGTACACGGTACTTACAGACAGAAGCTCCAATTGAAAGACGAGGTGGAGACCGAATGGCGAAAAATTTATCAAGGAAAACGGGGTGTGGTTAAGAAGTTTGAGAAGCTGAAACCAGTGCAATCACACGCTACTGCTGTGGAAAAAACATTAGTAGACTATGTCCAGTGAATTATCGATCGCAAAGCTTTGCAAAATGTTTAATGCGGATCCAGAGAAAACTGTGGATAAAGTTACATACGAGTTTTTCAGATTTATTTTTATATCTGATAATATCAGTTTCGCTTCCCCAGAAACCGACTGTTGCTCAGTGTGCATCAGTTTAGAACAAATACAGCAATTAACCCGAACAACTGGACATGAGGTGAAGAAACAAGAGTTAACACAACTTGCTTTATACAAAGCTAAGGCAAATGCTTTTTATGATATACTGGAAGTTGAGGACAATGGTGAAATAACCCTGACATTTGACTGCTAGAAAACTCTTCCACTGCCTAAACTGCAAGATCAAAGTGCTTATTATACACGTTAAATATACGCGTATAATTTTACAATCTGTCAAGGACCATCTGGTTCATTGCAAAACAAGAACACATTTATATACACATGGAAAGAAACAGACTTTGCAAAGGGATCCAATGAAATTGTGTCTTGTGTACATCACAGGTTAACATCTACAGACGTAACTACCATCCGACTGATGTCAGTTGTGGAGGGCAAAACAAAAACCAAACGATGTTGGGTATGCTGTGCTATTGGCTAACACGAGAAGCTCCTGTCTACGTGAAACGAGTGAAGATATTTTATCGAATGGTTGAACATTCGTTTCTACCATCCGACAATTTTTGGCCAAACAAAAGTTCACCGAGTGAATACAATGAAGTGTTTGAGGATCACGGAATAGTTTTGCAATTAGGTATAGATATCTGTGTTGGAAGGCTGCAGTTGCTGGTGTCTTTAAGCCACCTCGTCAGTGGCACTTCAGATTTGCCCCTGTAAAAGGGGTTCTGTTCACCAGAAGTAAACAAAGAGAAGCACCAGCAAGAGGGGAAGTGGCTCATAGAATGGAAACTCGTGAAGGAAGAGGGATATGCAGACGAGACAGTCATCTCGTCCATGCAGCCAAACGTTATCAGAATTGGAAGAGCCTTAAAGGAAGCTGAAGCGAGGGATTTTGATTTCCTGCTCAAAAAGCATTTCGGGCACACTTGGTAAAAAAGGAAAATCTCGCTTTCTACAAGAATCCACTGTCAGACAGCTGGGAACAATGCAGATGAAGATTCATCCAGAGGAATGAGTTGACAGTGTAATTTAGAGGGGACGGGGCGGGACTTTAAAGCTTGTGACGTATTAACTACTTTCAAACTATTGTTTAGTGTCACATACCTTGTAATCAAAACCTTGAGGTTCGCCGATGACGTAATTCTGTCAGACAGCAAAGGGCTTGGAAGAGCAGTTGAACGGAATGGATAGCGTCTTGAAAGGAGGATATAAGATGATCAACAAAAGCAAAACGAGGATAATGGAATGTAGTCGAATTAAGTCGGGTGATGCTGATGCAATAAGATTAGGGAATGAGACAAAGTAGTTAAGGAGTTTTGCTATTTGGGGAGCAAAATAACTGATGATGGTCGAAGTAGAGACGATATAAAATGTAGACTGGCAATGACAAGGAAAGCGTTTCTGAAGAGAAATTTGTTAACATCGAGTATAGATTTAAGTGTCAGGAAGTCATTTCTGAAAGTATTTGTATGGAGTGTAGCCATGTGTAGAAGTGAAACATGGACGATAAATAGTTTAGACAGGAAGAGAATAGAAGCTTTCGAAATGTGGTGCTACAGAGGAATGTTGAAGATTATATGGGTAGATCACATAACTAATGAGGAGGTACTGAATAGGATTGGGGAGAAGAGGAGCTTGTGGCACAACTTGACTAGAAGAAGGGACTGGTTGGTAGGACATGTTCTGAGGCATCAATGGATCACCAATTTAGTGTTGGAGGGCAGCGTGGAGGGTAAAAATCGTAGAGGGAGAGCAAGAGATGAATACACTAAGCAGATTCAGAAGGATGTAGGCTGTAGTGGGTAATGGGAGATGAGGCTTGCACAGGATAGAGTAGCGTGGACAGCTGCATCAAACCAGTCTCAGGACTGAAGACCACAACAACTTTGTAATCACATTCAGTTTTAGTCATTAAATCTTTCGTTACACTATTAAGGTGTGTGTGTTTTTATGTAATGATAATATATGCTCATCGATCTCTATAGAGGCGTAACTCCGTAGATCCCCGGGAACAGAGGCAAAACTCCGTGAAATCAAATTATTTTAGGTAATTACTGGCAAAATAAAAGCCAAATTTTTCAGGGATTGTCAGAAATAAACTCCTTTGGTAAGCATAAATCTACGATGAAAAAGAATTTCGAATATCTTTCATATGAAGTAAGAAGTTTTTTGCGTTTCCTGAAAAAAATGTTCTAGTGCACTCAGTGCATTTTGCTTCTGGACACCTCAGATACGCAGGGATTGTTAGAAGTAGAAGACAGACATCAGGCCTGATTTTCGTTGAAGTCTTTCTCTCTTTCATTCTTGATATTTAATATCCCATTTCGCTCTTTAAGTGATATCGCATTCGGTAGCTGCGAGGAGGGTATCTCGCCAAACCTGTCACAACCAATAACGAAAAATGTGGGGAGGAGGAAAGTTTGAATGCGAATTACTTTGGTGATGATGCTGTGGTCTACAGTAAAGTAGTATCACACGAAAGTTGTGAACAACTCAATGAGGATTTGCAGAAAATAAATGCACAGTGTAATGACTGGCAGTTATCTCTCAATATTAGTGTAACCCACTGCGTATAACAAGGCGAAAATCCCCATTAATGTACGAGTACAAAATAAATGCCCAGTCCTTGGAAGCAGTAACATCCGTCAAGTATCTGGGTGTGACTATTCGAAATGATCTCAAATGGAATGATCAGATTACACAAGTAGCGGGCAAGGCGAACTCTAGATTGCGGTTTATTGGTAGAATCCTGAAGCGATGCAGTCCTTCAACAAAGGAAATTGCTTACAATACGTTAGTTTGTCCAGTCAGTATTTTTCGTCTGTATGGGAGCCTTACCAGTTGGGTCTCATTCAAGAGAATGAAGAGATCCAAAGAAGAGCGGCAAGATTCGTGACCGGTACATTTTGTCATCGCGTGAGTGTTACAAATATCAAACGAAGTTTGAAGTGGGACACACTTGCAGATAGACGACGCACTAAACGGAAGAGGCTGCTCACTAAATTCCGGAATCCGATCTTCGCCGAGGATGTAGATCATATATTACCACTAACTTTCCACTTTCGCAATGATGACCATTCAAATGGTCAGTCGTTTTTCCCTCGTGCGATCCGCGAGTGGAACAGAAGGGGTGGGGGGGGAGAATACGACTTAGGCGCGAACTGCGCCTCAGCCACACACCGTTTGGTGGCTATTTGAGTATATATGTAGATCTACATGTGGCAATGACCTATGTTAGCAGCAACTTCCCATGGTTGCACTTCTTACATACAAAGTAACGTAAGCTTTTCTTATTGATATAGTTATTAGACTCAACTACCGAAGACTAATTTGAAAAGTATTTTACTCTGACAAAAGATTTACGCTCTTCGCTTATTAGCTTTAGTAATAGTTACTTTCTAAGAACCTTCAACATCGCAGCGCGTCAGCAATCGTTGGTTAATATATTAAAAACTAAAAACCCGCCTAGACTGCGAAAAAGCGCCTAGTGGTAAGTGTTACCCCTGGTTTCGGCGTAGATAATTACACCTTCAGAACAATAAAACCCATAAGTGCCTAAAAAGACCTTTGTCAATTATTAAAAGAACACCATAGCTACATATTTATAAATCAAAGAGAAATGGAAACACAAACAGTACATACGTACGAAGTCAAAACCACTACTTAATGGCGTACGCTCCAGCCCAGACCGGCCCATGTTCGATAACCTGCAGCCAAGCTACAAACTGTCGCTCACTTGCAGGCCTGACCCGCTAACAGCAGGTGGCCAGCAGTACGTGGCAGAACTAAAATGACGACCGCTTGTTCACGGCGTTTCAGGCTAGTATCTGTGAGCAAACTGGGGACAGAAAAATTTTAGTATTATCGCTAAAATCAAATTGTTGTTTCTCGCTGTCATTGGCTACATGAAATTATCCTCTCATTGACTACACGAGCTGCCCTGTTACCAATCAATGAGCAGTCCTGGTTGGCACTGTTTCAGATTATAGGCGACACAAGCAGATTCCAAACGAAGAAAGAATGACAGAAAAATTAGACAAAACAAAGTCAATACGACAGTGACAATGACAAAATAATTAACTTAATAGAACAAATAAAGTCTCGATCAGACTTAGAAATAAAATTTTGCTGTATTTTGCGGGGTTCGAACCTATGGACTTTCACATCTCAGTTTTTACGCTAACCTCTGTGCTACACTACTACATGGTGTCTGGTTATATCTGACTGGCGACCCAGTCAATGATTAATGTATGGTAGCCTTTAAAAATCGAACTTCGCATAATGCGGCAAGCTTATCTAAAGTAAACCAGCCTCTGTAATTGTAACTTTTATACATCGCCAAATGACATCTTGTGTAGAAGACTCCAATGGCGTGGTTAGTGCTGTGTATGAAACTTGTGTATTTCATTAGCATCGTACGTGTGCGGGAGCCCCCCCCCCCCCCCCCCTTCCCGCATACGTACGATAGTTAGTTGGTGTTATCTCATGTGATGGAATACAAAATAATAGGCCAAATCCAGGATTGAGATCTACACACATCAAGAAAAAAGCCGGACAAAGATTACTGGAAATGAACTGACAAAGTACTATTGTAGTTCGGCAACAGTGAACACTCCAGGCATAATGTTGAGCACTCCAATTGAAGAAAACCAGTTCGAATGTGTTGGTTGGTTGGTTTAAAGGTGGGAGAAGGGACCAAACTACATGGTCATCGGTCCCTTGTTCCTAATAAAACAATGGCACAAGTGTGAGAATAAAATAGACGAGACATAACACAAAACGGAAAGGAAAAGCCACAAAAAACGAAGGGAAGGCAACACTAAAAGGAACAAAGGAAGACAAGAAAAGACGCTAGAAACAGAAGAGAGTAAAACGTGAAAGCAGATTACAGTGGCTGGCCAACCACGAGAATAAAAAGGGAAAGCCAGCCACTCTGCAGCACATTAAAACCTCCACCCTAAAAGCACTAGGGTGTAGGACACTGAGGGACGAAGAACAAGCGCTAAAACCTACATAGAAGTATAAAACCCACTCTCGGGGATAAAACGTAAAACTGAAGCTGCTGTGGAGGTATTGTCGCCCAACATCGAAGGCAGGGTGCTGGTAAAGTTAAAAGTCTGCCGCAGAGCGGCTAGAAGTGCGCAGTCCAGCAAGAGGTGGACGACCGTCATTTGGGAGCCACAGCGACACTGAGGTGGGTCCTCGCGACGGAGTAGGTGACCGTGCGTTAGCCACGTATGGACAATGCGGAGCCGGCAGAGGACAACTGATTCCCTGCGAGAGGCTTGCATGGAAGACTTCCAAACACTCATAGTCTCCTTAATGACACGCAGGTCGTCGTGCATGCTGTTACGCCATTCCGTCTCCCAAAGCCGGAAAACCCTGCGATGTAAGACAGAACGCAGGTCAACTTCAGAGATGCGTATCTCTAGAAGCGGCTTCCGCGTCTCCTATTTGGCCAGGATTCTGACGTGTCCTGGGGTCCACACAAACACCACGGAAGAGCGGGACTGTTCCATGGCATAGACTCCTGAATGTACGCTACCAGAGGGTGGCGAGGGTAGCACTGGTCGATAGCTTGTAGGCTGCTCAGCGAGTCAGTACACAGGAGAAATGACTCGCCAGGACATGAGCGGATGTACTCAAGAGCACGAGATATGGCCGCCAGCTCTGCAGTGAAAACACTCCAGCCAACTGGCAAGGAGTGCTGCTCAACATGTCCTCCATGACCATATGCGAAGCCTACGTGACCATCAGCCATTCAGCTGTCGGTGTTAACCACCTCAGAGCCCTAGAACACGTCAAGAAGAGAGGAAATGACAGCAGAGAGCGGCAGGGTTAACGGAGTCCTTAGGGCCCTGCAAAAGGTCCAGACTAAGCTGCGGCCGAGGCGTACACCATGGAGGCTTACGTGAACAGACTGCAAGTAGAGGTGGTAAAGGGAAGGGACTCCATTTCGGTGAGAAGGTACCGCACACGAACTGTAATCGTTAGCCCCGATCTGGGCCGCCGATGCGGGAGATGGACTGCCGCGGGTGGGAAAAAGGAGACTAATTCGGATGCTCAGGGGAACTATGAATGTGTGCTGCGTAGCTGGCGAGCAGCTGCGCACGTCTGATCTGCAGTGGAGGGACACCAGCTTACACCAGTACGCTGGTCACCGGACTCGTCCTAAAGTCTCCTCTCGCTAATCTAACACCACAGTGGTGCACAGGGTTGAGTAAATGCAATGCTGAAGGCGCTGCCGAACCATAAACCACACTCCGGTAGTCAATTTGGCATTGCACAAGGGCTCTGTAGAGCTGCAGCAGTGTAGAGGAATGTGCACCTCAAGTCGTGTTGCTCAGGCAACACAGGGCTTTGAGGAGCTGCCAGCACTTCTGCTTAAGCTGACGAAGATGATGGAGCTGAGTCAATCCAGCGTTGAAAACCAGTCCTAGGAATTGATATGTCTCCACTACAGTGAGTGGATCATCATTAAGGTAAACAGCGGGTTCTGGATAAATGGTACGATGCCGATAGAAGTGCACGACAAACTACTCTCCAGCTGAAAACTGGAAGCCGTGGACTACAGCCCAGCCTTGTGGATGGCTCCCTGGAAGCGCCGCTCAGCACCAGTACGAAATGCTGAAGTCGTCTGCATACAGAGAAGGCGAGACGGAGGGCCCAACACCTGCTACTAGACTGTTAATGGCCACTAAAAATAGAGACTCAATACGGAGCCCTGCGGGACAACATTCTCCTGGATTGGGTGGAAATATGGGAGGTACCAACTTGGACATGGAAAGTATGGAGCGACAGGAAGTTTTGGATAAAAATCGGGAGTGGTCCCCGGAAACCCCACTCGTACAATGTGGCAACGATATGATGTCTCCAAGTCGCGTCGTATGTTTTACAGAAGTCAAAAAAATA
Source organism: Schistocerca americana (assembly GCF_021461395.2). Taxonomy (NCBI): domain Eukaryota; kingdom Metazoa; phylum Arthropoda; class Insecta; order Orthoptera; family Acrididae; genus Schistocerca; species Schistocerca americana. The sequence goes on from NC_060127.1 coordinate 237,731,952, forward strand.
TGGCAATCAGGTGCTGTCATCTGGAAAACGCTGTTCGGATGGCAGACTCGATGGACACAAGATTATCAATGGTAGAGCAACCCCGGCAGAAGCCACCCTGACATGGAGCCAGAAGGCCACGTGACTCCAGGACCCGACCCAACTGCCGACATACCATACATTCCAGCAGCTCACAAAGAACGTTGGTGAGGCGGATGGGCTGATAGCTATCCATATCAAGCGTGTTTTGCTGGGTTTGAGCACCAGAATGATGGTGCTCTCCCGCCATTGCGATGGAAAGACGCCATCGTACCAGATCCAGTTGATGACAAGAAGATGTCACTTGTATTCAGATGAGAGATGTTTGATCATCTGGCTGTGGATGCGATCAGGACCAGGAGCTATGTCAGGGCACTGAGGAGCTCCCACTCTGTAAATGGGGCGTTATAGAATTTACTGCAGCGTGAAGTGAATGAGAGGACGTTCCCTTCCAGCCACTGAGTGCAAAAGGCTCTCCAATGCAGAGGCTCGAGAAAAGTACTCGGCAATCGCGTTTGTGTCGGTACATAACTCGCCATTTATGGTAACACGGGGGACAGCTGTTGGGGCCTGGTACCCGGCAAGACGTTTGATCTTTGCCCAGAGTTGGGAAGGTGATGTATGGCACCCAATGGGCGAGACGTATCTCTTCCAGCACTCCTGCTTCCATCATTTGATATGTTGGCGAACGTGGGCACGGAGCCGTTTAAAGGCTATGAGGTGCTCCAGGGAAGATTGCCACTTATGCCGCTGTAGAGCTCGCCAACATTCCTTAATTGCTTCAGCGACTTCCAGCGACCACCAGCGGACTGCCGTACGCCTCTGGCACCCTAAAGAGCGTGGGATCGCGTTTTCTGCCGCAGAAACAATTGTGCTCGTCACCTGCGCAACCATCACATCTATGTTACCGTGTGGGGGAGATTCAGCAGTGACAGCAGAGGTGAAAGTTCCCCAGTCCGCCTTGTTCAAAGCCCATCTGGGCAGGCGTCCATTGCCTGACGCTGGGGCAGTGACAGGAAGATGGGGACGTGGTCACTACCACACAGGTCGTCATGTGCTCTCCAGTGGATAGATGGGAGAAGTCCTGGGCTGCAGATTGATAAATCAATGGCCGAGTAACTACCATGAGCCACACAAATGTGTGGTGGCCCCAGTATTTAAGAGGCAGAGGTCGAATTGCGTCAGTAAAATTTCGACATCTCTGCCTCCGCCAATAAGCATGATACTACCACACAAGGGATTATGGGCATTAAAATCTTCCAAAAGTAGAAAAGGAGTTGAGCAATCAGTGCAGTTAATACATTCAGGGGTACTGCACCATCTGGAGGAAGATATTCATTGCAGACAGTTTATTTCCTGTGTGGTGTCACCACCAGACACCACACTTCCTAGGTGGTAGCCTTTAAATCGGCCATGGTCCGTTAATATACGTCGGACCCGCGTGTCGCCACTATCAGTGATTGCAGACCGAGCGCCGCCAGACGGCAGGTCTAGAGAGACTTCCTAGCACTCGCCCCAGTTGTACAACCGACTTTGCTAGCAATGGTTCACTGACAAAGTACGTTCTCATTTGCCGAGACGATAGCATAGCCTTCAGCTACGTCATTTGCTACGACCTAGCAAGGCGCCATTATCAGTTGCTATTGATATTGTAAAGAATGTACAGACAAGAGCTACGTTCAACATTAATGGATTAAAGTTAAGTATTCCACCAGTTACCTCTTTTTTCTGAAGTCTAAATTCCTTGTCCTGTTCCAGACCTCACGCCAGCCTGTGTGAGCTTAAACGCGTGCCTTTCGCCTTCCTCTTACATTAGTGGGTTGGCCCTCCTGCCAATCCACAACATCCTGCATCATTCTGACAGCCACAGCTTCAAGACGGGTTTGAAGGGGCACATGTTCACTAGACAGAGTTTAGGACATAAAAGCAAACTCCACCAGACACTATTATAGTCACTATGGTTCCTGTAATATCCCTTATAGCTGTGGAGGGAGGGGGGTCGGCATTGCTGGCAACCAGGTTTCCTGGAGCGCAATGCAGATAGCAGGTGTAAAGCTTAAAAGTTGCCGTAGCTCAGCCAGGTGGTGTGTGTCACGGTCTGGCGAGACCTAGGTCCTCAGTGGACGCCAAAATCTCCACTCCATCCTCAGCTGCAGAGCTTGTAGGTAGCAGTGGTCCTTGGTCTTAGGGGTTTTCTTTTTGGATTTCTCTTGCTGCTTTATGGGTTTCCCTGGCTGGGAGGACTTCACTGGCTCAATTTCTGGGACTGAGGATGAGTTTGGAGCCCTATGACCAGCTGCTTTTGGGCTCTTCAGCCACTGGCGCGTGTCGCCTTTCCCACTAGAAGAAACCTGGGAAGGGAGTGACCCAAGGGGCCCCTTCATAACGAGAGAAGCTGAAGATTTACGCTTCTCCAGCTTGAAAGTGGGGATGGCTGTCCCTGATGGTTGGGGGCATTGCTCCCAAAGTAGGTGGTGCAGGAGCAACAGGGAGGGAAATTTGCCCCTCAATCAAGGGGGCAAGTGTAGTCTTCTGGCTCTGAGAAGTGACCTGGGTTGGTGGAACTGATGGTGTCAGAACTGTTGTAGTGGCAGCGTAGGACTGTCATATGCACAGGATGCAGGCGTTCAAATTTTATCTTAGCCTCAGTGTAGGTCAGTCTGTCCAGGGTCTTTTACTCCATGATTTTCCTTTCTTTCTGGAGAATCCTGCAGTCAGGCAAGCAAGGCGAATGGTGCTCTCCACAGTTGACACAGATAGAAGGGGGGGCACATGGAGTATTGGGATATGACGGGCATCTGCAATCTTGGCATGTGACGCATGAGGTACAGCGGGAAGACATATAGCTGAACTTCCAGTACTTAAAACACCACTTCCGCAGAGGGATATAGGGCTTTGCATCACACCGGTAGACCATCACTTTGATCTTCTCAGGGAATGTATCACCCCCAAAGGCCAAGATGAAGGCACCAGTGGCAGTCTGATCATCCTTCGGACCCAGTGGACACGCCGGACAAAATTTACACCTCGCCGCTCTAAATTGGCGCACAGCTCACGTCTGACTGCAGAAGGTCTGTGATATATGATACCATGGACCATATTTAAGCTCTTATGGGGCGTGATGGTTACAGAAACATCACCCAACTTGTCACAAGCGAGCAACCTCCGTGACCGGGCAGAGGGTGCTGTTTGATAGAGACTGACCTATATCATTTTGGCCAAGTCCTCCACCTCCCCGAACTTGTCCTCTAAATGCTCAACAAAAAACTGAGGCTTCGTCATGAAATATTCTCCATCAGCTCTCAAACATACAAGGTACCGGGGCAAATACGATCCGCTCCAGCCTGACACTCCTCCCGTGGTGAGGCCAGGGAGGGGAACGATTTGGGGTCGTACTTCTGTGCACTGAATTGAGCTCGTGATTGCTTAGAGACTGTTGGTGTTTCACCACCAGCAAGAGATGACGGACTACACTTCACTGCATGTCATCCACCCTGATGCCACCAACCAGGAGCCCTCCCCATGGGCGCCACCCAGCCACAGTTAAGGCCACCTGGCAGAATGGCCATTGCCACGAGTCCCAATGCCCCATGGAGATGGGCATCTACCCTTTGGCATACGTGAGCAGCTAACGGTGCAGTCATCAGCAGAGCAATCCCTGTGTGGTCAAGGGGCTACAACCAACAGGGTACATGGCGGCCCTACCACAATGGACTAGCTACCGTGCTGGGTATCAGGTGCAAAGAAGTCACTGGTCATTGTCGACGCACAAATCAACACTGCATAGTGCATGGAGGAAAAAGCATCCAGGAAGGTGTCCTCACCCAAGATAGAATGGACAGGACTGCAATGCGACAGTGAGAAAGTGGGCTAAAGGTATCAATGCACAACGGATACGATGCACTTTGTAAGGCGCCTTTCCCCAATTGGCTCGCTCTTCGGGAAAATTTTGAAGAATGGAGGTCAAATCCCTAGAGGGGACCATCACAAAGGCCGAAATGTGTGATACTCCATTTAGTCGCCTCGTACGACAGGCAGGAATACCTCGGACCTATTATAACCCCCAGACCCGCAGGGGGCGGCTCCAATGTGTGAAGTGTCAACTATTTAGTAATTTTTATCAGTATAGTTTACAACTTTCTCACTGCATCTACAGCACAAAATGGGCCAAGATCCTTTGACCAAAGTGCAGGTGAAGTCGAAATTTCTAATTTTGACCATAATCTGCTGTGGTCTTCAAAACTCAGGACGATATGGCTAATGCTGATGGTTCTTCAGATGCAGACAGTCCATAATTGAGGCTACATTGCAAAATATCAACCAAAGGAGAGGGCGACAGAAAGAAGTGTAACTAGTAAAATTCGACAGGCCTGAGAAACAGAACGACCGCTCTTTGCAGTTTTCTTTCATTAAAATGTACGAATTGGTTAACCAGTGTGAAAGATAAAACCACATGCCATAATGTAAAACATCATGACAGAACATTTTCTACATTTATGTCTAGTCCATTAAGCAGAAACAGAGGATAACATGAAAGTCAGAAGACTGTGGCCATGCATTAACTTTACAAGCCCTCTCCCCAAAATCACACATTTGGAAAAGGATTTTCTTACTTTCACAACTACGACCCACAAAAATAAATGTACATCTTGCAGGTCTGAAATTCTTTCATGCATCTGAAATGTTGCCCTTCATGGCAGTCGATCCACATTCCGATGTTCAGGTTGTCACAATTCATGTGTTATATAATCGTTTATTAGTATAACTATACAGTTGTGAGTAGTAGTTTGCTTCAGAGTATCATCAAAGCTGTCAACCTGCAGCGTGTGTTGTAGCTGTGACGTATGATACAGGTTAAATAGAACATTTTCCGAATCCAGCAAGTAACAGCGAGAGCATATGGGTTTCCTTCAACACTTATCTGTTGAAATCTTATCAGAGGGACTACACAGAGGCATTTTGCTATGTATTAGTTTGAAAATTAGAACATTCCTCCATCGTGCAGTTTGGTAACACCAAAATAGTGACATCACAGCAAAACACCAGATTACTAAAATGCACTTTACTGTAAGTGGATGAGCAATGCAGAATGGACGGCATCACGCATATTTTCATGACAAAGTTGAGTGCTTGTATGTTCCACACAAGGACACTATTGAAGTTGTTCAATACATCAAAGGTGTAACTCCAGACCTCCAGATGATAAATGCTCACCTTTGTGTAGTGGATTTTGAATCAAAAATACAATACAGGAGAATACTATAAAAGATCCTTGGGAATTTTCAACTGATCTTGTTGGCGATTGACTGTTGCCTTCCCAAAAAGATTTCATTACAACAAAATCTTTTATGTTTCAGAAATCCAAAAGTAGTTCGAATGTCAATTATGGATTGACTTCCACACTAAATCCAGATTACGTGTGATCAAAATGAGAAATTTAATACTAGCAAAATTAGAAATTTTTCATCATAACTATGCCGTTTGGAGTAAGGATCTTAGTCTCTAGTATAATGAGATACACCCTGTTCCTACTCGACACCTCAGCATTAGCAACACGTATCCTGTCCTTTGATTATTCTGTATATCAACTGATCAGCTGGCGCACACACATGCTGTCGACGGGAAGTACCTTTCAGAATAGTCAATTTGGTCAATGCTGTTTATGAGATACCTGCAATTAATACTACAGCAAACATGTTGCCGTGGAAATATATGGAAATACTGACATTTAATTTCTGTCCAGAGCGTACACGTCTGCACAGCGCAATGTGGCGTATCAGTTCCATATACTGCAGTCACAGTTCAATCATGGTACTGCCATACAACATGTCGTGGAAAGTTACAGAGCCGGTTGGTTACATACAGAAAGATTTAACTCTGCAGCGTACTGTGCGCTGATATGAAACTTCCTGGCAGATTAAAACTGTGTGCCGGACCGAGACTCGAACTCGGCACCTTTGCATTTCGCGGTCACGACTCACGCCCCGTCCTCACAGCTTTACTTCTGACAATACCTCGTCTCCTACTTTCCAAACTTTATAGAAGCCCTCCTGCGAACCTTTGGAAGGTAGGGGACGAGGTACTGGCAGAAGTAAAGCTGTGAAGACGGGGCGTGAGTCGTGCTTGGGTAGCTCAGTTGGTAGAGCATTTTCCCACGAAAGGTGAAGGTCCCGAGTTCGAGTCTCGGTCCGGCACACAGGTTTACTGTGCCAGGAAGTTTCGCACATTTGGATAGTTTGCCATCCCAATTTGATTTTACGAGTTGACCGACTCACCTCGATTCCAATGTTGGTTTAGGTCAGACAACCACCTCGCTTCGACAGACCTCCATACACACTGCGTCTGAATGTCACATTGGCCCCGTTACCAGAGAGGAGATGGTCCACTTCCCAGTACAAAGAGCGGCAATCTGGCAGTCTCAGTGCTGCTGTGGAGGCCCAATCAATGCTAACTGCTCGGGATGGGTACTCTTGTTTTTGAAGTACATGCATCATCTCCATTACGAAACCCGAATCAACATGAGCAGCTGCCTCTCTGGTACTGCGAACAGCTGACAGCAAGGGGAAACTACAGCTGTAATTTTTCACGAGGGCATGCAGCTTTACTGTATGGTTAAATGGTGGCGTCCTCTTGGGTAAAATATTCCGGAGGTAAAATAGTCCCCCATTCGGATCTCCGGGCGGGGACTACTCAGAAGGACGTCGTTATCAGGAGAAAGAAAACTGGCGTTCTACGGGTCGGAGCGTGGAATGTCAGATCCCTTAATCGGGCAGGTAGGTTAGAAAATTTAAAAAGGGAATGGATAAGTAAGATGTAGTGGGAATTAGTGAAGTTCGGTGGCAGGAGGAACAAGACTTCTGGTCAGGTGAATACAGGGTTATAAAAACAAAATCAGATAGGGGTAATGCGGGAGTAGGATTAATAATGAATAAAAAATAGGAGCATGGGTCAGCTACTACAAACAGTGAACGCATTATTGTAGCCAAGAGAGATGCGAAGCCTACACTTACCACAGTAGTACAAGTTTATATGCCAACTGGTTACGCAGATGAAGAAATTGAAGAAATGTAGGATGAGAAAAGAAATTATTGAGATAGTGAAGGAAGACGAAAATTTAATAGCCACAGGGGACTGGAATTCGATAGTAGGAACAGAAGGAAAGGTAGTAGGTGAATAATGAATAGAGATGAGGAATGAAAGAGAAAGCCGCCTGGTAGAATTTTGCACAGAGCATAACTTGATCATAGCTAACACTTTTTGTTGTTGACTGGCAAGACAGCCAATCCACTGTGACGGGTAGCCGAAAGGCACGCGTTTAAGCTCAGGCAGGATGGCGTGAGATCTGGAACAGGACAGTGTCTTGAGACTAGCAAAAAAAAGATACGTAGAATCTGGAATACTTAACTTTAATCCATAATTGGTGAACATCGGTGTGACGGTACATGCATCACAAGATAAATAGCAAATGATAATGGCGCCTTGCTAAGTCGTAGCAAATTACGTAGCTGAAGGCTATGCTAACTATGGTCTCGGCAAATGAGAGCGTATTTTGTCAGTGAACCATCGCTAGCAAAGTCGGTTGTACAACTGGGGCGAGTGCTAGGAAGTCTCTAGACCTGCCGTGTGGCGGCGCTCGGTCTGCAGTCACTGACAGTGGCGACACGCGGGTCCGACGTATACTAGCGGACAGCGGCCGATTTAAAGGCTGCCACCTAGCAAGTGTGGTGTCTGGCGGTGACCCCACACTTTTTTTTAAATCATGAAAGAAGGTTGTATACACGGAAGAAGCGTGTAGATACTGGAAGGTTTCAGAGATTGTATAAGGGTAAGACAGATTTAGGAACCAGGTTTTAAATTTTAAGACATTTCCAGGGGCAGATGTGGACCCTGACCACAATCTATTGGTTAGGAACTGTAGATTAAAAACGAAGAAACTGCAAAACGGTGGCAATTTAAGGAGATGGGACCTGGATAAACTGACTAAACCAGAGGTTGTACAGAGTTTCAGGGCTAGCATAAGGGAACAATTGACATGAATGGGGGGAAAGAAGTATAATAGAAGAATGGCTAGAGTTGAGGAATGAAATATTGAAGGCAGCAGAGGATCAAGTAGGTAAAAAGATGAGGGATAGTAGAAATCATTGGGTAACAAAAGAGATATTGACTTGAAAATATAAAAATGCAGTAAATGAGGCAGGCAAAAAGTAATCCAAACGTCTCAAAAATGAGACCGACAGGAAGTGCAAAATCGCTAAGCAGGAATGGCTAGAGGGAAAATTTAAGGTCGTATAGGCATATATCAATAGGGGTAAGATAGATACTGCCTACAGGAAAATTAAAAATACCTTTGGAGAAAAGAGAACCACTTGTACAAATATCAAGAGCTCAGATGGAAACCCAGTTCCAAGCAAAGAAGGAAAGCAGAAAGGTGGTAGGAGTTTATAGAGGGTCTATACAAGGCCGATGTACTTGAGGGAAATGTTATGGAAATGGAAGAGGACGTAACTGAAGATGAAATTGGAGATATGATACTGCGTGATGAGTTTGACAGAGCACTGAAAGACCTGAGTCGAAACAAGGCCCCGGGAGTAGACAACATTCCATTGGAACTACTGACGGCCTTGGGAGAGCCAGCCCTGACAAAACTCTACCATCTGGTGAGCAAGAAGTATGAGACAGGGGAAATACCCTCAAACGCCAAGAAGAATATAATTCCAATCCCAAAGAAGGCAGGTGTGAAAGTTAACGAACAATCAGTTTAATAAGTCACGGCTGCAAAACACTAACGCGAACTCTTTACAGACGAATGGAAAAACTGGTAGAAGCCGACCTCGGGGAAGATCAGTTTGGATTCCGTAGAAATGTTGGAACACATGAGGCAATACTGACCCTACGACTTCTTAGATGAAAGATTAAGGAATGGTAAGCCTACGTTTCTAGCATTTGTAGACTTAGAGAAAGCTTCTGACAATGTTGACTGGAATACTCTTTCAAATTCTGAAGGTGGCAGGGGTAAAATACAGGGAGCGAAAGGCTATTTACAATTTGTTCAAGAACCAGATGGCAGTTAAGAATCTAGAGGCATGAAAGGGAAGCAGAGGTTGGGAAGGGAGTGAGACAGGGTTGTAGCCTATCCCCGATGTTTTTCAGTATGTATATTGAGCAAGCAGTAAAGGAAACTAAAGAAAAATTTGGAGTAGGAATTAAAATCCACGCAGAAGAAATAAAAACTTTGAGGTTTTCCGATGACATTGTAATTGTGTCAAGCAGTAAAGAACCTGGAATAGCAGCTGAACGGAATGGACAGTGTCTTGGAAGGCGGATATAAGATCAACAAAAGCAAAACGACGATAACGGAATGCAGTCGAATAAAATCAGGTGATGCTAAGGGAATTAGATTAGGAAATGAAACGAAGTAGTAGATGAGTTCTGGTATTTGGGGAGCAAAATAACTGATGATTGTCTAAGTAGAGAGGATATAAAATGTAGACTAGCAATGGCAAGAAAAACGAGTCTGAAGAAGAGAAATTTGTTGACATCGAGTATAGATTTAAGTGTCAGGAAGTGTTTTCTAAAAGTATTTGTATGGAGTGTACAGTGTAGCCATTTATGGATGTGAAACAAGAGAATAAAAGCTTTCGAAATGTGATGCTACAGAAGGATACTGAAGATTAGATGGGTAGATGACGTAACTAAATCAGGTACTGAATAGAATCCAGGAGAAGAGGAGTTTGTGGCACAACTAGACTAGAAGGAGGGATCGGTTAGGACACGTTTTGCGGCATCAGGGGATCACCTATTTAGTATTGGAGGGAAGCGTGGAGGGTAAAAATCATCTCCAGTCTTCCGAAAAGGGTATGTATGTAATTAATGTACACAAATTTAAAATGTAGTTTTGACATTTACAAGGTGTCCCATCAGTAAAAGGAATGAAGGAAACGTGTTGGATTGAAGAAACCAATGTTCCATCGTAATTTACACACAATACAATCTTCAGGCATGTGGTAGGAATGATTTCCTTATTGTGATCACGGAGTAATTTACGATAAAGTTCCGATATTTCGAACTCAGCGACAGCTATTTTTGTTTTGAAGCCAGAAATTGTTTGAATCCATAATAAAAGTATGACACGACTTTTAGGTTTGAATCAGACTCATGTTTTAATTGTTAATACGAGGGTTATTCCAAAAGTAAGGTCCGATTCGCCGTAACTATTGAAATTTGGCGCCAATGACAAAACACGCATGCGCGCCGACTCCCGGCAAGCCTTGCGCGTCAAACGCCGCCATTGGCTTTGTTACTGTTGCTGAGTGTAGTTCACAGTGTCACTTTACAATGTTTAAGACAATTGATCAGCCCGCCGATTGTGAAGTAAGGGCAGTGATACGGTTTTTGTCTGCAAGAAACAATTCAGCGGCGGAAATCCATCGGCAGATTACTGAAGTGTACGGTCCTAACATAATGAGCGACAGTAAAGTGCGCAAGTGGGTGCGAGCTTTTAATGAAGGACGGGATAATGTGCACGATGAACCACGGTTTGGCCGACCATCAGTGATTTCAGACGATTTGGTCAATGCGGTTGACAAAAAAATTCGTGAAGATCGCCGATTCACTATTACAGACGTAGACATGCATTTTCCGAATGTGAGTAGAACAACTTTGTACAGAATTGTGTCTGAACATTTGAAGTTTCACAAATTGTGTGCCCGTTGGGTTCCCAGGCTGCTTACTGAGCCCCAACGAATGAAAAGAATGGCTTTTGCTCTTGATTTTTTGGAGCGATATCATAAGGAAGGTGACAGTCTTTTAGGCAATGTTGTCACAGGGGATGAGACATGGGTTTCTCACATCACTCCAGAGTCTAAACGTCAGTCAATGCAATGGCGTCACACGTCATCGCCAGTCAAGGTCAAGGCAAAGCAGACAATCTCAACACGTAAGGTTATGGCGACTGTGTTCTGGGATAGACGTGGAGTATTGTTAGTCGACTTTATGGAGAGAGGAACAACGATTAATAAAGCCGCCTACTGCGCTACCCTGACTAAACTTCGACGTGCAATCCAGAATAAGCGACGTGGTCTTTTGTCGTCTGGAATCTTGTTGTTGCATGAGAATGCCAGACCGCACACTGCAAATGAAACGCAAGCTCTGATCAAGAAATTTGGATGGGAACAGATGGACCATCCTCCTTACAGTCCGGACCTGGCGCCAAGTGATTTCCACCTGTTCCGTTACTTAAAGGAGTTTCTCGGCGGCAAGCGCTTCGACACAGATGATGAAGTGAAAGAAGCAGTTAAGGACTGGTTATCGTCACAGGCGGCCGATTTCTATAACATGGGCATTCAAAAGCTTGTTGAACGATGTGACAAATGTTTAAATAAGTATGGAAGTTATGTAGAAAAATAGATAAAGATGTAAGGAATGTAAATAAAACAATTGTTTTGAAAAAACATTTTAGTTTTGATTTTTTTTTATAACCGGACCTTACTTTTGGAATAACCCTCGTAGTGATTAGACCTGTAATTACGGCCAAATTTTACTCTTACAAAAATTAATTAGTTGCATCTATGCCTTTCATTCGATAGAACTTATCACCCTTTACACCTGAAAATGTTAGCATGATTTTTCTTTGAGTCTATTTACTATATGCAAATTAACGAAATACTCGTATATTGTTGCAATGACAAAACAGTTTATAGTCTTTGTACGGAATTATTGATTTATTCTTTGTAAATTTCTATGTTACCTGGCAAGGTGTACGTAAAAACTAACTTTTCTTATGTAAAATTCAGTATGTAACAGTGATTGTATTTGTTTGAAGCCATATAAATAAAGGCAGTTTGTACACCGCCATACTTCAGTCTCAGGCAGAATTTTTTATCAATAGCATGTAGTCAGACTTGTCACGGTGTGAACTGTTTTGTAACTGGAACATGTAAATTCTACGAAGTAAAACACGCTCGCCGTCGAACAATTAGCGTGCGAAATAAAAACATTTGTAAACGAGAAAATATTCTACTAAAACTTATTTCGAGCATTTCATAATACCCATGTGGCGATGCAGTAACATAAAAATGAACCTACGGCATAAAGAAGCAGCACCCCGGATTACAGATTCACGCAATTGCTTGCAAAACTTATACCAGGTTAACTGAACTTTAATTTTCGAAGTTTTGCACCTAAATCGGTAAAAATCCAATACAACTCGTGGTAATGGTAATTAAAACGTGGTATGAAATAATTAGATAGTGACGGAACATTGTTTCTCGTGTGTTAAACTACGACACACATCACAAACATTAGTAAATACGATTCCTCAGGAAACTTTAAAGGCGATTTTCTCCGAAAACTTGTGAAAAACGTTAAGGACGGCCTGTTTCTGCCACTTTTCGACGGTGCTGCACTCGCCTGTTTGGCTACCGATCAGCAAGCGGCGTGAAGAGCTCAACAGTACACAGACTGCTATCGTACATTTTTGAAATAAAAACTACGTCGCTGAAATACGGTTAAGAAAAACCCTGAAGCCTGTCATTCATTAGAATACCTTCAAGTTTCATTTACTGTAATATAGTAATAATACATAAACAGTGTAAGTACCCACAATACCTAAGCACGGCCCACAATACCTAAGCACGGCCCACAACCAGTGTACATGTTCTACAGCCAAGGACGCAGCCAGGATTTTGTCAAAGGGGAGGTCCGATTTGTTAAAAAGGACATCGAAAAGGCTCATGTTTTTCACTTACTCTGAAGATGCATTTGGTTATTTTGTGTGCACGATTTGTTTCCGGGTGACAGCATTTGGGATACAAGAAGGAAATTCTCGAACGCACAAATATTTCTTTATTTGGCATTATGATAACTTCACTGTCAAGGAATTAAAATTCTAATATAATGTAGTGCCTCTTTGCACAACACAGCGTCTTCTGAAAGTAGGTTCAGTATCGCACAACAGAAAATTTTACGTTGGGATGAGTAACTTCAATGGACACCTCTTTTGAAAATAGCTGTCTTTCTCCTACTACAATCTTGCATTTAAATTATCTGAAACCAAGTCAATTTCTTCAGCACATCTGAGCAAACTAAGTTCCTCAGTTCTGTCTCTGATTTTACTAGAGTATCTTCCATTTCGTTAAAATTCTCAAGTTTCCTTAAGTGATCAAGAACTTTCTAAATGACTATTTCAACAGTCAGCTTGAAACTGTGGAAATCAAATTTGTTTGTAAAGGAAAAGGAGACCCACGACCAGGACCTGGAGAACACGCGATAGTCGACAAGTCGCCGTGTCGTCCCCAGTCCCACCGAGGAAAAATCTCTGGCAGCACCAGAAATCTAACCTGGGTCCTCCACATGAGTGTCGCACTGACCAATCGCCTACGGCGGCGGACGATGTATTTTATAAAGCGAAAGTGAGTACACAGTACAACGAGCTACAGTTTTGGAATCTTAGCACCGATTCAAGCCTTGACTGCAACTAGACTTCTGTGCGACCTCAAATGGTTTAGTGTTTATCCAGAGTAATACGAGGTTTGTTCCAAAAATTCCTGAATACGCCTGCGTTTAATGCGAAAACTGCCGGGAGTTTCATTGTTTTATGTTATTGATCATTGCTTTAGTCAGTACAACGTTGTGTTACGTGAGTTCGCGAATTTTGAGATGCCATAGAGGAGCAACGCGTCTGCATTAAGTTTCGCGTGAAACTCGAGAAAACCTTTACAGACCCCAAACGATGCAGGAACCCTACGGTGACGAGTGCTTAAGCCGTACTTTGTGTTACGAATGGTTCACACGGTTTAAAAATGGCGGGACGAAAACTAAAGACGAGCCTCGTTCAGGACGCCCTCCCACGTCCACCGACGACGCTCGTTAGAGGAAGGTCAACGAAACTGTGCCTGCCAGTTTAAGAGTAACTGTCGGAGAGATTACAGACGTCTAACATTTCAGTTTGGTCATGTCATGAAATCCTCACACATCTTGGAATTATGGCTTTGGCCTCACGATATCTGCATCCACACTCCGCAATCCACCGTACGGTGCGTGGCGGAGTGCACCTCGTACCAAAACTAGCATCTTCTCTCCCTGTTCCACTTCCAAACAGAACGAGGGAAAAATGACTGCCTATATGCCTCTGTACGAGCCCTAATCTCTTATCTTTGTGGTCTTTCCGCGAAATCTAAGTTGGCGGCAGTAAAATTGTACTGCAGTCAGCCTCAAATGCTGGTTCTCTAAATTTCCTCAGTAGCGATTCACGAAAAGAACGCCTCCTTTCCTCTAGAGACTCCCACCCGAGTTCCTGAAGCATTTCCGTAACACTCGCGTTATGATCAAACCTACCAGTAACGAATCTAGCAGACCGCCTCTGAATTGCTTCCATGTCCTCCCTCAATCCGACCTGATACGGATCCCAACCGCCCGAGCAGTACTCGAGAATAGGTCGTATTAGTGTTTTATAAGCGGGCTCCTTTGCAGATGAACCACATATTCCCAAAATTCTACCAATGAACCGAAGACGACTATCCGCCTTGACCACAACTGCCATTACATGCTTGTCCCACTTCATACCGCTCTGCAATGTTACGCCCAAATATTTAATAGACGTGGCTGTGTCAAGCGCTACGCTACTAATGGAGTATTCAAACATTACGGGATTCGTTTTCCTATTCATCTGCATTAATTTATTTATATTTAGAGTTAGCTGCCATCCTTAACACGAATCACAAATCCTGTCCAAGTCATTTTGTATCCTCCTACAGTCACTCAACGACGACACCTTCCCGTACACCACAGCATCATCAGCTAACAGCCGCACATTACTATCCACCCTATCCAAAAGATCTTTTATGTAGATAGAAAACATAACGCACCCGCACATTTATGCCTGTTGGTGCGTGACTACTGCACGAACAATAGCGCACTGCTGCCTCCTCCGTACTCTGCAGACGTGGCCCCTGCGAACTTATTTCCAAAATTGAAAACCCCTTTGCAACGCTGAAGATTTGGAACGACAGGCGAGTTTAATTCGCAGCCGGCGCTTCGCGCGAGCCTGCAAGATGTCTACCGAGACGGCCTGCGTAAGCGGAAACGGTGTATCAATTGTGGAGGAGAGTATTACGAAGGAGACCGTGCACAATAAGTCAAAGCTAAGCGTAGAGAGGTTTTGTGGAAAAGTTAGAGTTTTTGAACAGATCTCGTGCAGTCTTTGATAAACTACGTTGTAGAGACCACAGTACAACCGTACAGTAGAAATATCTCTGGAATAAGGGACTGTTGTAAAATGGAATCTCTTGAAAGAATGTGGGACCCAGAAAAGCCTACAACTGCACTATTTGTAGCGAATTAAAATTTAAAATACTACCTGCACAGGTCTAAAAAAAATAACATTTGACTAGTTTGCTCCGAGCGCCCGTTCTTTACGTTCGTAAACAGCCACACTATCCACTCTCGCTGAAACAGAGGTGAAACGCTCACGGAATGGAGTTCTTACATATAAACCGTTTCTGCGTGCTCTAATAATGATTTTCAAAGGAAATGTGCGATATGTTAGACTGCAATGAATCACCTCGTGTACTGTATATTATATTGCTTGAGGAATGAAGGGAAAAGTCACTCTTTCAGGATAAAAATATCAAACTGGAAAAAGTGGACACATGGGACAACATTCTCGTAGAATGAAAAAGTGGTGGCCCAAAGGAAACTCCTGTTGAAAAAAACACAAAGCTTGTACATCGTACCCTCCATGACTTATTTTAAACTTAAAATACCAAAACTGCTGGACAACTTTCAAATTTGAAGTACGTTCACATTTTCCACAGTTCATGCAAATTCCTCCAAATACGAGGGTGGTCCCGTAAGTGCCCGGCCTGACCGGGAGATGGCAGTTTTGTTGAAAAGTACCTCTGGATTAGGAAGTATAAGATCTATGATGCACATGTTTCAAGTTTCAAGACGCCACATTGTTTAGTATTTGTTTGGCAGCCATCAATAGAGAACGTTGTGATTCAATTTGTGAAAATGGAGAAAATTGGTCATCATTATGTGATACAATTTTTTTTAAGGCCTCAGCGCAACCAATATCGAAGCCGAGCTAGATTCTAATTTGGGAGAGTCTGCTCCTTCGTTGACAACAGTAAGAGTTTAAAAGAAGCCGTACGAGCTGCCAAGACTAGGATCACAGTAGTCGACCAAATGAGGTGACGACTCCAGAAATGGCGAAAACATCCACAAAGAGGTACTGGATGATCGTCGACAAAGTGCGAGAGCTAGCAGACATAGGACGCATTTCAAAAACTGCGGTACGCCGCATATTACCTGAAAATTTGGACATGAGAGAACTGTGTGCAAGATCTGTGCCGCGTTTGCTCACACTCGAGCAGAAACAGTGTCGTGAAGATGTTTCAATTGACTGTTTAGTAAAGTTTCGCAGCAACAAAGGTGTTTTTTGCGCCGTTTCATAACCGTTGATGAAACAGTGGTCCACCTCTTCACTCCCGAGATGAAAAAAATCAAAACGATGGTCACAAATTGGAGAACGGACTCTCAAAGAAGGCGGAGACCGTTTCATCTGCAGACAAGGTCATGGCGCCAGTTTTTTGGGATGCACGTGGAATCATTTTCATTGACTACCTTGTAAAAGGAAAAACTATCAACGGCAAGTATTGAGCGATCTTATTGCACCGTTTGGGCGAAGAAATCGAGCAAGAACAGCCGCATTTGGCCAAGAACAAAATGTTGTTCCTTCAGGACAATGCACCAGCTCCCAAGTCCATTATTACAATACCGAAAATGAATTAAAGTTTGAATTGCTACCTCATGCACCCTATCCGCCAGATTTAGCCACCTCGGATTAGTTCCAGTTCCCAATGGCTCAGTGGTCGAAGATTTTCAACAAATGAACACGTGATGTCGGCAGTTAATGGCTATTAAGAGGTTGTGATATTAGCTATTTTTGGCTTCATTAAAACAGCAAATAGTTAATACTTTCAGCCAGAAGGCAAATACTTGTTTATAAAGAATGATTAATGTATAATGAGGCGTCGCATAGCGACGGTGGAATTTCCTAAATAATGTAATTCGTCGTCTTTGGGCGGCAATATAAACAGAAAAATACGGATAGATATGCGATCCTTCACGATTTTGTTCGCTGGAGAACAAATGAAGCCTTGAGCGCTAAAAAAAAGACTTAGAGTTTTCGTAAGACGGACGGAGATTTGTGGCGGTCTGATCTAATTTTTTACTAAATAAATTAAAACGTGTGCCGTCTGAGTGAAGTGTAAAAAAGAAGAACTGTTGTAACATTTTGACTACGCACTAGCGACTCAAGAGGACAATGGCTATCTATATAAAAGAGCGCTCAATGGACATGAAACGGACATAATCTACCGTCATTGTAGTACTAAGCTTAAGGTACGATATATGCTTTAGTTATAATAAATATTTGTTCTGGGAATACTGAATCATTTAGCAGTGCTCATTCCTATCATCTCCTCAGTAGTATTTTCATTTTAATTATGCATTTTGCTAAGATTAGCGACACCAAGATCAGCAGTCCAATGTTCGTGTTACATTGACAAAAAGAAAACTGTTTGATCGTCTTCTTGCATCAGCTTTAATACTGAATTTCCCTTTTGTGTGATGTTACAGTTGCTTTTGCGCCCTGAAGAACTTTCTGGTCCCTTAGGAAATTGTTTTGTCATAACAAAAACTTCACAACCGGGTATGATCGTATCATGAAGTAATTAGAATGACGATAACGCAATTTCTTAATAGCACGCTAGTTGTGACTGCTTCAAGCCACGCGAAACTGCAATTGAAGACTATTCACATTTCATAATGCAATATTTTATGACAATGGTCAATCCACGATTCTTACGCCAATTGTGATTGATAAAACAGTAAGCGAAATCTCAAATTCCAACTTTTCCATTGAATAACATCTCACTTATTTTGTTACATCACAAGGTGTTACAGTTCTCATTATAAAAAAGAAGTATCAAACTTATTGAACATCGCTGGGAAAAGTGTATACAGCTGAAAAGAGATTATATTGGAAACTACATTTCCGCTAAAATTTGTGTGTTTTCTTTGTTGGGTCGGGTACATATGGGACCAGCCTCGTATGATAATCGCTCACGACAGGAAACCTCAACAGTGAGACAGGCAGTGACATGGGGTCTCAGTGAGCCACCTCGCGGTCTGAGCTAACTGAACAAGCGACCAGTGACACGACACGCCAGCACAACTTTAAGGCTAACCTAAAGAGTTTTACTGAGCGCTGTCGTGCCAGCCTCCAGCTCCAGACGCAAGTGTGTGTCGCCACTGCGCGCTGGATTAAATGCTGTTCTAATAGAATGACGGGGCAGAGTTTCTGGAGATGTTTGTGGGGCACGTCGCGCGAGAAGCATAGCGATACAGACAAGAAATGAGGCACTTTTTCATTTTTTTAACAAATGCATAATGGTTTCGTGAAGCACACAGAAAAACTCCGCCGATCCTCAGTATTTCCTTTGTGTGTTTTATTTCCGATACTTATCGTAAATGAAATCTAAAAACCGAAACCAGAACCATGCTTGCTTCATTGTTTTAAGTTTCAAAAAGTCCAGCCTATAAGCATGGCCTGTGGTACAAGTAGCAAATTGTGGGACTTTCTTTTTACATTCAGACAATTTTTAAACGCTACTTTTCTGATTCATCCTTCGAATTTGAAATGAGTTTAACAGATCTATGCTACATGCATAAATAAATTACTTTCGTTCACATGAATGTTTCATTCACTTTCCTCAGTCAGCTATAAATCACATTGCCGGTTTCAGGATACGAGTCAACAATCGTGGCGATACAACAGCACTGAATTTGAGGACCTCTCAACCTCTGCCAGTGACTGCGGATCGTCATGTGGTTAACAGCTTCCCTCGCAGCTTACAGCCTGTCTCTCGTGACTATCCTTTTTGTTAAGAACTGACATGCTCCGAAATCCAGGATTCATCCAGTCTTTGATAATTAAGAAAATCAGACTCCCAGCTTCTTAAGAATGGACGCAGGTGCAGATAAAATTCTTACAGTACCGTCTTTGTACATACTCAAAAGTCTCCTTTATACAAGTACACACTTTAATAGTTTACGTATGAATTCGGACTCACATAACTGCAATACACGTGTAAGTAATCTGCATGGAGAAAGACGTAGAAAAAAGTCAAACATTTGAACCATTATGCAATAAAGCTGTATAATGCTCCGCTAATTTGCATCAAAGGAAATGGAGATGAGAAAATTTACGCCAAAATTTAAAAAATTACCCGTTAAATGTTTCTATAAAATTCTGAATGCATGTACCACTAAACTTATATTCATTGTCATTCGAACATGCTATTGTAATTCTAAATTTTGTATTTTGTTTGTAAATTCTTTTAACTATAAATGACGTGATATATGTGTTTCTCAAACCGTACTGCATGCATGTCGGGTCAGAGCACGTGGAAGGCCCATGCATTAGCTCATTCAGAATTTCTTTTAATATATTTTCTAAAATATTAGCTTTACGATGATTTATCTAATTGTGCTGTGCGTATGATGAATGGCATTACGACAGTTCCTATGTCGCTTAAGTGATACAAAGGGTACTAATAAACTTCACGAACTTGACCGGGATTACAGAAGTGTCCGATTCCACCCGTCTCCTTTGACCAATGACGTCACCAATACGGCGGAAACGACTATCGACAACGACTCCATTATAGCGCCTATGACATAACGAAAACAAATTAGAAACGCAACACACACATCTTCCTCCAAGGATATAATCAAACTAACAGGATCAGCGTGGGAAATTGGGAGTTTTTGGGCCAAAAACTCCCAACATTCCACCACCACCACCACCTAAACAAATAAAATTGGAATGAATACTTCACTTGACCTACATAGGTTTATAGCAGTTCACGATACCAAAACATAGCTAAATCTGACACTTCCCTTGACCCATATAGCTCAAAAACTAACGATATCAAAAAAAAAAAAAATTGAATCGAGTGATTCCCCAAAGATACATAAATCAAATCCAAGTGCCAATACTGAAAAATCAACTAAAAACACATGCAGTATATACCACCGACCTCACAACTCTAATACCATACCGAACATCGTAACACGAAAACTACACCAAAGAAAACACGATTACTTACCACGAAAAAGTTCCGGCGCTACACACTAGGTCGAGCACCACAATCTCTCTCTCTCTCTCTCTCTCTCTCTCTCTCTCTCTCTCTCTCTCTCTCTCTCTCTCTCACACACACACACACACACACACACACGAAAAAGTCCCAACGCACCCACAACCTACCAACCCCCCATCCAAACTCCCCCCTCCCCCCAAAAACGAAGATCCATCAATGAATAAATCTCAGCCACACTACAACTCAAAAACTGCATCAAAACAGATCACAACAATCATAAAACAACCACCCCCGCCACCCGCCTACATCTAGAAACAAAACGCTCAAACAAAACTCCGCGCCATTGTGACTTGTCACACCACAACACCTTTACGTCACGGGTCAAAGCCGACAGGTGGGGTCGGATGTCTCAGTTGACCCACTTTACCTGTGCGGCAGCCCTCAATGCCAAAAACCAACACTGGCGTCAAACCCGTTACGCAGACCTTGACTTACCCTACCTTAAACGAAATCCACTGTACGATAAACGAAAACTCTGCCACATAAGTGGCATCAAAAACGCAACCTAACCATAGATTTAAAAAAATCGTCCGCTGTTACACGAAATAAGCCCGTCGCTCACAATTTCTTCGCCGACTTCAAGCGGCAGTGAGCTGCACGACGAAACTGGTGTCCGTTCCCTGTTCTCTTCCCGAAAATGCTGACAACATACTGTGCCATGTTTAATCGGTTTCCCACTTTCCTTCTCACAGCCTTCACCAGGGAGGCTTACGAGTTGGATCGGTAAGAAATCTGAAGTCAAATGACAGAAATAAAACCATTAAAGCAAAAATAAACAGCGCAACCACTGCTGATCAAATTTAACCATCCAACGAATCTAAACGAGCGAACAACATAAAATATAGATTTGTTTTCTTATTTACTGTCAAAATATTCACAATGATCATGCTATTGCGTGAGTAGAGAAAAGTTTTAATGAACGAACAAGTCATATGTAACGTTCATTTTCATTTTTTATGCAACACACTTTTAAAAAAGAGCTTTATTTTATGGAGAAATACGATTCACAAGAAACGTAAGCGCGTTCACTTACCACGGCTGTCGTGCTGCAGTACGTGATCAGTCTCGTCTCGCTGTTCTGAGGGGTGAGAAGAAGAAACCTCTCCAGAGTGGAAAAAAACCTCTGACAACACAAAAAGCAACTCCAGGCCCAAAAACTGCTCTACCTCCACAGCAGCCCCGACACAACTGAACTATACACTGTACTGCATAATATCGACAAGCGCAATCGGCAGTCGTCACACACGGAAGCAGAATGAACCACGGCGCTTCGTTTCGTCGGCCGCGGCTGTGAGCCAGACCACGTGACTCGCCAGCGGCGCCTCACTGAATGAATGCGGCCCTACGTACGGCCGACCGGCTAATCGGACGAGTGTCGGTGTTTTGACAGACCGACCGCCCGACTGCCGGCTGCTCGACCCGGCGCGCTTGTCGTGTCTAGCGCTGTCGGACCAACTGTTCCGATGCACGTGGCAGGGTGTGCGGCGGACGAAACTTTAAGGACAGCCTGTTTAGAGAAATTTAAAGGATGCAGATGTTTGTCGGACGCGTCTCCCGAGGCGTATAGCAAAAGAGATGCAAGAAACGAAGCACTTGTTTCATTTTTTAACGAATCCACGATGGTTCCGTATGGCATATAGAGAGATGGAAAGTCGGTCGGCTTTTTTTTTTATTGAATTTCGATTCCCTCCGAAGGGGACGGGCTGGCAGCAGCTTACTACGCTGCTCTGCAGCCTACAGACTTTTTAAAACGTAAGAAGAAGTTAAGAAACAATAAAAGCAGGCGATAAAACGGTGACTTAAATTGTAAAACGGCGTAAAATTGTGGAAAGTTAAAGCATAAAGCAAAGGGTTGGCAAAGCGAATAAAATACACAGGAAGTAGACAGGTACCATCGTACACAGACAATTAAAAAACATGGCGACAGTCTGGTTTCTGTTTGCAAAAGATATAAAATCACACCCAGCTACAGTACGATGTCCGTTCGCAACACTTCGGAAATACACACAGCACTGAACACTCACTGTTAAGCACTGCACTAAAATGTCTGCCTACCGCAGATGTGGGGGTGGACCTGGATAGATGAGGGGGAAAACAAGGAAGGAGGGAGAGGACTCATAAGGGGGGGGGGGGGGGGGAGGGGCAGGACAGACGCAAGAGGGAATGGGAAAAGGCAGAGGAGGCAAATGCAAAAGGACTTAGGGAAGAGAAGGGAGCAGAGAGAGGGTAGGTGGGGAAAAAAGAGGATGGAAGGGGGGGAGAGGGAGCCCGGGAGAAGGACAGAGGAAAAGAGGGGGAGTGAGGATAAGAGTTGATAGGAGGGATAAATGGAGGGAGAGAGGGCATCACCCGGGAGGGGGAGTTGATGGAAGCCACCGTGGGAAAGGAGATGAAGGGTGTAGAGACGGAGGGTAGTGGGGACACGACAGTGAAGGCGTGGCAGGGGGAGGGGGTGGGAGAGGAGATGAGCAACCAGGGGGGTGAGGGGGATCCAGGCGGTGGGAGGTGTAGAGTGTGCGGATATGTTCGAGGAAGAGGAGCAGGTGGGGGAAAGGAATCAGGTCGTAGAGGATCCACGTGGGGGACGCGAGGCGGATACGGAAGGTGAGACAAAGTGCATGACGCTCGAGGATCTGCAGATGAGGGATCCAGGTGAGGTGACGGTCAATGGTGAAGGTCAGTCGGCCCCTGTATTTCTGTTTTTAGGTTTTATTTCCGATACTAATCGAAATGAAATCTAAAAACCGAAATATCGACATTCCAGGGACATTAATTCATAAAATCTACTTGCTTCGTTGCTGTAAGTGTTAAAAAGTCCAGGCTATATCCAAGCTCTCCGCTATGAAGAGCAAAGTGTTTTTTTCTTTTTTCTTTTTGTTGCCTTTCTTCTTCGAATATGAAATGAGTCTCTTCAATTTACCAGCCACCTTTTACGCTACTGCCATAAATGAATTAATAATATTACCACCATTCATAAATTAATAACAACATTGTCACGAATGCCTTTTGTTTTATTTATTTTGAACTTTCAGCATTGCAGTCCGCCAGAAATCGTAAGTATCGAAATAATTATGAAAAATCCGCCTCGATTGCACAAACTACCTGATGTTTACCTAGGTTTCAGCGTGGGAACCACGTCTTCTTCAGAACAAATATAAAACAGCTTCCCCTAATGGGCATAGTCAAAGGCTAAAATCAACACCTACAGCGGCAAGACCCCTTTAATTTTTTTTTTTTTTTACAAATACAAAAAAAATTGTTCAAATGGCTCTGAGCACTATGGCACTTAACATCTGAGGTCATCAGTCCCCTAGAACTTAGAACTACTTAAACCTAAGTAACCTAAGGACATCACACACATCCATGCCCGAGGCAGGATTTGAACCTGCGACTGTAGCAGTCGCGCGGTTCTAGACTGAAGCGCCTAGAACCGCTCGGCCACGGCGGCAGGCTTAATTTCTGCAAGTGGCTGGAAATCGCAACTGACAGCGTCTGCCATGACTGCATTATTTTTCTCTTAGAATGGTTTGATGACTGTCAGCAGCTCCGAAATGCACGGTTCACCCATTGTGAAGTAATTACGAAAATCATCGGCTCCCACCCGCTTACGTAACAGAATGTGGGCGAATTTCTTTCCTTAGATTAGCCACTTCTTTGCCCACAGTTTTCTCTCGGACTTGCTTGGCCTGGTTACCTCCAAAACAGCCAAGGCGGACCCCCGTTTTTGTTTCTGTGTAAGATCAAGTGGAATCTCGTAGAACATAATTCAATGAACTTACGAGAAACAAATCAAAACAACGGGGCGGCTCTGTAATCGCTGAGTGCGGTCGGTCGGGACATGCATAGGCTGACACGAAATCGGTCGGTCGGCCGATAAATTGTGCGTGTCCAGAGAGGGGCCTTAAACGTCGTTTTCCGAATACCGCGGATTTATTATACATACGTCACCGTTGGTACTATTTCTTATGATTAAATGTGTGCGCGTGTGTGTGAATTCCGAAGGAAGAAACTGCTGAGGTGGTCGGTCCATATGTGATTAAATGTTAATGGCTGATAACGCACTGGAGGTAAAATCCTTCCGTAAACGCTGGGGTGAATAATAATAATAATGCAGCAGACTACATGTAATTAACCATGGATCATGGTTCGCGTACTGCTGGAAGCCACTATATTTTTTTTTCTTCGTCTTTGCCTTTGTAATAGATTCTCGGACCACCAATGACATTTGCATTCGTCCTTGTGCAAAACTAACATGCCGTATATGGTTGTTTTCGTACTTATACCTGAGTTTTACGAAAATACGCAGTTTTAGTGATACACAGCGTTAAACATTTCTTCAAAATCGTGTCATTTTTTACTACGCCTTGTTCTGCAAGTGCCGGGAAATGTACGTAAACGTGAAACGTGCGAAAGTGAATGTTAACACTGAACTGAAGTTCCAGGTTGGCGTTGCACGTAGGTTTGTTTGTAGGTTGACAGTTTGTGCTGGCTTCTCGTTACAACTGAGGACGAAATCTGAAGGCAATGCAATAATCAACAGCGACCAACGTAACGCGGTGGGCCCTGGTTAGCAGCACTGGGAAACATTTACATCAGCGACCGTTTCCCATTTCAGTAGGTGACACGTCTGAACTGTGGCCTCAGTGTAAAAATCTAGACATCTTAATTCGAATATCTTTACGCCACTTTCGAGAAGTTTCAATTTAGATAATGATGTAGCAACTTCAGAGCTGATATACGTGTTTTTTAACGGATTAAAGTGTCTGGGATTTTTAAAGTCAACTTCACTGTCTCCTACTTTAATGACGAGTTCACGTGTCAGATGACAGTCTCCAATTGTTTTGCTCTTACACGTAACTTTTTTTTCTAATTAACATATTCTGGGCTTTCCACTCTGCATTTGCTTATTTAATTTGTTAAATGTTGGAAAAATCGAGAAATAGTAAGTACATATGGTTCATTTCCGGAGCTCAGTTGTCTGCGCATGTGTGACAAAGTTTCAAGGTCTTGTACCGTTACGCAACGCGAGCAAGCTCTCCAGCGGGACGCAGACATCCACATGTCGTCAACTGTTGCCAGGCCGCTGACACGGCGCCTCACGTACCGGTGTGCGCTTCAAGTCGGCAGCGAAACAGGTGCACAAGTGAAGAACGACAGCGCGTGGGGCGCGAACCGATCCCAGCGCTACTATCCGCCCCTGGTAACTGAGTGCTCAGCGCGACGGAACGTCGTACCTAAAGGCGCGGGTTCGATTCCCGGTTGAGTCGGAGATTTTCTCCGCTCAGGGACTGGTGTTGTCCTTATCACCATCATCATCATCTCATCCGCATCGACACGCAAGTCGCTGAAGTGACGTCAACTCGAAAGACTTGCACCAGGCGACGGGAGGCTCTCGGCATCAACTCTCACAAGGGAACCTCCCCATCGCACCCCCCTCAGATTTAGTTATAAGCCGGCACAGTGAATAGGCCTTGAAAAACTGAACGCAGACCAATCGAGAAAACAGGAAGAAGTTGTGTGGAACTGTGAAAAAAATAAGCAAAATATACAAACTGAGTAGTCCATGCGCAAGATAAGGAACATCAAGGATAGTGTAAGATCAGGAGCGCCGTGGTCCCGCGGTTAGCGTGAGCAGCTGCGGAACAGTAGGTCCTTGGTTCAAGTCTTCCCTCGAGTGAAAAGTTCAATTTTTTATATAATCAACTTCGCTCTCCAAAATTCCAGGACATGTTCAGATTTGCTTGGGCATGTGCAGGATTTGACGGTCTACACACGGAAAAATTTGAAAACGTTAAAAACTTATGTTTTGACAGACCACAGGGAAAACTGTGCGACTGTGAAACTGTTGCATTCATTTGTAGCAGTTTATGTGACAAACTCTTATGTTTTCATCAGTTTTTTGGGAGTGATTATCACATCCACAAGAAAACCTAAATCGGGCAAGGTATAGGAATATTTTTACCCATTCGCCAAGTGTACAAGTTGGGCGGGTGGACAACATATTCCTGTTATGTGACGCACATGCCGTCACCATTGACTTATAGAATATATCGGACGTGTTTTCCTGTGGAGGAATCGGTTGACCTATGAACTTGCGATCAAATGTTTTCGGTTCCCATTGGAGAGGCACGTCCTTTCGTCTACTAATCGCACGGCTTTGCAGTGCAGTTGCAAAACACAGACACTAAACTTATTACAGTGAACAGAGACGTCAATGAACGAACGGACAGATCATAACTTTGCGAAAATAAAGAAAATAAACTCTTCACTCGAGGGAAGACTTGAACCGAGGACTTCTCCTTCCGCAGCTGCTCACGCTAACCACGAGACCACGGCGCTCCTTGGTTCACATTATCCTTGGTGTTGCCTATTTTGCACATGGACTTCTCAGTTTGTATATTTTTTCATAGTTCCACACAACTTCTTGCCGTTTTCTCGATTGATCTGTGTTCAGTTTTTCAAGGCCTATCCACTGTGTCAACTTAAAACTAAATCTGAGGGGGGTGCGATGGGGAGGTTCCCTTGTTAGCGCGCTGGTCATGACGTCAAAACACGTGCGCTGCGGCTTCGTTTGGTGTGAACATAAACAACGTGCGTTGCGTGTGTCGTGCTGCGCTGTGTATTGTGACGCTGTGGTGCAGAAAATTCTGATACTCGAAAAAAAATAACTTGGTTTCCTTTGCTTGAAGACTTGCCGGCAGTGACCGAGGGAGGCACCGAAGTTACTGCAGAAAACTGTGGAGCCTTACGAGCAGGAGAAAGACCAGCCGAGTACTGAGGGGCAGCCAGCAGTTCCTGCCGATAAGGCTGTGGGACGAACGTCAAGAGGCCTCGGAATTAGTGCAGGAAGAGTGGTAAGCGAGTGAGTGCTACTGCAAAAGCTGGAAGGTGTAGACCTGAGCCCCAACAATTCGGAGCCGTCTGGACCAGCTACTGTATTTTCAGCGACTCTCCGAAAGAGGGAAAAGGAGCCTCACCCGGTCACCGACTCGGATTCTCTCGAGGCTGGGCCAACTCGCAGGCGTATTTATCCTGTCTACAGCAGCAAACAGTATTCTACGACGAAAAGTACGGAGCGCTAGATGAACGCAAAGTATTGTTAGAAACGGTGCATTTTTTGCGGCTCGTGATTTGTGTTTGTGATGACAATCGTGAAGTTGGTTTTCGTGCTTGATTCCGGCTTCAGTAACCGTGGGAAGATGGATGGAATTGCGCCATTGTCGCCGTGAAGTGGTGAGTGAAAAGCTATGAATATCGGTTATTTATTGCATTATCTTTGTTACAAGTCGTAGAGCGAGAAGTTAAAATTTCGGTTATTACTTATTTTGTAAAGTGTGTACCGTATTGTTTGCAAGGCATCGGCCTTCATCAAATGCTTATTTTCTGTATTTTTTTTTTTTTTTTTTGTTCCGTTGTCTGAAGCGTGTGCTTCCTTATGTTTGCATACAGGGTGATTCACAAAGGTATGCAAATATTTTAGTATGTTATTCTACAAGTAAATCTAAAGAAAAACATATAAACATAGGTTCGCAAATGTTTACTTATGGAGTTACGGCTAATAAAAGATTTTGACTGAAATTTAGCAACTCCGCCAATATGAAGCCATCGCAGAACTACAAGAATTTAAAGTAAAGCACGATATCCATTTATTTTGTTCTTATTGACCTGGAGAATCTAATAAAACATGTCCCAGACATATACCTGCAGTAGTTTTCCAGAGAAACAAGGAAGTAATTTCGTAAAATTTTTAATTTATTAACTACTTGGCCCACTTCCTTTTTTTTTTTTTTTTAATTCCAGACAATTACATAAAGTTTCCAACAGAAGTTGTAGAGAATTTAATTTTGGAAAAAATGACGGTAATAACATTAACTGAAACAGTATGAATGTGTCAGATAATCTGCTTTTATTAGTACCGTAGCACATGTGAATTCACGTAAAACCAGAAAAAAAACAAAGCTCAGTGTTAAGGAAGTTGTACGGTGTACATACAATTTCACAATGCATTCACAATAAATGTTCAAAATTGTCTCCACCGAGTTCAGTGCATGTAGCTGCATGTGTACGAACAGATTTTGTTGCTCGTTTCAGTTTAACAAGGTTGTTCTAATAATCTTTGCTTCTCTGGACGTTCTGGAAAACTACTCCATATACACGTCTGGGACGTGTTTTATTAGATTCACAGACCAATAACAACAATATAAATCGATATCGTTCTTTACTTTAACCTCGTACAGTTTTGCGATGTATTCATATAAGCGAAGTTGCTAAATTTCAGGCTAAATCTTTTACTAGGCGTAGCTCCGTAACTAAACGTTTGCGGATATACATATGAACTTTTTTCTTTTGTTTTACATGTAGAACAACACATTAAAATATTTGCATGTCTTCGTGATCACCTTGTGTACATTACCATGCGGTTGTTTATTTGCCGTTACTGTGGTGGCAAGCCGGAAACGAATGCTTGCACGTACTGTTATTGCCCACTAGCTTACATTTACGAGATGGAACAGAAAACGCTGTCGTGTGCTATGTGGGCAGGCGCTGCTGTAGCCAGCTTAACTTGACCCAATGCGAGCTGTCAAGTGCCATCTACATCTACATCCATACTCCACATGCCACCTGACGGTGTGTGGCGGAGGGTACCTTGAGCACCTCTATCGGTTCTCCCTTCTATTCCAGTCTCGTATTGATCGTGGAAAGGATGATTGTCGGTATGGCTCTGTGTGGGCTCTAATCTCTCTGATTTTACCCTCACGGTCTCTTCGCCAGATATACGTAGGAGGGAGCAATATACTGCTTGACTCTTCGGTGAAGGTATGTTCTCGAAACTTCAACAAAAGCCCGTAGCGAGCTACTGAGCGTCTCTCCTGCAGAGTCTTCCACTGGAGTTTATCCATCATCTCCGTAACGCTTTCGCGATTACTAAATGATCCTGTAACGAAGCGCGCTGCTCTTCCTTGGATCTTCTCTATGTCTTCTATCAACCCTATCTGGTACGAATCCCACACTGCTGAGGAGTATTCAAGCAGTGGGCGAACAAGCGTACTGTAACCTACTTCCTTAGGATTCTTCCAATAAATCTCAGTCTGGCATCTGCTTTACCGACGATCAACTTTATATGATCATTCCATTTTAAATCACCCCTAATGCGTACTTCCAGATAATTTATGGAATTAACTGCTTCCAGTTGCTGACCTGCTATTTTGTAGCTAAATGATAGGGGATCTTTCTTTATATCATCATGTTGCGCCGGCGCGGCTGCAAGTAAATGTGTACACCCCGCAGTCGCACACTCGTTACGTATATCCCTGCACAGGGGAGGCATTTTCATTGTAAGGCACTCGCCCGGTGTTGCTGAATGAATACTATATTGCAGCGCCTGTGTTGTTCAGAATTACGGTGTATGTGTGCATGCGCTTCCAAAGGAACACTGCATCGCAATTTTGAGCAACACAGTAAGTAGTATATCCTACAACATACTTCGCATATTCGGGCATTTAATTCTCGATTAATTTTCTTCCTTATTTCAGTTGAATGTTGCCATCTTTTTTCAAACAAACTTGTAAACTTATCACCTGCTATTATGATGGTTCTTATGCGAAGACTGGAATGCTGTTTTGCGACCCACTTAGTAAATTACTAGTCTTCCATAAACAAACGGAATATTGTACTCGGTCCAGTGTGGTAATTTTTTCGGAGGTCAGCATTTTCGCTTTTGCCTGTTACCTTTATTTAAAAGTGATACCTAGCGATTGTTGTTTTGTTGTTCTTGTTGTCGTCTTCAGTCCACAGACTAGTTTGATGCAGCTCTCCATGCTACTCTATCCTGTGCAAGCTTCTTCATCTCCCAGTACCTACTGCAGCCTACATCCTTCTGAATCTGCTTAGTTTATTCATCTCTTGGCCTCCCTCTACGAGTTTTACCCTCCACGCTGCCCTTGATGCCTCAGAACATGTCCTACCATCCGGTCCCTTCTTCTAGTCAAGTTGTGCCACAAACTTCTCTTCTCCCCAATCCTATTCAATACCTCCTCATTAGTTATGTGACCTACCCATCTAATCTTCAGGATTCTTCTGTAGCATCACATTTCGAAAGCTTCTATTCTCTTCTTGTCCCAACTATTTATCGTCCACGTTTCACTTCCATACATGGCTACACTCCATACAAATACTTTCAGAAACGACTTCCTCACACTTAAATCTATACTCGATGTTAACAAATTTCTCTTCTTCAGAAACGCTTTCCTTGCCATTGCCAGTCTACACTTTATATCCTCTCTACTTCGACCATCATCAGTTATTTTGCTCCTCAAATAGCAAAACTTCTTAACTACTTTAAATGTCTCATTTCCTAATCTAATTCCCTCAGCATCACCCGACTTAATTCGACTACATTCCATTATCCTCGTTTTGCTTTTGTGGATGTTCATCTTATATCCTCCTTTCAAGGCAATGTCCATTCCGTTCAACTGCTCTTCCAAGTCCTTTGTTGTCTCTGACAGGATTACAATGTCATCAGCGAACCTCAAAGTTTTTATTTCTTCTCCATGGGTTTTAATACCTACTACGAATTTTTCTTTTGTTTCCTTTACTGCTTGCTCAATATACAGATTGAATAACATCGGGGAGAGACTACAACCCGTCTCACTCCCTTCCCAACCACTGCTTCCCTTTCATGTCCCTCGACTCTTATAACTGGCATTTGCTTTCTATAGAAATTGTAAATAGCCTTTCGCTCCCTGTATTTTACCCCTGCCACCTTCACAATTTGAATGACTATATCAGTCAACATTGACAAAAGCTTTCTCTAAGTCTACAAATGCTAGAAACGTAGGTTTGCCTTTCCTTAGAAGAAAGATTAAGATAAGTCGTAGGGTCAGTATTGCCTCACGTGTTCCAATTTTTCTACGGAATCCAAACTGATCTTCCCCGAGGTCGGCTTCTAGTAGTTTTTCCATTCATCTGTAAAGAATTCGCGTTAGTATTTTGCAGCCGTGACTTATTAAACTGATTGTTCGGTAATTTTCACATCTGTCAACACCTACTTTCTTTGGGATTGGAATTATTACATTCTTCTTGAAGTCTGAGGGTATTTCGCCTGTCTCGTACATCTTGCTCACCAGATGGTAGAGTTTTGTCAGGACTGGCTCTCCCAGGGCTGTCAGTACTTCTAATGGGATGTTGTCTACTCCCGGGGCCTTGTTTCGACTTAGGTCTTTCAGTGCTCTGTCAAACTCTTGACGCAGTATGGTATCTCCCATTTCATCTTCATCTACATCCTCTTCCATCTCCATAATATTGTCATCAAGTACATCGGCCTTGTAAAGACCCTCTATATACTCCTTCCACCTTTCTGATTTCCCTTCTTTGCTTAGAACTGGGTTCCCATCTGAGCTCTTGATATTCATACAAGAGGCTCTCTTTTCTCCAAAGGTCTCTTTAATTTTCCTGTAGGCAGGTACGAATGTTTATTTCGTGTGACATAATTACGAATTAACAATTTCGGATTTTCCCCTTTTGTAGTGTTCTGAGACCTTGCATCTTGGCGACTTTCATGATAATAGGCCAGCCAGAAGTACACTGTAGATTTTGATAACTGAAACTTCCTGGCAGCTTAAAACTGTGTGGCAGAGCGAGACTCGAACTCTGGACCTTTGTCTTTCGTGGGCAAGGGCTGTACCATCTGGACTACTCACAGCTTCGCTCCGACCTTCCACTTCACAGAAGCTCTCCTGCAAAGCTCGTAGAACCGGCACACCTGCAAGAAAGGACATTGCTCAGACATGGGTTAGCGATTGCCTGGGGGATGTTTCCGGAATGAAATTTTCACTCTGCAGCGGCGTGTGCGCTGAACTTCCTGGCAGATTAAAAGCGTGTGCCGGTCCGAGACTCGAACTCGTGACCTATGCCTTTCTCTGACATGTTCCCTACCATTTTTTTTTCGGGTCTCCTTCACTCCCCCCCTCCCCCCTTCAACCCGTCCTTTTTGCTCCCCAGTTTTTGCCTTCGCGGCCCGTCTTTTGCGGCTTTAAAGAGAGAATGTAACTTGATGCAACAACGCTTCTTCTGAATGGGAAACTAACTATGCCCCTTCTGTTGCCTTTTGTTTGCAACGTGGCTTGAATAAAAAAAAATATATATAAATTTCAGTTGAGAAGGCATTTACATAATTTTTATGTAAATGTAACTGCATCTAAAAATTTCTTTCTCAGTGCGTGACAAAACAGAAGTAAGAAAACTCATTATTGTTAAGAGGTAAAATTTTCTTCTTCGGTAAGGTGATAAAGTAGAACAGGCTTCTGCTGGTGATTTTCAACATAAAATATGTCTTCTTGTGAAAAGAAAAAGAAATAAAGGAATAACTGAATAAAAGTTGTTTGCCAGTTTGGTCACTGTGTTTTGTATGCTTTGGTCAAAACAAAACAAAACAATACACACATATGGGCTTAAGTGGTCTAAACTGCCGTGCGGTTAAAGGCGCTGCAGCCTGGAACCGCAAGACCGCTACGGTCGCAGGTTCGAATCCTGCCTCGGGCATGGATATTTGTGATGTCCTTAGGTTAGTTAGGTTTAACTAGTTCTAAGTTCTAGGGGACTAATGACCTCAGCAGTTGAGTCCCATAGTGCTCAGAGCCATTTTTTTGGTCTAAACTGATCATCTTCTCTGTTTACTTGCAGTTTCAAAAGCACCTCCTGTTGCGTGAAGTAGAGACTTTAACCAAAAACCATTCGTCTAGTCTACGACATGTTTGAATGTGTAATGTAAATTATTGTCTTCTATTGTTTACATTATCTATTAGTTAAAAAATTTGCATAATTTTGTCTGTATTTTTAGTACGCATCGGCGTGTGGTGTCTAGTTGTAATATGTAGCCAGAAGTCCTCCCTATTGCTCGATTCTTTAGTTAGGATGTAGTGCACCGTTTGGCCTTTCAACCAGTTAATTGCGAGTCGTTTTTTTTGGGGGGGTAAGGAATACCGCCAGGGTTTAAAAATTCAGCTGCCGTAATGGCGTTGGGTGTGATTCCGCTGATGCTGGCTATCTTTTGTCTTATGTAGAGCCGTGTCGCACAACTTTGTTCTTCGGTATCTGGTATGTTACATAATGTACACAGAGGTGACTCTTCCAATCGAATAGAGTGAAGTTTAGAGTTCGGCGTAATTTTCCTGTTGACATCAAAGTTGCTGTTGGATGTAATCGCTGATGTGAGGCAAATTCGGTGTTTTTCGGACACTTGCAAAAGTACTAGCGTACTGTCAAGTCGTTTTGCAAGACTATTACTGCAAAAATGTACGTCAGGCTGTGTAATACTATAAAGTGTCGTACCATACCGAAAACTACCAAAATTCGACTGCATCTGAACTGTGACACCTATCGCAAAGAAGCAGAATGCAGTATCACTTGCCCTTAAAAGTTACGTAGCTGGTCTATTCCCGGTATCAAATCGATACAGTTAAAATGTCTGCGCGACATACATAAATAATCCACGACACGTACGAAAAGAATCCGTCTGTACTGGGGATGTAGTGACATTCGAAATATACAGGGCGCTATACCGACAAACACACGACGTCCCGACAACACGCGTCCGGGCCGGCAATGTATGTTGACAACACAAAATCTGTTCTGCGCGTGTGAATGCTCACTCCAGAGATATTTACTCTATGAGAGTACCACTTGGTTCTTTCCATTGTTTGTATGTGGTTGAAAGGTATAAGATTTGCGCTTTTCTGCTGACGTCAATCTGCTATTCACAACAAAGTGTCTGGCAGAGGCTTCAACGAACCACCTTCTAGTATGATAAAAGAAAAAAGCAAATAAAATATATTTCAATTCTTTCAATTTTAATCTGATATATATATATATATATATATATATATATATATATATATATATATATATATATATAGTGTTTAATACTAGAATGCCGTGTTCCCAGTTTGGCACAGCTTCGCCACAGGAGACACGAAAGCGTTCGAAGACGTCCGTCTTCTGGTCGGCTCCTGATCGTTGTCAGAAGGAGACTAGTTTTTGATTACGCAAAGACTTCTGTTATTTGGAAAAGAACAACCCGGATTTCTTTACGTAATAGGTATGAATTTTATAATTACCTAAGGGACCTTTAACAATGAATAGTAAAAAAAAAATGCATTTGCAAATGAAATCATTAATAGATGGGGCAGCTATGAGTTGTATAGAAGACAAGGAGCGGCCTTCTGTCTACGACCAGGATGCCGCAGTATTCTCTGCTGTAGTAAAGGCTGTTTGACATTTACTAAAATAATATGACATGGAGGTAAAAAAAATAAAGGAAAAGAATAGAATAGGAAATCCGGTAAACACTAAATATATTCAAACAATTCTCACTAGCAAATTATGGCTTATTTATAAAACAGTATAACTTATATAAGTAATTTTCTAACTGTATGGTGCGCTCAGATTTCAGCCTGTTCTCTACTAGTTTCTTGGTTCACGTTTTTGTCACAAATTAGTCATTACTTTTCTCCTTCCTTCAAGACAATTCTTGCAGCGTTCAACACCTTCATAACAATAACTTGCCGGTTTACAGTATCGAACATAGATTACTGGAATTTTATTAATTAATAATGTTGTCTGCTCGCTGGCAAGACCGCTCACTTTTATGGCTTAAAGGCGACCTTCTTTACGCTTTCACATTACAAGCTGAAGTACGATAAAATCTGAAGATCTACAAAAGTTTTGACTTTCATCTTTTATTTAGATCGAAGCGGAACGTTCAGTTCAGCTCCTGTTACAATATTTCTTTGACTGCGCAATTGATGTATTAGTGTCCGCGCTAGAAGCGCATCTTCACAGTTACGTAAATTATGTAAAACAAATGTCTTTCAAAGAATAGGTCTCACCTCACAAGTTGATCATTTAATATACAGGTAGGTGAATGCCTTTCCAAGGGTACTCGCAGCTTTCATACGACGGAAATCCCAATAATATTACAACCTTCAAACTGTCTCTCTGCCGTTCCACTCTCGAACGGTGCGCGAGACAAACGAGCACTTAAATTTTTCTGTGCGAGCCCTGATTTCTCATATTTTATCGTGATGATCATTTCTCCCTATGTAGGTGGGTGCCAACAGAATGTTTTCGCAATCGGAGGAGAAAACTGGTGGCTGAAATTTCATAAGAAAATCCCGTCGCAACGAAAAAGGCCTTTGTTTTAATTACTGCCACTCCAATTCACGAACCATGTCTGCGATACTATCTCACTTATTTCGTGATAATACAAAACGAGTTGCCCTTCTTAGAACTCTCTCGATGTCATCCGTCAGTCCCACCTGATGCGGATCCCACGCCGCACAGCAGTACTCCAGAATAGGGCGGACAAGCGTGGTGTAAGCACTCTCTTTAGTAGGCCTGTTGCACCTTCTAAGTGTTCTGCCAATGGATGGCAGTCTTTGGTTTTCTCTACCCGCAACACTATCTACGCGATCGTTCCAATTTAGGTTATTTGTAATTGTAATCTCTAAGTATTTAGTTGAATTTACAGCCTTCAGATTTGTCTGACTTGTCGCGTAATCGAAATTTAGCGGATTTCTTTTACTACTAATGAGAATAACTTCATACTTTTATTTATTCAGGGTCAATTGCCACTTTTCGCATCATACAGATATCTTACCTAAAGCATTTCGCTATTCGTTTCGGTCAGCTGATGACTTTACAAGACGGTAAATGACAGCATCATCTGCAAAAAATGTAAGAGGGCTGGTCAGATTGTCTCCTATATCGTTAATAAATAGCAGGAACAATAGAGGGCCTATAACACTTCCTTGGGGAACGCCGGATATTACTTCTGTTTTACGCGATGACTTTCCGTCTATTACTACAAACTGTGGCCTTTCTGACGGGAAATCACGAATCCAGTCGCACAACTGAGGCGATACTCTGTAGGCACGCAGTTTGATTAGAAGACGCTTGTTAGGAACAGTGTCGGCCTTCAGTAAATCTAAAAATATGGAGTCAATTTGAGATCCCCTGTCGATAGCACAGAATACTTTATGAATATAAAGAGCTAGTTGTGTTTCACAAGAACGATATTTTCTGAAACCGTGCTGACTGTGTGTCAATAAATCGTTTTCTTTGAGGTAATTCATAATGTTCGAACACAGTATATGTTCTCAAACCCTACTGCAAATCGATATCAGTGATGTTGTTGTGGTGGTCTTCAGTCCTGAGACTGGTTTGATGCAGCTCTCCATGCTACTCTATCCTGTGCAAGCTTCTTCATCTCCCAGTACCTATTGCAACCTACATCCTTCTGAATCTGCTTAGTGTATTCATCTCCACGCTGCCCTCCAATACCAAATTGGTGATCCCTTGATGCCTCAGAACATGTCCTACCAACCGATCCCTTCTTCTAGTCAAGTTGTGCCACAAACTTCTCCCCAATCCAATTCAATACCTCCTCATTAGTTATGTGATCTACCCATATAATCATCAGCATTCTTCTGTAGCACCACATTTCAAAAGCTTCTATTCTCTTCTTGTCTAAACTATTTATCGTCCATGTTTCACTTCCATACATGGCTACACTCCATACATATACTCTCAGAAACGAATTCCTGACACTTAAATCTATACTCGATGTTAACAAATTTCCCTTCTTCACAAACGCTTTCCTTGCCATTGCCAGTCTACATTTTATATCCTCCCTACTTCGACCATCATCAGTTATTTTGCTCCCCAAATAACAAAACTTCTTTGCTACTTCAAGTGTCTCATTTCCTAATCTAATTCCTTCATCATCACCCGACTTAATTCGACTACATTCCATTATCCTAGTTTTGCTTTTGTTGATGTTCATCTTATACCCTCCTTTCAAGGCACTGTCCATTCCGTTCAACTGCTCTTCCAAGTCCTTTGCTGTCTCTGACAGAATTACAATGTCATCGGCGAACCTCAAAGTTTTATTTCTTCTCCATGGATTTTAATACCTACTCCGAATTCTTCTTTTGTTTCCTTTACTGCTTGCTCAATATACAGATTGAATAACATCGGGGAGAGGCTACAACCCTGTCCCACTCCCTTCCCAACTACTGCTTCCCTTTCATGTCCCTCGACTCTTGTAACTGCCATCTGCTTTCTATACAAATTATAAATAGCCTTTCGCTCCCTGTATTTTACCCCTGCCACCTTCAGAATTTGAAAGAGAGTATTCCAGTCAACATTGTCAAAAGCTTTCTCTAAGTCTACAAATGCTAGAAACGTAGGTTTGCCTTTCGTTAATCTAGCTTCTAAGATAAGTCGTAGGGTCAGTATTGCCTCACGTGTTCCAACATTTCTACGGAATCCAAACTGATCTTCCCCTAGGTCGGGTTCTAATAGTTTTTCCATTCGTCTGTAAAGAATTCGCGTTAGTACACTCCTGGAAATTGAAATAAGAACACCGTTAATTCATTGTCCCAGGAAGGGGAAACTTTATTGACACATTCCTGGGGTCAGATACATCACATGATCACACTGACAGAACCACAGGCACATAGACACAGGCAACAGAGCATGCACAATGTCGGCACTAGTACAGTGTATATCCACCTTTCGCAGCAATGCAGGCTGCTATTCTCCCATGGAGACGATCGTAGAGATGCTGGATGTAGTCCCGTGGAACGGCTTGCCATGCCATTTCCACCTGGCGCCTCAGTTGGACCAGCGTTCGTGCTGGACGTGCAGACCGCGTGAGACGACGCTTCATCCAGTCCCAAACATGCTCAATGGGGGACAGATCCGGAGATCTTGCTGGCCAGGGTAGTTGACTTACACCTTCTAGAGCACGTTGGGTGGCACGGGATACATGCGGACGTGCATTGTCCTGTTGGAACAGCAAGTTCCCTTGCCGGTCTAGGAATGGTAGAACGATGGGTTCGATGACAGTTTGGATGTACCGTGCACTATTCAGTGTCCCCTCGACGATCACCAGTGGTGTACGGCCAGTGTAGGAGATCGCTCCCCACACCATGATGCCGGGTGTTGGCCCTGTGTGCCTCGGTCGTATGCAGTCCTGATTGTGGCGCTCACCTGCACGGCGCCAAACACGCATACGACCATCATTGGCACCAAGGCAGAAGCGACTCTCATCGCTGAAGACGACACGTCTCCATTCGTCCCTCCATTCACGCCTGTCGCGACACCAATGGAGGCGGGCTGCACGATGTTGGGGCGTGAGCGGAAGACGGCCTAACGGTGTGCGGGACCGTAGCCCAGCTTCATGGAGACGGTTGCGAATGGTCCTCGCCGATACCCCAGGAGCAACAGTGTCCCTAATTTGCTGGGAAGTGGCGGTGCGGTCCCCTACGGCACTGCGTAGGATCCTACGGTCTTGGCGTGCATCCGTGCGTCGCTGCGGTCCGGTCCCAGGTCGACGGGCACGTGCACCTTCCGCCGACCACTGGCGACAACATCGATGTACTGTGGAGACCTCACGCCCCACGTGTTGAGCAATTCGGCGGTACGTCCACCCGGCCTCCCGCATGCCCACTATACGCCCTCGCTCAAAGTCCGTCAACTGCACATACGGTTCACGTCCACGCTGTCACGGCATGCTACCAGTGTTAAAGACTGCGATGGAGCTCCGTATGCCACGGCAAACTGGCTGACACTGACGGCGGCGGTGCACAAATGCTGCGCAGCTAGCGCCATTCGACGGCCAACACCGCGGTTCCTGGTGTGTCCGCTGTGCCATGCGTGTGATCATTGCTTGTACAGCCCTCTCGCAGTGTCCGGAGCAAGTATGGTGGGTCTGACACACCGGTGTCAATGTGTTCTTTTTTCCATTTCCAGGAGTGTATTTTGCAGCCATCACTTATTAAAGTGATTGTTCAGTAATTTTCACATCTGTCAACACCTGCTTTCTTTGAGATTGAAATTATTATATTATTCTTGAAGTCTGAGGGTATTTCGCCTGTATCATACATCTTCCTCACAAGATGGTAGAGTTTTGTTAGGCCTGGCTCTCCCAAGGCTGTCAGTAGTTGTAATGGAATGTTGTCTACTCCCGGGGCCTTGTTTCGACTCAGGTCTTTCAGTGCTCTGTCAAACTCTTCACGCCTTATCGTATCTCCCATTTCATCTTCATCTACATCCTCTTCCATTTCTATAATATTGTCCTCAACAACATCAGCCTTGTATAGACCCTCTATAAACTCCTTCTACCTTACTGCTTTCCCCTCTTTGCTTAGAATTGGGTTTTCATCTGAGCTCGTGATATTGATACAAGTGGTTCTCTTTTCTCGAAACGTCTCTTTAATTTTCCTGTAGGCAGTATCTGTCGTACCCCTAGTGAGATAAGCCTCTACATCCTTACATTTGTCCTCTAGCCATCCCTGCTTAGCCATTTTGTACTTCCTATCGATCTCATTTTAGAGACGTTTGTATTCCTTTTTGTTTGCTTCATTTACTGCATTTTTATATTTTCTGCTTTCATCAATATTTCTTCTGTTACCCAAGGATTTCCACAAGCCCTCGTCTATTTACCTACTTGATCCTCTGCTGCCTTCACTACTTCATCCCTCAAAGCTACCCATTCTTCTTCTACTGTATTTCTTTCCACCATTCCTGTCAATTGTTCCCCTACGCTCTCCCTGAAACTCTGTACAACCTCTGGTTCTTTCAGTTTATCCAGGTCCCATCTCCTTAAATTCGCACCTTGTTGCAGTTTCTTCAGTTTTAATCTACAGTTCATAACCAATAGATTGTGGTCAGAGTCCACATCTGCCCCTGGAAATGTCTTAGAATTTAAAACCTGGTTCCTAAATCTCTATCTTAGCATTATATAATGTATCTGAAACCTGTCAGTATCTCCCGGCTTCTTCCATGTATACAACCTTCTTTTGTGGTTCTTGAACCAAGTGATAGCTATGATTAAGTTATGCTCTGTGCAAAATCTACCAGGCGGCTTCCTGTTCCATTTCTTACCCCCAATCCATATTCACCTACTACGTTTCCTTCTCTCCTTTTTCCTACTACCGATTTCCAGTCACCCATGACTACTAAGTGACTTTAGCAATTTTCCAGTATTTAGGAAGGAATCTCTCTGTGAGTGACCGGTTGTATATAATTGCTAAATGTGGAGCTATTGTATCAGGGTAGTCTGAAAGGGACCTGACTGGTATACAATCTGCACCGGGCGCCTTGCCTTTAGTAAGTGA
This sequence comes from Schistocerca americana, assembly GCF_021461395.2. Lineage (NCBI taxonomy): Eukaryota > Metazoa > Arthropoda > Insecta > Orthoptera > Acrididae > Schistocerca > Schistocerca americana. The sequence goes on from NC_060127.1 coordinate 237,772,375, forward strand.
TTTAAGCCCTATGCCGAGACATTTCCCGCTTACAAGCTCGCGTAACAGACCTTGTGTTTGCGTACCAAGTCCACGGCCGATGTTGAAAATACCCGACTTTGTTGTATTAAGTTTTGCGCCACACGCCTATTCATATTGTGTTACTGTTTGAAGTGCGCTCTCCACTTCAGTACCATTCACGACTAGAAAACCATCATCATCAGCGATCTTTTCTCTCTTTATTTGTAGTCCTTGTAGAAGTTCCATAAGGGACGCAAGCAGGAGTTCGGTGGCGATGGCGAAGAATGCCATTGACACTGGACACCCTCGCCTAATGGTGTGATGACTTCAGTCGGGCGGCTAATGTGTCCATTCGTGACAAATCTGGCTGAGTTGTTCGTTAATGTATTGCGTACTACTGCAATGAATCTGCGTGGGAAGCTCACTGCGCCCGTGGTCCGGAGTAGGAAAAGACGATTAGCCCTGTCGAAGGCTTTATCAGTGTCTAGAGAGATGAGTGCAGATTTTATTTTGCAGACGTCGGCCGTTGAAATTAGCTCCCTGTAATGACAGAGGGTCTGCAGAATTTTCCTGCCTTTGCCCACACTCGTCTGGTAAAAAGCGCAGGTGACGCCTGTATATAAGAAGGGAAGAAGGACGTATCCTCAAAATTACATACCAATATCCTTAACATCGGTTTGTTGCAGGATTCTCGGGCATACTCTCAGTTCGAATATAATGAATTTCCTTGAGACAGAGAAGTTGCTGTCCATGCATCAGCACGGTTGTAGAAAGCATCGCTCCTGCGAAACGCAACTCGCCCTTTTCTCACATGATATCTTGCGAACCGTGGATGAAGGGTATCAGACGGATGCCATATTCCTTGACTTCCGGAAAGCGTTTGACTCGGTGCCCAACTGCAGACTCCTAACTAAGGTACGAGCATATCGCATTGTTTCCCAAGTATGTGAGTGGCTCGAAGACTTCTTAAGTAATAGAACCCAGTACGTTGACCTCGATGGTGAGTGTTCATCGGAGGTGAGGGTATCATCTGGAGTGCCCCAGGGAAGTGTGGTAGGTCCGCTGTTGTTTTCTACCTACATAAATGATCTTTTGGATACGGTGGATAGCAATGCTGTGGTGTACGGGAAGGTGTCATCGTTGAGTGACTGTAGGAGGATACGAGATGACTTGGGCAGGATTTGTGATTGGTGTAAAGAATGGCAGCTAACTCTAAATATAGATAGATGTAAATTAATGCAGATGAATAGGAAAAAGAATCCCGTAACGTTTGAATACTCCATTAGTAGTGTAGCGCTTGACACAGTCACGTCGATTAAACATTTGGGCGTAACATAGCAGAGCGGTATGAAGTGGGACAAGCATGTAATGGCAGTTGTGCGGAAGGCGGATAGTCGTCTTCGGTTCGTTGGTAGAATTTTGGGAATATGTGGTTCATCTGTAGAGGAGGCCGCTTATAAAATGCTAATACGACCTATTCTTGAGTACTGCTCGAGCGTTTGGGATCCCTATGAAATCGGATTGAGGGAGGACATAGCAGCAATTCAGAGGCGGGCTGCTAGATTTGTCACTGTTAGATTTGATCATCACGCGAGTGTTACGGAAATGCTTCAGGAACTCGGGTGGCAGTCTCTAGAGGAAAGGAGGCGTTCTTTTCGTGAATCGCTACTGAGGAAATTTAGAGAACCAGCATTTGAGGCTGACTGCAGTACAATTTTACAGCCGCCAACTTACATTTCGTGGAAAGACCACAAAGATAAGATAAGAGAGATTAGGGCTCGTACAGAGGCATATAGGCAGTCATTTTTCCGTCGTTCTGTTTGGGAGTGGAACAGGGAGAGAAGATGCTAGTTGCGATACGAGGTACCCTCCACCACGCACCGTATTGTGGATTGCGGAGTATGTATGTAGATGTAGATGTAGAAGTGTATTGGCCTCAGAGCGCTCATTGCTTGCGTGTTGGTATTTTTCGGCACTAACACTACGAGTCCCTTTCGAAATCCTTTCTGGATGTCGTTGTCAGGGCTTAGCACTCCATTGCAGATGAGAGTAAACTTGGCTCTTATGAGGCCACTGAATTTGCGATAAAATATGCCGGAATTCTGTCTGCCCCTGGAGCCTTATTTTTCATGCTTCGATGTTCCATGCTTCTTCGACGTCTTCTTCAGTCACTTCCGAGATGAGAGTTTGTGCTTGCGCGTGGCATACTTTGCCTTGTAGGTTGATCATTAACTCGTCTTGAAGCTGTTCGTCAACGGGTCGATTAGACATCAAGGAGGCAAAATGCTGTGCGATCGCCTCTTTAATCTCACTGTGCATCGTCAGCTCCCCCCAATCACCTGTTTTTATTTCAGATAATATCTTGCGAGACGCCATTTTGCTTTCACGAATGACATGACCTCACGCTGTGCTATATTCTGAGCACGCGCCCTTATTTGGTAGCCTTCAAGTTGTTAACGCCGAAGTGCCAAAATTTTAGCTTTAATTTTTATAATTCTTTGATAGTTGTCCGCAACTGTAGCATCTGACTTGTACAAATCCTTAGACACTGGAAGTAGAACTCTATAGTTGATTTGTACCAAAAACTTTCGTCTTTCGAGTGATTTATGAAAAACGTCCGAATATTAGGTTTGGCATGTTTTAAGCCACCAGTCAATGCCAGAGTTGTACGAGCTAAATTTGCTTTCACACTCTCTTCATACTTTATGAAATGCCACCTGACACGTTGAGCTTCCATTTGCCTCTACCTCGGTACCTACCTTGTTTTCTCAGATCGATTGTGCATATGTACGCAGCATGATCCGAAAAAAACGGTAGGCCGTACATCTGACTCCAAAATGAGGTGTTTCATATTGTGCGTTACATATACCCTGTCTCCACGACTCGGCGAGCGTCTTGTGGTGTGCGCCGTCCATATGCTCCCGTGAGTCTATTAGCCTTAATGCATCAACTATACGTTCCAGTTCGGTACATTGCTGAAATTGCGAATTTGGTCTTCGGCATGCAGCACAAACTTAAAATCTCTCAGGATAAGATGTTCCAAACAGAGGGACAACTTCTTCTTTAAAGAACTCCGTTATGCGGTGCCTCTTGCTGGACCCTGAAGGTGCAAAATCGTTAATGAGTCGCATATTGTTTACTGTGCCCGCTATGCCTTTACTGTTTGGTAGTTTTACCACATCATAGACTACTTATGTCCTCCTTTGTGAGCAGAGCTGTGCACATGTCAGTTCCACGCCCTGGGTTTGTTATGGCATTGAAGCCAGGTACGTTATCTAGCTCGATGTCTCTCACTTCTTCTCAAAGGACAATGTCACTGTCAGAAGCATGTACAGGGAGGCGCACGAAATGTGTTAACAATTGTTTCTTTCACAGTTTACGACGCACATTAGATATCCCGCTGGGATCTCTACAGCAGTACCAGCAGAGCTTGGAAAAACAAATGAGTTACGAAATGACGTGTAATTCACGATACTGCCGCTAGGAGACTAGTAAGCAGCAATGGCTGACAATGGAAGACTGACGACACAACAGCGATCGGCAAATGCGTTACTTTTTCATGAAACGAAAAGCCTTGTTGTGGCTCAGAGGCGTTTTCGACAACAGTTCAACACACGATGGGTCTCTTGCAATAAGACCATCCACAGGTTGTACGATAAATTTGTACAGGAAGGAACAGTATTGGAAGCGAAGCGACCTCGGCCTAAGTCTGTTTGTTCGCCGGAGAATATTGAAGCGGGACGAGTTGCTGTACAGACAAGTCCCGGGAAATCGTGTAGAAAGGCACCAGTGCAACTGGGAATATCCAGAAGTGACCTCCATATGTACCCATGCAAGATGACCTGTGCACAGAAGCTCACTGAAGAAGACAAGCAGCAGAGACTACTGTTTGCTCAGTGGGCGGAGGATAGAGAAGAAACTCTGAACATCGTTTGGTTTTCAGACGAGGCGCATTTTCATTTAGACGGTGTGGTTAACAAACAAAATGTACGCTTTTGGCTCACTGAAAACCCACAAGTGCTTCATGAACAACAACATTATGCGCCCAGGATTACAGCGTGGGCAACAATTTCCAGTCACGGACTTACTGGATCCTTTTTCTTTGAAGAAAATGTGAACAGCGAGCGTTATTTGAGCATGCTTCGCAATAGCTTCATTCCACACCTTCTTGCTACTGCCTTGCCCTTCAACACGCAGTGGTTCATGCAAGATGGAGCAAGGCCACATGCTGGAAACACTGTGTTGGAGTTTTTACACGAGCATTTCGACATGCGGATCATTTCACTCAGGTTTCCAGGTCGCTTCAATGACGGACAAAATTGGCCCCCCAATAGTCCAGACCTCAATCCGTGTGACTCTTTTCTTTGGAGGAACCTAAAGGAAAAAATTTTCTCGAAACGTCCACGTTATTTAATAGAGCTCAGAAGACTTATTCTTCAAGTTTGCAGTGAAATTACGGAAGACATGTGCCGTAGGGTAATCACTAACTTCAGTGTTCGTTTGAATTAAGTCAGGAAACGAAATGGTGAACATATTGAGCATGTGCTGAGTTAGAACAAATCTCCACGGACGGCTCTTCATTGCAGTATATGTCCTTTCAGATTGTATTGACTATAAAGTTTATATTCAAAAACAAAATGGTAACACATTTCATGCACCACCCTGTATAAAATCTTTTGTTGTTGTTGTGGTGGTCTTCAGTCCTGAGACTGGTTTGTTGCAGCTCTCCATGCAACTCTATCCTGTGCAAGCTTCTTCATCTCCCACTACTTACTGCAACATACATCCGTCTGAATCTGCTTGGTGTATTCATCTCTTGGTCTCCCTCTACGATTTTTACCCTCTACGCTGCCCTCCAATACCAAATTGGTGATCCCTTGATGCCTCAGAACATGTCCTACCAACCGATCCCTTCTTCTAGTCAAGTTGTGCCACAAACTTCTCCCCAATCCAATTCAATACCTCTTCATTAGTTATGTGATCTACCCATCTAATCTTCAGCATTCTTCGGTAGCACCACATTTCGAAAGCTTCTATTCTCTTCTTGTCTAAACTATTTATCGTCCATGTTTCACTTCCATACATGGCTACTCTTCATACGAATACTTTCAGAAACGACTTCTTGACACTTAAATCTATACTCGATGTTAACAAATTTTTCTTCTTCAGAAACGCTTTCCTTGCCATTGCCAATCTACATTTTATATCCTCTCTACTTCGACCATAATCAGTTATTTTGCTCCCCAAATAGCAAAACTCCTTTACTACTTTAAGTGTCTCATTTCCTAATCTAATACCCTCAGCATCACCAGACTTAATTCGACTACATTCCATTATCCTAGTTTTGCTTTTGTTGATGTTCATCTTGGATCCCCCTTTCAAGACACAATCCATTACGTTCAACTGCTCTTCCAAGTCCTTTGCTGTCTCTGACAGAATTACAAAGTCATCGGCGAACCTCAAAGTTTTATTTCTTCTCCATGGATTTTAATACCTACTCCGAATTATTCTTTCGTTTCCTTCACTGCTTGCTCAATATACATACTGAATAACATCGGGGAGAGGCTACAACCCACTCTCACTCCCCTCCCCAACCGCTGCTTCCCTTTCATGCCCCTCGACTCTTGTAACTGCCACCTGGTTTCTATACAAATTATAAATAGCCTATCTCTCCCTGTATTTTACCCCTGCCACCTTCAGAATTTGAAAGAGAGTATTCCAGTCAACATTGTCAAAAGCTTTCTCTAAGTCTACAAATGCTAGAAACGTAGGTTTGCCTTTCGTTAATCTAGCTTCTAAGATAAGTCGTAGGGTCAGTATTGCCTCACGTGTTCCAACATTTCTACGGAATCCAAACTGATCTTCCCCTAGGTCGGGTTCTAATAGTTTTTCCATTCGTCTGTAAAGAATTTGCGTTATATTTTGCAGCCGTGACTTATTAAACTGATACTTCGGTAATTTTCACACCTGTCAACACCTGCTTTCTTTGGGATCGGAATTATTATATTTTTCTTGAAGTCTGAGGGTATGTCGCCTGTCTCATACATCTTGCTCACCAGATGGTAGAGTTTTGTCAGGACTGGCTCTCCCAAGGCCGTCAGTAGTTCCAATGGAATGTTGTCTACTTCGGGGGCCTTGTTTCGACTCAGGTGTTTCAGTGCTCTGTCAAACTCTTCACGCCTTATCGTATATCCCATTTAATCTTCATCTACATCCTCTTCCATTTCCATAATATTGTCCTCAAGTACATCGCCCATGTATAGACCCTCTATATACTCCTTCCACCTTTCTGCTTTCCCTTCTTTGCTTAGAACTGGGTTTCCATCTGAGCTCTTAATATTCATACAAGTGGTTCTCTTTTCTCCAAAGGTCTCTTTAATTTTCCTGTAGGCAGTATCTATCGCACCGCTAGTGAGATAAGCCTCTACATCCTTACATTTGTCCTCTAGCCATCCCTGCTTAGCCATTTTGCACTTCCTGTCAATCTCATTTTTGAGACGTTTGTATTCCTTTTTAACTGCTTCATTTATTGCATTTTTATATTTTCTCGTTTCATCAATTAAATTCAATATTTCTTCTGTTACCCAAGGATTTCTACTAGCCCTCGTCTTTTTACCTACTTGATCCTCTGCTGCCTTCACTACTTCATCCCTCAAAGCTACCCATTCTTCTTCTACTGTATTTCTTTCCACCATTCCTGTCAATTGTTCCCTTACGCTCTCCCTGAAACCCTCTACAACCTCTGGTTTAGTCAGTTTATCCAGGTCCGATCTCCTTAAATTGCCACCTTTTTGCAGATTCTTCAGTTTTAATCTACAGTTCATAACCGATAGATTGTAGTCAGAGTCCACATCTGCCCCTGGAAGTGTCTTAGAATTTAAAACCTGGTTCCTAAATCCCTGTCTTACCATTATATAATCTATCTGACACCTTTTGGTGTCTCCAGGATTCTTTCATGTATACAACCTTCCTTTATGATTCTTGAACCAAGTGTTAGCTATGATTAAGTTATGCTCTGTGAAAAATTCTACCAGACAGCTTCCTCTTTCATTTCTTAGCCCCAATCCATATTCACCTACTACGTTTCCGTTTCTCCCTTTTCCTACTACCGAATTCCAGTCACCCATGACTATTAAATTTTCGTCTCCCTTCGCTATCTGAATAATTTCTTTTATTTCGTCATACATTTCTTCAATTTCTTCGTCATCTGCAGATCTAGTTGGGATATAAACTTGTAGCACTGTAGTAGGCGTGGGCTTCGTGTCTATCTTGGCTACAATAATGCGTTCACTATGCTGTTTGTAGTAGCTTACCCGCATTCCTATTTTCTTTTATTCATTATTAAACCTACTCCCGCATTACCCCTATTTGACTTTGTATTTATAATCCTGTATTCGCCTGACCAAAAGTCTTGTTCCTCCTGCCACCGAACTTATCTAATTCCCACTATATCTAACTTTAACCTATCCATTTCCCTTTTTAAATTTTCTAACCTACCTGCCCGATTAAGGGATCTGACATTCCACGCTCCAATCCGTAGAACGCCAGTTTTATTTCTCCTGATAACGACGTCCTCCTGAGTAGTCCCTGCCCGGAGATCCGAATGGGGGACTATTTTACCTCCGGAATATTTTACCCAAGAGGACGCCATCATCATTTAGTCATACAGTAGAGCTGCATGCCCTCGGGAAAAATTACGGCTGTAGTTTCCCCTTGCTTTCAACCGTTCACAGTACCAGCACAGCAGGGCCGTTTTGGTTAATGTTACAAGGCCAGATCAGTCAATCATCCAGACTGTTGCCCCTGCAACTACTGAAAAGGCTGCTGCCCCTCTTCAGGAACCACACGTTTGTCTGGCCTCTCAACAGATACCCCTCCGTTGTGGTTGCACCTACGGTACGGCTATCTGTATCGCTGGGGCACGCAAGCCTCCCCACCAACGGCAAGGTCCATGGTTGATGGGGAGGGGGGGATAAAATCTTTCAAGTTTTGTAATTTAAAGGAACTATGAATCTTACTGAGGTTCACTGCAGCGATCTTGCATGCTTGTACGTGAGACGTAGTCCGTTCTACTTGATCAAACATTAAGAAACACTCTTCAGATTCATCTCGCAAGTGTCAGGTTTAAAATAAATTTTAATAATATTCGCCTGTAGCAAACGGTTCAGGGGCGTGTCCCTGTTTTTTTAGAAGGTTCGTTCACGGAGACGTCATTGTTGAAGAATCATCGTCCTTTGGGGCTGGCGTACAGTCCGATTAGTTTCGGAAACTTCTTTCATTTCTTCATCCGCGCTGTTATGGTCGCTTCCGTCTGCCCAGCCGGTTCACCTTGTCGTCTTGGGTGGTGTGGTCGTTGTTCATGCATTGCTATTTATATATTATGAAAAGGTGGAGTTAACGTTATTGTGCCTCCTTTTACAACTGGTAAATTGTTTACGTCAGTGACTCAGTTGTGGAATTTCTCGCAGTTAGTTTGCCCGACACGGTGTTTTTGTACAATACTGGTCAATAAAATTGCTACCCCGAAGAAGAAATGCAGATGATAAACGGGCATTCATTAGAAAAATATATTATACTAGAATTGGCATGTGATCACATTTTTACGGATTTTGGGTGCATAGTTCCCGAGAAAACAGTACCCAGAACAACCGCCTCTGCCAGTAATAACGGCATCGATACGCCTGGGCATTCAGTCAAACAGAGCTACGATGGAAATGCAGATGATAAACGGGCATTCATTAGAAAAATATATTATACTACAATTGTGATCACATTTTTACGGATTTTGGGTGCATAGATCCTGAGAAATCAGTACCCAGAACAACCGCCTCTGCCAGTAATAACGGCCTCGATACGCCTGGGCATTCAGTCAAACAGAGCTAGGATGGCGTCTACAGGTACAGCTGCCCATGCAGCTTCAACACGATACCACAGTTCATCAAAAGTAGTGACTGGCGTATTGTGACGAGCCAGTTGCTCGGCCACCATTGGCCAGACGCTTTCAGTTGGTGAGAGATCTGGAGAATGTGCTGGCCAGGGCAGCAGTCGAACATTTTCTGTATCCAGAAAGGCCCGTGTAGGACCCGCAACATGCGTCGTGCATTATCCTGCTGAAATGTGGGGTTTCGCAGGGATCGAATGAAGGGTAGAGCCACGGGTCTTAACACATCTGAAATGTAACGTCCACTATTTAGAGTGCCGTCAATGTGAAGAAGAGGTGACCGAGACGTGTAACCGATGGCACCCCATACCATCACGTCAGGTGATACGCCAGTATGGCGATGACGAATACATGCTTCGAATGTGCGTTCACCGTGATGTCGCCAAACACGGATGCGACCATCATGATGCTGTAAACGTTTTGCCATTCGTGCACTCAGGTTCGTCGTCGAGTACACCATCACAGGAGCTCCTGTCTGTGATGCAGTGTCAAGGGTAGCCGCAGCCATGGTGTCCGAGTTGATAGTCCACGCTGCTGCAAACGTCGTCGAACTGTTCGCAGCCGGCCGGTGTGGCCGTGCGGTTCTAGGCGCTTCAGTTTGGAACCGCGTGACCGCTACGGTCGCAGGTTCGAATCTTGCCTTGGGCATGGATGTGTGTGATGTCCTTAGGTTAGTTAGGTTTAAGTAGTTCTGTTCTAGGGGACTGATGACCTCAGAAGTTAAGTCCCATAGAGCTCAGAGCCATTTGAACCATTTTGTATTAAAACACACTACAATTCGCCTATTGTCGGCAGGCACTCCTCAATGATGGGTGTTTTTTCCCATCCTTTTTAATATCTATGTGATGACATGGCAGTTATCCCCGAGTGCCACCTAGCACAATGTGCCGGCGACTCAGCACTATATAACCCTGGCTGACCAGGGCTTTGTACCCACTCTTCCGCAGTAGGGAATTTAACCCGCATACCGAGCTCCGTATCTACTGTATGCGCCTGGCGCACGGGCCACGATGAGTGTGACCAGGATGCGGACGTCGCAGCGCCTGCAGAGCGAGGTGCTCAGGTGGAGCCTGCACGCCCCGCCACTCACGAGAATTGTCACTCTCTGCGAGGAAGCGGATATCGTTCCCCTCAAGACGATAATACGCGACAACTCGCGGACGCCCCTTGAGAAAGTGGATGCCCTGCGGGACTCTGTCCATGGTTTACGCCACACTTCCTCGCCGCCGGCATCGACATCCGGTTCCCCTAACCATCCTAGAGGAATCGGATTCCGACCGTGGCTAACGATAGGCCTGGCACGCCCACCACGGATGCATCCTTTGGCAAGCACTCGACCAGTGTTTTTCTCGGGACGCTTTGGTGCGCGGTATTCGAGATGCTGTTTTTGCTCTCGCCGAGTGTGGTCGTTCAGCGACGTTTGTGTGGACCGCGGGCCACATCGGCATTCCAGGAAACGAACGTGTCGATCGGTTGGCCAAGCAGGCCACCACTTCGCCACCCCTGGAGCTCGGTCTCGCGGAAAGAGACCTCCGGTCAGCCCTACATCGCAAGGTCCGCGATGTCTGGAGCTCTGAATGGTCTGCCTTAAACACGCCAAATCAGCTCCGCACGGTCAAGTCGTCCACGGCCGTACGGGACTCGTCCTTGAGGGTCACGCGTAGGGACTCAGTTGCTCTCTGCCGTCTCCGAACTGGACACACGCGGTTGAACCACAGCTATCTCCTTCGCCGTGAGAACCCGCCCAAGTGCCGCTGTGATGCAGGGCTGACAGTGGTCCATCTTCTGACGGACTGCCCCCTTGTGGCAGTCCTTTAATTTACCAGCTGCACTTCCTTTAATTCTAGGTGACGATGCCTCTGCAGCTGACTCAGTTTTACGTTTTATCCGTGCAGCTGGGTTTTATCACTCGCTCTAGTGTGGGCGCTCTCCCACGATTTCTCAGGCTACACCCACTCCAGCGACTTTTAATTGTGACGTGGATACCAAAATAGTGTCTTTTATGGTAACAAGTTGTGTTGGTACCTCTATCAGCGCTTTCCAGCTGGAGGTTCTTCGTTTGTAGTTGAGTGGTTGACCTTTTACCTGATCCATCAACCACAGTAGTCTGTTTTACTCTAGTCAACTATTTGCTCTGCTCCTTTTAAGTGTCCTCTATTTTGTGTTATTGCGGTGTTCATTTTAGCTCTGTACCCTGTGGTGTTCCCTCCCTCTGGGTGCAGAGGTTACGCTTTTACTGTATAGGCGTTTTACAAGTATGTCTGTTTGGAACTGGGGACTGATGACCACGATGTTTAGCCCCAATCAAACCCCAAAACCAACCAACTAACCATCGTTTGGCGGGACTAGCCCCCATTCTAGGTCCAATACTTTCCCATCCCACGTGCCGACGCTGGGATGAATGTTGCTGCCTGACTGATGCAGTACCGTCACCGTCGGAGGGTGGTACGGGACTGCGAGTCCCACCGCCACACCTCCAAAGTGTACTGCAGTGACGCAGTGTCACTGCCCTGTGGATAGATTTACTGCCTCACTAACACAGTTAGACCGCAAAAGACCCGTGACGCTGTATTGTAACCACAAATAAACCAACAAACAAATTACCAGGTATGTGACTGTAATTCTTCTCTTCTCTCTTCTTCTTCTTCTTCTTCTTCCTTAGCGTTTGTCCAGCGTGCTGGCGGGGTCCGCTGTTTTGGCTCGTTGTCGCCACAGCTTGCGATCTCATGCCTGATCTACATCTACATTTATACTCCGCAAGCCACCCAACGGTGTGTGGCGGAGGGCACTTCACGTGCTACTGTCATTACCTCCCTTTCCTGTTCCAGTCGCGTATGGTTCGCGGGAAGAACGACTGTCGGAAAGCCTTCGTGCGCGCTCGAATCTCTCTAATTTTACATTCGTGATCTCCTCGGGAGGTATAAGTAGGGGGAAGCAATATATTCGATACCTCATCCAGAAACGCACCCTCTCGATACCTGGACAGCAAGCTACACCGCAATGCAGAGCGCCTCTCTTGCAGAGTCTGCCACTCGAGTTTGCTAAACATCTCCGTAACGCTATCACGCTTACCAAATACCCCTGTGACGAAACGCGCCGCTCTTCTTTGGATCTACCCTCTCCCCTCTGTCGACCCGACCTGGTACGGATCCCACACTGATGAGCAATACTAGAGTATAGGTCGAACGAGTGTTTTGTAAGCCACCTCCTTTGTTGATGGACTGCATTTTTTAAGGACTCTCCCAATGAATCTCAATGGCGCCCGCCTTACCAACAATTAATTTTATATGATCATTCCACTTCACATCGTTCTGCAGGCATACTCCCAGATATTTTACAGAAGTGACTGCTACCAGTGTTTGTTCCGCTATCATATAATCATACAATAAAGGATCCAGCGTGAAGGCCTGAGACCTTGAGCTCTTCGTGGAGGGTGTCGAGCCATCGCTCTTTGGTCGTCCTGCTAGCCGTTTCCCATTTAGACTTAGATTGAAAATAGTCTTTGCCACTGTTGTCTCGTCTGCTCTGAGGACACGTCCCTACCAACATAGGCGGCTTTCCTCATTTTGTCAATCATTGGTGCAACACCGTATAGCCTGCGAACTTCGTTATTTGTAACGTGGTCATGCAGTGTTAATCCCTGTGTCCACCTAAGCATTTCCGCCTCCATAGCAGCGAGTCTTTGCTCTCCTTCCCTTGTTGAAGGCCAGCGTTCAGCCCCACGCAATGCAGTCCGACCCACCTAACGAGCTCGTGCTCTCGCAGGGCAAACCGAATTAATTCGTGTCGCACTCGCTCAAAGGCCTGTTCGAGATCGAGAAAGGCGAAGTGTAGATGTTTTGTCTTCTCACTGTGCTTTTCGATAAGCTAGAGAGCTGCGTGTGACTTGTAACCTCCCAACAGTAAAAAATATAATCTCCCAACATAAAAAAATATATTTATAATAACCGTCCAACATTAAAAAATGTAATTATATAATTCATTTACATTCAGCATAACCTACCAACAGATAAATTCTGTAACCTACCAATAATAAAATGTGACTAACCTCCTAATAAAAAATGTGACTCATATGTAACCTTTCAAAAATTAACTGTCTGTGATTTTAAACAGGTAAATTTGGACTCCAGCAGTGCTGCGTCATGGCCCTGAAAGATCATTCTGAATAAATTGAAAATTCCTACCTCAATAAGGTCGCCCGATAACGCGTATATATATATATATATATATATATATATATATATATATATATATATATATATATATATGCTTCTGTAAGAATTTTTTCTGGCACAGCCCAGTGCAGTGCTGGCCGATAGATTTGTCAGGTTTAAAAAGAACAACTGATTTTTCTTTACCATAATCTGGATGACCACGGATTGGAGAAATTAGTAAATTCTTTAAATTGAGATGAATTATCGTCAAAAGTTAATTTTTATAAGAAAGATTATTATTAAGAGATTTTTTAAATACATTTACATGGGACTTGACATAACAATAGTACATATGCGCGAGTCTGCTTTTACCTTATACTACATCGGTCAGGCACCGCCATCGCTCCCCACGACCGGCCCAGCCAACTCCGTACACGAGACTGCTAGCTACCGCTTGCCACACAGTTCCTACTGCAGACAACACTGCTCTCTGGTCTGAGATTCTCTTACAGCTTACATATCGCAGGCAGCGCTTGAGTAATCCAACGAAATTACATATGCTCGAGTGCGCTAGCAACAAATTCCGTAGTCATGGGCCTCTCACAGACTGTAATAGTTGTTAAAATTTATTTTTGTAAATTATTTTTACTTTGGTGAAAATGCAAGGCTGAGGAGATTCTCGCGATTTCGTTAAGAGGGGGATAGAAAAAATTTACTGAAATCTGTTTACTCAAATATTATTCAATATTGGAAATATTGATTACTTTTATCGTTTCAAAGGGAGAACCGCTAATCAAGAGCAATCTCCTACATTCCCATTTATGTTTACTTGTCAAAATTAGAGAATACTAAGATATTTATTACGACTCTGGGCCGTAATCATTTAGAACAATGGCGCTGACCTCTGCACCAATGTTCCCCTATAAAATTTGCACAAAGAATTTAAATCTACCACTTCATAAATATAGGAGCTAGTACAGATAACTTGCCTCGCCACAAATGGCATCTTACACTACGAACAGACAAAAGGGATGAGCCAGGGATCGTTTTGGAAAAAAAAATTGCAATTACATTCACAGATCATATTAATTCAGGGCTTAACAACTGGCCGGTTTTGAGCGCGAGTACTCGCGTCTGCTCAGGCACGCGCTCGCGAGCAGCTGCGTGGTTGCGGAGAAGGGGTGAGGAGAGGGAGGGAGGGGAAATGCGCGCGCACGTATGAATAGGACCGCAGCGTGCCTATTGAATTCGCGCCGACTGTGTAACGTTAAAAGTACTACGATCAGCTCTGACAGTCACTTCGCTGGTTAAGAATCATGTCAAGTCGCCGTTGTGTAACCCCAACCATGCTTTCGCAGTTCAACCCCCATTGGGAGGAATTGTATCTGTTTATAGAAAAAGATGGTGTTGCAAAATGTTTAGTATGTCACAAAACGCTGAATTCTTTTAGGAAATTTAATTTGCATCGACATTATATGTCGTACCACGCGAAAGACTACGGAAGTGGAAAATGTGATGGACCAGATCGTGCACAGGAAGTTATTAAACTTAAAAGGAAGCTATCCGAAGAAGATCTGGATGACGAAGAAAAATCAACTGAGGCAGCTCTCAGAGTGAGCTACAAAATTGCTTTGTTTTTAGCAAAATCCCTGCGCCCCTTCACTGATGGCGATTTAATAAAAGATGTTTGGTAGTTGCAGCGGAACGTTTGTGTCCATCTCAAGTTGAACAGTTTCGGATTGTGCCATTATCTGACATGACCATTATGCGTCGCATACAGGACATGCCAGACGACGTCCAGAGCCAGCTTGCAAATATCTGTAAAGATTTTATGGCCTATTCTCTAGCTCTGGACGAAAGTGTTGATATCACTGTCACAGCGCAGCTTTCCGTATTTGTTAGAGGTGTTAATAGAGATCTTCAGGTGAGGGAGGAGCTCCTCGATGTAGTACCCATGAAGAACACTACAACTGGAGGTGATATTTTAAGTAGTGTTGAAGAAAGTGTTGAAAATATAGGATTGCCGTGGAATTCTTTAGTTTCAGTGTCTACAGACGGTGCACCAGCGATGACAGGGAAAAAATTAGGTTTCGTTGCGTTGTTGAAGGAGAAAATGCAAAAACTGACCGTACCGAATGAAATAAGGGGCGTTCACTGTGTGATCCACCAGGAAAACTTATGTGCAAAGAGTATCACTCTAAAAAATGTGATGAGTGTTGTTGCTCGTACAACCAATTATATAAGGAAGCATGGGCTACAACACAGGCAATTTAAAAGATTTCTTGAGGATGTAGAAAGCCAGTATGGTAGCCTGCCTTATTACAGCGAGGTCCGCTGGCTTAGTCGTGGCGAATTATTAAATCGAATTTTTGCCTATTAGATGAGATAAATATGTTCATGGAAATAAATAACATGTGTGTTCCTGAATTGAAAGAGCCTTCATGGAAATGTGATCTCGGGTTCTTAGCAGATTTAACTAGCCATCTGAATGCTTTGAACATTTCACTACAAGGTAAAGATCGGCTAATTACTCATTTCGTAGATCGAATACGAGCTTTTAAAATGAAATTCACACTTTGGGTGAGTCAGCTGGAAACAGCAAATCTAGCTCTTCCTAAATTATCATCCATGCAAGATGTTCACAAAGACTGTGAACGTTATTCACGTAGTTTAGTTGCCCTTAAGGAAGAATTTGATCAATGCTTTCAAGAACTGACAGCACTAGACAGTGATTCTGATCTGTTCTGCTCTCCATATTCAGCGAATATTGAAGAGATTCGTCCTGAGCTGCAACTAGAAATTATTGGCCTGCAGTGTGACAGAGAATACAGAGACAAATTTCAGAACAAGAAAAACATTTTGGAATTTTACAGACACTTCCCTCAGGATAGATTTCCTCATTTGCACAAACTGGCAGCTACAATAATATCAATGTTCGGTTCCATGTATGTTTGTCAATAACTGTTCTCTGCAATGAAATGTAACAAGACGCGCCTGAGAAACGCATTGTCTGATCGAAATTTAAACTGCACGCTGCGCCTACGATGCACAAGAACAATTACTCCGAACATAGACGCAACTGTAAAGGGCAAAAAGTACAAGATAACAGAGAATCCCACACTTCAGTGACACCTTTTATTGTGTAACAGTTCACAAATTAATACGAATGTAGAGGCATACACTAAGCTAATAAAATTATGTGGCACG
This sequence comes from Schistocerca americana, assembly GCF_021461395.2. NCBI lineage: Eukaryota > Metazoa > Arthropoda > Insecta > Orthoptera > Acrididae > Schistocerca > Schistocerca americana. The sequence continues at coordinate 237,788,677 of NC_060127.1, forward strand.
TGTACATTCTCCTTTATTTGTTTCATTTGTCACAGTAATAATTCGTAAGTGATATCCCTGCAGGTGGCCGCGGATTGACATTGACTGGCGGCAGCCGTTGTGTGCCCCACGTGACTCTCCCCACTCTCCGCTCTGGTCCGGTAGTGGGGGTAGCGTGCTCGCACCATGCTGCTCCGTGCTCGCGCCTTGCTGCTCACAGCTTGCTCCGCGAGCACGTATGTTGTGAAGCCCTGTATTAATTGATTACAGAGTCTATGTTATTTTTCTTAGATAATGTTTACGTTTCGTTACGACGTCAGTTTTGGTACATTTGCGAAGTTATTCGATATCATTTTTATCACGTTATGTGGCGTACCGCCACAGTGGGACGATCGAATCCTCGGGAGAGTGGGTTCTTTCTCGAGGGTGTTGCAGATGCTTTCTTTATTGGTTTTCCTCGGGGAAACCTCCTCGGAAACTGGCGCCACTTTCGTGTTGCTATCCCTCTGTTGGCTCCAGCTACTATCTATCTCCTTCACTTTTTGTCGCAGAATGGGAGCTGTCTCCTCTGCACATTTACGCACCAGCCTGCATCTCATATTTTTCCTCGGACGCTTGCCTCTCGACGGACTTCCTTCAGTGTCCAAGTTAGTTTCGTTTTCCTGCGAGGAGGTTCGGTCTTCAACCGCTGGCGGATCAGCTTCCTTTGCAGTTGCAGGGCCTGTTTGGGCGGAACTTGGACAGGTTTTGAAGATTGGCGGGACTCTGGTAGGTCGTCAGCTATGATTGCACTGGCGTCCATTGGAATTTCGGTGTCTGGAGTACTTGTATTTGTGCACACGGAGGCCCAAGTCCCGGGAAGTGTCGTCTTCGCCTGCCGAAACTGCCCGAGTTTGTTACTCAGAGACAATGATATACACTACGCAATCAAAAGTATCCGGACACCTGGCCGAAAATGACTTACAAGTTCGTGGCGCCCTCCATCGGTAATGCTAGAACTCAATATGATGTTGGCCCACCCTTGGGGCCTTGATGACAGCTTCCACTCTCGCAGGCATACGTTCAGTCAGGTGCTGGAAGGTTACTTGGGGAATGACAGCCCATTCTTCACGGAGTGCTGCACTGAGGAGAGGTATCGATGTCGGTCGGTGAGGCCTGGCACGAAGTCGGAATTCCAAAACATCGCAAAGGTCTTCTATAGGATTCAGGCCAGGACTCTGTGCAGGCCAGTTCATTACTCGGATCTTGTTGTTGTTGTGGTCTTCAGTCCTGAGATTGGTTTGATGCAGCTCTCCATTCTACTCTATCCTGTGCAAGCTTCTTCATCTCCCAGTACCTACTTCAGCCTACATCCTTCTAAATCTGCTTAGTGTATTCATCTCTTGTTCTCCCTCTACGATTTTTACCATCCACGCTGCCCTCCAGTACTAAATTGGTGATCCCTTGATGCCTCAGAATATGCCCCACAAACCGATCCCTTCTTCTTGTCAAGTTGTGCCACAAATTTCTCTTCTCTCCAATTCTATTCAATACCTCCTCATTAGTTATGTGATCTACCCATCTAATCTTCAGCATTCTTCTGTAGCACCACATTTCGAAAGCTTCTATTCTATTCTTGTCCAAACTATTTATCGTCCATGTTTCACTTCCAGACAAATACTTTCAGAAACGACTTCCTGACACTTAAATCTATACTCAATGTTAACAAGTTTCTCGTCCTCAGAAACGCTTTCCTTGCCATTGCCAGTCTACATTTTATATCCTCCCTACTTCGACCATCATCAATTATTTTGCTCCCCAAATAGCAAAACTCCTTAACTACTTTAAGTGTCTCATTTCCTAATCTAATTCCCTCAGCATCACCCGACTTAATTCGACTACATTCCATTATCCTAGTTTTGCTTTTGTTGATGTTCATCTTATACCCTCCTTTCAAGGCACTGTCCATTCCGTTCAACTGCTCTTCCAAGTGCTTTGCTGTCTCTGACAGAATTACAATGTCATCAGCGAACCTCAAAGTTTTTATTTCTTCTCCATGGATTTTAATACCTACTCCGAATTTTTATTTTGTTTCCTTTACTGCGTGCTCAATATACAGATTGAATAGCATCGGGGAGAGGCTACAACCCTGTCTCACTCCCATCCCAACCACTGCTTCCCTTTCATGCCCCTCGACTCTTATAACTGTATTTTAAGCCTCCCACCTTCAGAATTTGAAAGAGAGTATTCCAGTCAACATTGTCAAAAGCGTTCACTAAGTCTACAAATGCTAGAAACGTAGGTTTGCCTTTCCTTAATCTTTCTTCTAAGATTAGTCGTAGGGTCAGTATTGCCTCACGTGTGCCAAAATTTCTATGGAATCCAAACTGATCTTCCCCGAGGTCGGCTTTTACCAGTTTTTCCATTCCTCAGTAAAGAATTCGCGTTAGTATTTTGCATCTGTGACTTATTAATCTGATAGTTCGGTAATTTCACATCTGTCAGCACCTGCTTTTTTTGGGATTGGAATTATTATATCCTTCTTGAAGTCTGAGGGAATTTCGCCTGATCTTATTGTCGTGTAACCACCCCGCCTCAGGCCGTGCTTTATGAACAGGTGCTCGATCGTGTTGAAAGATGTAGTAGCCGTCCTCGAATTCCTCTTCAACAGAGGGAAGCAAGAAAGTACTTAAAACATCAAAGTAGGCCTGCGCTGTCATAGTGCAACGCAAAACAAGGGGTGCAAGCCCCCTCCATCAAAAACACGACTACACCATAACACCACCGCCTCCGAATTTTACTGTCGCCAGTAAACACGCTGGCAGATGACGTTCACCAGGAATTCGCCATACCCACACCCTGCCATAGGATCGCCACATTGTGTATCGATATTCGTCACTCCACACAACGATTTTCCACTGTTCAATCGTCCAATGTTTACGCTCCTTACACCGAGCGAGGCGTCGTTTGGCATTTACTGGCGAGATGTGTGGTTTATGAGCAGCCGCTCGACCATGAAACGCAAGTTTTGTCACCTCCCGCCTAACTGCCATAGTACCTGCAGCGGATCTTGAAACAGTTTGGAATTCCTGTGTGACGGTCTGGAGAGATGTCTGCCTATTACACACTACGACCCTCTTCAATTGTCGGCGGTCTCTGCCAGTCAACAGACGAGGTCGACCTGTACGCTTTTGTGTTGTACGTGTCCCTTCACGTTTCCAATTCACTATCACGTCGGAAAAAGTGGACCTAGCGATGTTTAGGAGTGTGGAAATCTCGCGTACAGGCGTATGACACACGTGACACCCAGTCACCTGACCACGTTGGAAGTGCACGAGTTCTGCGGAGCGCCCCATACTGCTCTCTCAAGATATCTAATGACTACTGAGGTGGCTGATGTGGAGTACCTGGCAGTAGGTGGCAGCACAATGCACCTAATATCAAAAACGTATGTTTTTGTGGGTGTCCGGATACTTTTGATCACACAGTCTACGATGGTATGTGCTTTTATAACTCTACTCGAAGCAACCGTACTCCGTTTAGTACTGGAAATTTGACCGCGCTTGACCATTTCTCGGCCGAGTTGCTAAGCACTTTCCCAAAGGGTGATATTACGGTATTAATTTGTTCTGCTGCAACCTCAAACGACAGTTCGAAGATTGGAACTGTACGAATGTCGAAACCAGCATGTGCAACGGTGTCTTCACCAGCGTTTCCATCAGAATGTTTAAATTTCATGACACCTCCGCAAGACTCAACTATTTCCTCGCGGAACTCGGCACTGCTCAAGTTTACAAACACAACACAAGCTACGATTGGCAGTTGAATCCCTATTATATCAGTAAAGCAGAACTTCTCATCTACTTCTAACCAATTCTCTACTTCGAACGACTTGGATCGAGCATATCGAGTATCAAAAGTAAATTTCAATGTATCTCTTCGAGAAGGTTTGGTCATCGCTGCACACTATTAGCAACTTCTCGAAGTGTCCTATCAAGAGAGATACGAACTGCAACAAGTTCAAGACTTAACGCGGTGAACGCACATTGGAAGCGTGTATTCGTCATCGCCATACTGGCGTATCATGCGGCGTGATGGTATGGGGTGCCATTGGTTACACGTCTCAGTCACCTCTTGTTCACATTGACGGCACTTTGAACAGTGGGCGTTACATTTCAGATGTGTTACGACCCGTGGCTCTACCCTTCGTTCGATCCCTGCGTAACCCTACATTTCAGCAGGATAATGCACGACCGTATGTTGCAGGTCCTATACGGGGCTCTCTGGATACAGAAAATGTTCGACAGCTGCCCTGCCCAGCACATTCTCTACATCTCTCACCAATTGAAAACCTCTGGTCAATGGTGGCCGAGCAACTGGCTCGTCACAATACGCCAGTCACGACTCTTGATGAACTGTGGTATCGTGTTGAAGCTGCATGGGCAGCTGTACCTGTACACGCCATCCAAGCTCAGCTCTGTTTGACTCAATGCCTAGGCGTATCGAGGCCTTTATTACGGCCAGAGGCGGTTGTTCTGGGTACTGATTTCCCAGGATCAATGCACCCAAATTGCATGAAAATGTAATCACATGTCTGTTCTAGTATAATAGATTTGTTCAATGAATACTCGTTTATCATCTGCATTTCTTCTTGGTGTAGCAATTTTAATGGCCAGTACTCTAGTTGTCAATAGTTCCACTACCCAAACATTGAACAACAGAATGAAATTTTCACTCTGCAGCGTAGTGTGCGCTGATGTGAAACTTCCTGGTAGATTAAAACTGTGTGCCAGACCGAGACTCGAACTCGGGACCTTTGGCTGTCGCGGGGAAGTGCTCTACCGTCTGAGCTACCCAAGCACGACTCACGACCGGTCCTCACAGCTTCAGTTCCGCCAGTACCTCGCCTCCCACCTTCCACACTTCACAGAAGCTCTCCTGCGAAACGTAACTAGCAGTCCTGAGAAGAAAGGCAAAAGGTCCCGAGTTCGAGTCTCGGTCCGGCACACGGTTTTAATCTGCCAGTAAGCTTCACTGCCAACAAAATTCGTCACCATCCATTTCCTCGAATATTTTCCTATAAACGCATCATTTCATCTCACTTTGCATTGCGTGTCCGAGCGACGGACAGTCTCCACTAAAAAAATGGTGTTCATAGACTTGGCTACCCACTCGCTGAGTGCTAGACCGTCTGAGGACGAAATCTCTTGCCGAGGCTGCAGAGCAGTTTCAGTCCGTAGCGCTGCCGACACACGAGCAGGCTGCTTGCACTGCGCCGTCCCTGCACGACCTCGGTACCATGTGATCCCCCAGGCACGACCCACGACCCGTCCTCCAGCCGAGATGACATGCTGCGTCCTGACCACCAAAAAGTCTTCAATCCAGTCACAGATTTCACTCGGCACCCCATATGCTCGTACTTTTCACATCTGTAGGTTACCTGAGGCGGCTACTTTTCGTAAATCGGGATATACTACCTCTACCCGACTGCCTCGATCCAAAGCATTCAGTATGTCAGACTCGAAGAAAATTGTGGCCTCCCAGGACTCCGACGAAGAATGTGTTACTTTAAACAACAGTGTACGGCAACCTGTTGAAAATTTCGTCACTGTAAAATTTCTGAAATGTGCGTTGTTAGTACGAACACCAGCTTTCGTGTGGTAGTGAGGTCGCTGGTGCTCTTAAAAATGTTCTGAAATCCTCAGCGTCCACTTTACACGTCGGAATGATGAAACCGTGGAACACGAGGTTATGGTGGGGCATTCCTTCGAGAGCTCCCAGTTTTTACGAAGAAATTGCCACCACCTTAGCCAGCGAATGTCACAACACGAATGAAAATTTGTGTTACGAGCCCACACGGAAGTTAACGTCAGAGAAATCGGTGAGACGACTTTTAGAAGATGTTCATATACACAGTGTACGGATACATCACTGATAAAGCTGGTTGACCACGATGTTGTTGTGGTCTTCAGTCCTGAGATTGGTTTGATGCAGCTCTCCATGCTACTTAATCCTGTGCAGGCTGCTTCATCCCCCAGTACCTACTGCAAACCCACATCTTTCTGAATCTGCTTAGTGTATTCATCTCTTGGTCTCCCTCTACGATTTTTACCCTCCACGCTGTCCTCCAGTACTAAATTGGTGATCCCTTGATGCCTCAGAACATGTCCTACCAACCGATCCCTTCTTCTTGTCAACTTGTGGAACAAACTCCTCTTCTCTTCAATTCTATTCAATACCTCCTCATTAGTTATGTGATCTACCCACCTAATCTTCAGCATTCTTCTGTAGCACCACATTTCGAAAGCTTCTATTCTCTTCTTGTCCAAACTATATATCGTCCGCGTTTCACTTCCATACATGGCTACACTCCATACAAATACTTTCAGAAACGACTTCCTGACACTTAAATCTATACCTGAATAAGAGCTGCATATTGATATATTTGAGATCGTTCGGAAGAAACATTATCATTTCTATGCATTTTTATAGTCGCGATGTAGTCATACCCGGATCAACAGTAAGGGACCAGAACATTTATAGACTTTAAAAGAAATGCAACACTACACAAAAAAGTTGGTTCAGAAATAATAGGAAAACGATAATGTTCCTTCTGCCTCATGCTGCGTTCGGCCCATCAGCGTGATCGTAATTTCTGGTGATGAACTAACACAAAATAATTAACAGTCAAGTAAATGAGGAGATGGAAATCATCAAGGTTAATCTACTAAAATAAGCACACGTATCTTTAACACAAGTTTTTTTTAATGCTACGTACCTTTTCATATTAAATTACAATAGATGACCATTGTGGTTAAATAGTTTATACATAAGTCAAAATGTCCTCTTGCTGTTGTCTGTTCGTAATCAGTTACAAGAAACTACATGTTTTCTGATTGGAAAAAATAACAGTTAGCATATTCACTCAATATTTTCACATAAAATATAAAATACCGTTGCGGAACGCAGCAAGTCCGCCTCCGCCTCTCATGGAATACAAACAGTAAAAGGTGAGGCGCCCAACGCCTCATTTGTCTTGAAACAACAGAATTCTTTTTTAATATCGTTAATCGATACATGTAGATAGAGATTTACAGGCACCGCGCAAGAACGTCAAAGATAAAGAATGATAGATTCTGTCGCTGCTGTGCAATGGTACATTTCTTTTACTTGACAATTGTTCGATAACTTTAGGCCATCAGGCGTTTACTAATGAGCGTATATTAATGTTTGTGAGGCTAAAATTACTAATATTACAATGGCGTCCAGCGAAATTGAATCGAGTGTTTGAATCTTCTAAGTGATTACGTATAGTGGCTGTATGCAGAGTTTGAGTTTGGAGATACTTTTTGTGAAAACATGTGGAATATGCCTTGCTTTTTGTGAACACAAGTAAGAAGGAAATCCCGCTTTGCCCGCTGTAAATCAGAACAATAAGATATATTTCAATATGTATTTTTATCATATAAGTTTTGATAACGTAAAATGAATATTTTAGTCTGTAAACAGCAGCCTCTCATTCTCAATGGAGAGAAGTCTTCCGAAGTAAGAGTGATTTCAGGTGTGCCGCAGGGGAGTGTCGTAGGACCGTTGCTATTCACAATATACATAAATGGCCTTGTGGATGACATCGAAAGTTCACTGAGGCTTTTTGCGGATGATGCTGTGGTATATCGAGAGGTTGTAACAATGGAAAATTGTACTGAAATGCAGGAGGATCTGCAGCGAATTGCCGCACGGTGCAGGGAATGGCAATTGAATCTCAATGCAGACAAGTGTAATGTGCTGCGAATACATAGAAAGATAGATCCCTTACCATTTAGCTACAAAATAGCAGGTCAGCAACTGGAAGCATTTAATTCCATAAATTATCTGGGAGTAGGCATTAGGAGTGATTTAAAATGGAATGATCATATAAAGTTGATCGTCGGTAAAGCAGATGCCAGACTGAGATTCATTGGAAGAATCCTAAGGAAATGCAATCCGAAAACGAAGGAAGTAGGTTAGAGTACGCTTGTTCGCCCACTGCTTGAATACTGCTCAGCAGTGTAGGATCCGTACCAGATAGGGTTGATAGAAGACATAGAGAAGATCCAACGGAGAGCAGCGCGCTTCGTTACAGGATCATTTAGTAATCGCGAAAGCGTTACGGAGATGATAGGTAAACTCCAGTTGAAGACTCTGCAGGAGAGACGCTCAGTAGCTCAGTACGGGCTTTTGTTGTAGTTTCGAGAACATACCTTCACCGAAGAGCCAAGCAGTATATTGCTCCCTCCTACGTATATCTCGCGAACAGACCGTGAGGAAAAAATCAGAGAGATTAGAGCCCACAGAGAGGCATACCGACAATCCTTCTTTCCACGAACAATACGAGACTGGAATAGAGGGGATAACCGATAGAGGTACTCAAGGTACCCTCCGCCACACACCGTCAGGTGGCTTGCGGAGTATGGATGTAGATATGACTGGTCATTTTATTCAGCGCTCTGCCTGAAAGTCACAAAAAGTAATGGCGCCACACTCGAATTAGGACGGGCCCATCCTTCTGTCGGAGAAGTTCGTATGTGTTGCTCTGTCGTTGCTTCGGCCTGTGGGAGACAGCGTGCGCGGTGGCCGACTGTTCCCTGAAACCACACTCGCTGCTATTGTTTTTACGGTGCAGTCGACAAGTACACGTCGTTTTAAAGTGGTCTGTGTTCTCAACATTCGACACGAGTGTAACTTTTGACGAGTTAGTTATGGGACGGACGAAAGAGTTGCGCGACGAAGTCGACCGCGTGCTACTGTTATAAAAAGTTACCAGCTTGTTCGCGCATGCGCAGTGCAGGAATGGCGTAAGACATCCAGCCGAGTGGAAGAATGCTCTGAGCGGCAGGTCGTGTGCGAGTGCGGACTCGTGGAACGCACCGCGCTGTTTGTGTGTGTTGCACTCGTAAGCTGGGCGTGGTAAGTGCTGTGCTTTCTTTTTCTACAGTTTTTGCTTCGAATTCACGAACTATCGTGTTACTACGACACTGTGCTCGTACAGTATATGCAGCTAGACGACAAGTTTTTTGTGCCAAGGAAAGTACGTCGTTTCGAGAAGTTATTAGAAAAACGAGAGCAAACGTGTTTACTTTCCGCCTAGTAATGCTCGGTTTTTGGTTCCGAGATGCTGTTCCTCGGTGAGCATCTGCATTTAACATTTGTCACGACGTGCGGATGTTGCTGTCGAGGCAGTAACTGCAAAACTGTAAACAACACCTGGCACGCGGCTGATGTAATACTTCGTCGTTAGCAGGAAATGGCAGTACGCGGCGGATGCAATATCACGTCGCGCCACTTCCGATGATTTTCAGTCGTTTCTAACATTCTTTTTTTGCTCCTGGAATGATCTGTGAGATCTGCAGACATCGTAGCGGTATCAGTTTAACCATTCGTCGTTTTTGAAACCTTTGTTGCTTCGTAGGCACTAGGTGACGTTATAGAGTTATCTGTTTCGCGGATTTAGTACGACTGTGTGTTCAGAGTGTGTTGTGAAGAGAAGAAACGTTTGGAAAAAATGATTTAGAGAGCCCTTGACGAGTCTACATACGATGAAAATGAAGTGTTACATGACGACTAAGATTACACGACGTTTAAAACTTGTAGTAATTCTCAATTTTTTGAAGATGAACTGCTTAAGGTATTATTTTCAAAGATTGTGTTGTTACGAAGGATTCATGAAATCAACGCGAGTGAATGTAATATTCGACTACATACACTGTACTGCGCTACGAATGCAAAAATTTTATTGGTCTCGTGCTTTGTTTCTTTCTTTAGAAGCTGATTGGCTGTAAAAGAAAGGTAACGTGTTTGCTTACACAATCGAATAACTGAATTGCTTCTCAGTTTTTTTCTGTGATGTTGAAGTTTGACCTGAGTAGATTATTCAAGGCTTTATACTAGTTGTTGTTGTCGTGGTCTTCAGTCCTGAGACTGGTTTGATGCAGCTCTCCATGCTACTCTATCCAGTGCAAGCTTCTTCATCTCCCAGTACTTACTGCAACCTACATCCTTCTGAATCTGCTTAGTGTATCTATCTCTTCGTCTCCCTCTACGATTTTTTTTATGCCTCAGAATATGCCCTACCAACCGGTCCCTTCTTCTTGTCAAGTTTTGCCCAAACTCCTCTTCTCCCCTATTCTATTCAATACCTCCTCATTAGTTACGTGATCTACCCATCTAATCTTCAGCATTATTCTGTAGCACCACATTTCGAAAGCTTCTATTCTCTCCCCCCATGAACCATGGACCTTGCCGTTGGTGGGGAGCCTTGCGTGCCTCAGCGATACAGATAGCCGTACCGTAGGTGCAACCACAACGGAGGGGTATCTGTTGAGAGGCCAGACAAACGTGTGGTTCCTCAAGAGGGGCAGCAGCCTTTTCAGTAGTTGCAGGGGCAACAGTCTGGATGATTGACTGATCTGGCCTTGTAACAATAACCAAAACGGCCTTGCTGTGCTGGTACTGTGAATGGCTGAAAGCAAGGGGAAACTATGGACGTAATTTTTCCCGAGAGCATGCAGCTCTACTGTATGATTAAATGATGATGGCGTCCTCTTGCGTAAAATATTCCGGAGATAAAATAGTCCCCCATTCGGATCTCCGGGCGGGGAGTACTCAAGAAGATGTCGTTATCAGGAGAAAAAAAACTGGCGTTCTACGGATCGGAGCGTGGAATGTCAGATCCCTTAATCGGGCAGGTAGGTTAGAAAATTTAAAAAGGGAAATGGATAGGTTGAAGTTAGATATAGTGGGAATTAGTGAAGTTCGGTGGCAGGAGGAACAAGACTTCTGGTCAGGTGACTACAGGGTTATAAACACAAAGTCAAATAGGGGTAATGCAGGAGTAGGTTTAATAATGAATAGGAAAATAGGAATGCGGGTAAGCTACTACAAACAGCATAGTGAACGCATTATTGTGGTCACGATAGACACGAAGCCCACACCTACTACAGTAGTACATGTTTATATCCCAACTAGCTCTGCAGATGACGAAGAAATTGAAGAAATGTGTGATGAAATAAAAGAAATTATTCAGATAGTGAAGGGAGACGAAAATTTAATAGTCATGGGTGACTGGAATTCGAGTGTAGGAAAAGGGAGAGAAGGAAACGTAGTAGGTGAATATGGATTGGGGATAAGAAATGAAAGAGGAAACCGCCTGATAGAATTTTGCACAGTGCACAACTTAACCATAGCTAACACTTGGTTTAGGAATCATGATAGAAGGTTGTATACATGGAAGAACCCTGGAGATACTAAAAGGTATCAGATAGATTATATAATGGCAAGATAGAGATTTAGGAACCAGGTTTTAAATTGTAAGACATTTCCAGGGGCAGATGTGGACTCTGAAGAAACTGCAAAAAGGTGGGAATTTAAGGAGATCGGACCTGGATAAACTGAAAGAACCAGAGGTTGTACAGAGTTTCAGGGAGAGCATAAGGGAACAATTGACAGGAATGGGGGAAAGAAATACAGTAGAAGAAGAATGGGTAGCTTTGAGGGATGAAGTAGTGAAGGCAGCAGAGGATCAAGTAGGTAAAAAGACGAGGGCTAGTAGAACTCCTTGGGTAACAGAAGAAATACTGAATTTAATTGATGAAAGGAGAAAATATAAAAATGCAGTAAATGAAGCCGGCAAAAAGGAATACAAACGTCTCAAAAATGAGATCGACAGGAAGTGCAAAATGGCTAAGCAGGGATGGCTAGAGGACAAATGTAAGGATGTAGAGGCTTATCTCACTAGGGGTAAGATAGATACTGCCTACAGGAAAATTAAAGACAGCTTTGGAGATAAGAGAACCACTTGTATGAACATCAAGAGCTCAGATGGAAACCCAGTTCGAAGCAAAGAAGGGAAAGCAGGAAGGTGGAAGGGGTATATAGAAGGTCTATACAAGGGCGATGCACTTGAGGACAATATTATGGAAATGGAAGAGGATGTAGATGAAGATGAAATGGGAGATACGATAAGGCGTGAAGAGTTTGACAGAGCACTGAAAGACCTGAGTCGAAACAAGGCCCCCGGAGTAGACAATATACCATTGGAACTACTGACGCCCTTGGGAGAGCCAGTCCTGACAAAACTCTACCATCTGGTGAGCAAGATGTATGAAACAGGCGAAATATCCTCAGACTTCAAGAAGAATATAATAATTCCAATCCCAAAGAAAGCAGGTGTTGACATATGTGAAAATTACCGAACAATCAGTTTAATAAGCCACAGCTGCAAAGTACTAACACGAATTCTTTACAGACGAATGGAAAAACTTGTAGAAGCCGACCTCGGGGAAGATCAGTTTGGATTCCGTACAAATACTGGAACACGTGAGGCAATACTGACCTTACGACTTATCTTGGAAGAAAGATTAAGGAAAGGCAAACCTACGTTTCTAGCATTAGTAGACTTAGAGAAAGCTTTTGACAATGTTGACTGGAATACTCTCTTTCAAATTCTAAAGATGGCAGGCGTAAAATACAGGGAGCGAAAGGCTATTTACAATTTGTACAGAAACCAGATGGCAGTTATAAGAGTCGAGGGACATGAAAGGGAAGCAGTGGTTGGGAAGGGAGTAAGACAGGGTTGTAGCCTCTCCCCGATGTTATTCAATCTGTATATTGAGCAAGCAGTAAAGGAAACAAAAGAAAAGTTCAGAGTAGGTATTAAAATCCATGGAGAAGAAATAAAAACTTTGAGGTTCGCCGATGACGTTGTAATTCTGTCAGAGACAGCAAAGGACTTGGAAGAGCAGTTGTACGGAATGGATGGTGTCTTGAAGGGAGGATATAAGATGAACATCAACAAAAGCAAAACTAGGATAATGGAATGTAGTCGAATTAAGTCGGGTGATGCTGAGGGTATTAGATTAGGAAATGAGACACTTAAAGTAGTAAAGGAGTTTTGCTATTTGGGGAGCAAAATAACTGATGATGGTCGAAGTAGAGAGGATATAAAACGTAGACTGGCAATGGCAAGGAAAGCGTTTCTGAAGAAGAGAAATTTGTTAACATCGAGTATAGATTTAAGTGTCAGGAAGTCATTTCTGAAAGTATTTGTATGAAGTGTAGCCATGTATGGAAGTGAAACATGGACGGTAAATAGTTTGGACAAGAAGAGAATAGAAGCTTTTGAAATGTGGTGCTACAGAAGAATGCTGAAGATTAGATGTGTAGATCACATAACTAATGAGGAAGTATTGAATAGGATTGGGGAGAAGAGAAGTTTGTGGCACAACTTGACCAGAAGAAGGGATCGGTTGGTTGGACATGTTCTGAGGCATCAAGGAATCACCAATTTAGTATTGGAGGGCAGCGTGGAGGGTAAAAATCGTAGGGGGAGACCAAGAGATGAATACACTAAGCAGATTCAGAAGGATGTAGGCTGCAGTAGGTACTGGGAGATGAAGAGGCTTGCACAGGATAGAGTAGCATGGAGAGCTGCATCAAACCAGTCTCAGGACTGAAGACCACAACAACAACAACTAGTATTCTCTTGTTGTCCAAACTATTTATCGTCCATGTTTCACTTCCAACATTTAAGTATTAGTCTATTTTCTGTTATTAACCATCTGTTTACAAAGACAGCGCAGCAACATTTCGTCGGGCGATTACAATGTTACCCTTTATGGGTGGCGACAATCTGAAACAGAGAACATTCTACACGTAGTGGTCCGAGTAGTATCGACTTTAACGATAAGTGCTAGAAAGTGAGTGGTAAACCTCTCGCTTCTTTACTATAGCTGGTCTATTGGAGGTTCACAATACACCATTTACGTGGTTTGGCAGTTAATAAAAAGTCGTGGAACTCTGCGGCAAGAGGTGCCACCATCGTGTTCTTAGTGTTGGCCCTTGAGCAAAAAAATTTCGACGACCGCTGGACCAGGGCCATTGGCAGTAACGGCGTTTCCAGTCTACTGCTCATGGGTTGGCGGCACGTCAGTTTCCCGTAGCCAATGCGATGATGCTTTGACATAACCTATGAGAGGCAACTACTGAGCCACTGTACTCCTAGCGCCGACATCGACACCGCTGTCTTGTTTGCTGTTTTCCGGTGTGTGTGTTTGTGGCAGGGATTGCTGTAAAGTGGACTGATCTAAGTGAATAAGTAGTGCACAGCGACGCCGTTCGTTGGTGCATGTCTCGTGGGATAGTTGCAGATGTATGGTGTTGAAATGAGTGAAAGAGTGACAGGTTTGTGTGAATGGAATCATCAGGAAGTGGATCTTTTTTTTTTTTTTTTTTTTCAAATTCAGTCTTGCGAAAAGGTAGGTGGTTCAGTGTTTATTAATGACAGTTCAAATGGTTCAAATGGCTCTGAGCACTATGGGACTCAACTTCTGAGGTCATAAGTCCCCTAGAACGTAGAACTACTTAAACCTAACTAACCTAAGGGCATCACACACATCCGTGCCCGAGGCAGGATTCGAACCTGCGACCGTAGCGGTCTCACGGTTCCGGACTGAAGCGCCTAGAACCGCACGGCCACTAATGACAGTCACATGTTCAATATTTCAGTATAATAAGAAACGTTGATGCATTTACTCAGTGCGTAGGTGCGGATCGACTGCGTAGCAACACAGAGCAGAGAAGTATTTCGCTGCTTTCTCGAGTACATCCTGGGTTGCGACGCTGTCTCTGGTTTGCAGATACCTGCACAGTTTAAACAGCTGCGCCCCAAATAAGAAGCAACTGAATTTATACAAAATTGTTAAGGCTTTCGTGGCCACTTGTTCACAAACTGCCTATTGGCTTCTGTCTCGGGTTCTTCGGCCGACGTTCATCTCATGATTTTTCTGACGTTTCGCCAGCACCAGTGGCTGGCATTGTCAAAGCTTCACCCCCCATTGCCGGTGGACAACTGGAGGCGAGCTCGCGGCCGCAGACTGTATGTGCCTGGCACGCCAACGTCCGAGGGCTTCTCCGCGGTCATTTCCGTTGCGGTTCTCCTGCGTCTAAAAAATGAGAACGACAGAAAGTGCAAAATGGCTAACCAGGGGTGGCTAGAGGACAAATGTAAGGATGTAGAGCCGCATATCACTAGGGGTAAGATAGATACTGCCTACAGGAAAATTAAAGATATCTTTGGAGAAAAGAGAACCACTTGCATGAATATCAAGAGCTCAGATGGAAATCCAGTTCTAAGCAAAGAAGGGAAAGCAGAAAGGTGGAAGGAGTATATAGAGGGTCTATACAAGGGCGATGTACTTGATGACAGTATTATAGAAATGGAAGAGAGTGTAGATGAAGATGAAATAGGAGATATGATACTGCGTGAAGAGTTTGACAGACCGCTGAAAGAACTGTGTCGAAACAAGGCCCCGGGAGTAGACAACATTCCATTGGAACTACTGACGGCCTTGGGAGAGCCAGTCCTGACAAAACTCTACCATCTGGTGAGCAAGATGTATGAGACAGGCGAAATACCCTCAGGCTTCAAGAAGAATATAATAATTCCAAACCCAAAGAAAGCGGGTGTTGACAGATGTGAAAATTACCGAACTATCAGTTTAATAAGTCACGGCTGCAAAATAATAACGCGAATTTTTTACAGACGAATGGAAAAACTTGTAGAAGCCGACCTTGGGGAAGATCAGTTTCGATACCGTAGAAATTTTGGAACACGTGAGGCAATACTCACTATACGACTTATCTTAGATTAAGGAAAGGCAAACCTACGTTTCTATCATTTGTAGACTTAGAGAAAGCTTTTGACAATGTTGACTGGAATACTCCCTTTCAAATTCTGAAGGTGGCAGGGGTAAAATACAGGGAGCGAAAGGCTATTTACAATTCATACAGAAACCAGATAGCAGTTATAAGAGTCGAGGGACATGAAAGGGAAGCAGTGGTTGGGAAGGGAGTGGGACAGGCTTGTAGCCTCTCCCCAATGTTATTCAATCTATATATTGAGCAAGCAGTGAAGGAAACAAAAGAAAAATTCGGAGTACGTTTTAAAATCAATGGAGAAGAAATAAAAACTTTGAGTTTCGCTGATGACATTGTAATTCTGTCAGTGACAGCAAAGGACCTGGAAGAGCAGTTGAACGGAATGGAGAGTGTCTTGAAAGGAGGATATAAGATTAACATTAACAGAAGCAAAACGAGGATAATGGAATGTAGTCGAATCTAATCGAGTGATGCTGCGGGAATTTGATTAGGAAATGAGAGGCTTAAAGTAGTGAAGGAGTTTTGCTATTTGGGGAGCAAAATAACTGATGATGCTCGAAGTAGAGAGGATATAAAATGTAGACTGGCAATGGCAAGGAAAGCGTTTCTGAAGAAGAGAAATCTATTAACATCGAGTATAGATTTGAGTGTCAGGAAATCGTTTCTGAAAGTATTTGTATGGAGTGTAGCCATGTGTGGTGTCACCGCCAGACACCACACTTGCTAGGTGGTAGCCGTTTAAATCGACCGCGGTCCGCTAGTATACGACGGACCGGCGTGTCGCCACTGTCAGTAATTGCAGACCGAGCGCCGCCACACGGCAGGTCTAGAGAGACTTCCTAGCACTCGCCCCAGTTGTACAGCCGACTTTGCTAGCGATGGTTCACTGACAAAATACGCTCTCATTTGCCGAGACGATAGTTAGCATAGCCTTCAGCTAAGTCAATTGCTACGACCTAGCAAGGCGCCATTTATCCTTTGCTATGTATCTAATGAAGCATGTACAGTAACAAGACCAATGTTCACCAATTGTGGATTAAAGTTAAGTATTCCAGCAGCTACGTACTTTTCTTTATAGCATTCATTACGTATACTGTTTCAGACCTCACGCCAGCCTGCGTGAGTTTAAGAGCGTGCCTTTCGGTTACCCGTCACTGTGGACTGGCTTTCTTGTCAGTCCACAACACCATGTATGGAAGTGAAACATGGACGATAAATAGTTTGGACAAGAAGAGAATAGAAGCTTTAGAAGATGGGTAGATCACATAACTAATGAGGAGGTATTGAATAGAATTGGGGAGAAGAGGAGCTTGTGGCACAACTTGACTAGAAGAAGGGATCGGTTGGTAGGACATGTTCTGAGACATCGAGGGATCACCAATTTAGCACTGGAGGGCAGCGTGGAGGGTAAAAATCGTAGAGGGAGACCAAGAGATGAATACACTAAGCAGGTTCAGAAGGATGTAGGTTGCAGTAGGTACTGGGAGATGAAGAAGCTTGCACAGGATAGAGTAGCGTGGAGAGCTGCATCAAACCAGTCTCAGGACTGAAGACCACAACAACAACAACAACTACTACAAGTGCGTTTCTTACGTAGGTTTACATAAATTATTTTAGTTTTTTGAGGTTTAAATTTGTTTACGAGTAAAAAGAAACATTTCACTGCCCCCTTGAATGATACTTTTTAGTTTCATTATATGTTAGAAAATATAAAGTAGAATTCAGTTCAATGTAAAAGTCAGGTAGCGGGCAAACTTTTAGATAGTTTTACTTTTTAATTATAGTTTTGTTAATGTTCATGTTTACGGAAATTGTCTTTCATCTTTAAAGTTCAACTTATCAATCATTTCATTAAAAGTTCCGCAAATTATCGTACAAATCATACAAGTCCTATAATTGTTACTTCATGTGTAAACGCCTTTTACGAATGAGAAAACACACATAATGTATTCTTTACTGTGCTCTTGGCACGTATTTGTCCATGTCTCGTCAAAAAAAAAAGTGTCTGCTTTGCATATTTATTTAGTTAAAAGTCCGCCGAGCGAACGTATTGGCTGAGCGGACAGTAGCCGCGCGGTGTGCGAGGTCATTGCTCCCGGCGCTCTTTCAACTGGGCAGACAAGCGAAGAGCGTCGGCCAGCAGCGGCTGGTGTGATGTGAGGTAGGGAGCCTGCCTGCATACGGAGAGGGAGTGGCCACGGGTGAAGTTGGCCGTGACTGGTTGATTAGGTTTGGCGCCATTTTTCTGCCAAACGTCTCTCGCGCTTCCTATGTTCGCCGTGCTTGTGAGCTGAATTGAAGTTCAGAGGACTTTTGGAAACGGTTAAAAGGAATCTGAATTATTGAGAGACTTGTTATGCGGTGTGCACGCATGTTCGATTTAGTTGTATGTCGTTTTTAGTACGTAATTAGCGTTTGGGATCTAAAATACGAGTTGAAATAATGAAGCGTTTTGTGATGAAGTCGGTAGGCCTACATGTTTAAAGTAAACACGTTAGCAATTGCACAGTATTGTTTTTGACATCTGTAATTCGTTCTTCTAATTTACAAGAATTACTACTGTCAACACCAAAAAAGGATATCGTCTTCATAGTTGGAGATTGGAATGCAAAAGTGGGAAATGAAGCTGTAGAAGGTATAACAGGGAAATATGGTCTTGGTACAACAAATGAAGCTGGACAGAGACTCCTAGAATTCTGCCAAGAAAATTCATTGATAATTACTAATACGCTGTTTCAACTACCAAAACGACGCCTATATACCTGGACTTCGCCAGATGGCCAACACCGGAACCAAATTGATTACATACTTTGTAATCAGAGGTGGAAGAGCGCGGTTCAGTCAGCTACAACAAGACCTGGTGCTGACTGCGGATCAGATCATGAGCTCCTGATTGCAAAATTTCGGATGAAACTTCAGAATGTACCAAAAAGTATCCCAACTTGCAGATACGACCTTAACTCTATACCCTCCGACTATGCTGCAGAGGTACAAAACAGATTTAATGTATTACAGCTGGAGGACAAAAGCTCGCAAGAGATGTGGACAGAAGTAGCTAATACTGTCAAGGAGGCAGCAGAGAAACACATTCCCAAGAAAAGGAACAGTAAGAAGGCTAGATGGCTATCAGTTGAGGCACTGCAAGTTGCAGAAGAACGAAGGAAAGCAAAAATCAAGGGAGATAGATCAGCTATGTTTGAATTAAATAAAGATTTTCAGAAATTAGCTAGAAGAGATAAAAATATATTCTTTAATGAACAGTGCAAGGAAGTTGAAGATAGTAACGTAATGGGGAAGACAAGAGATCTTTATAAGAAAATTAGAGAAATTAAAGGAAAATTCCAGGCAAAAATTGGAATGATAAAAGATAGAAACGGGAAAGAGCTGAGTGAAGCGGAGGATGTTAAGGAAAGATGGGCAGAATATGTAGAAGACCTATACAAGAGAGAACTGCATCATGACAGGGCTCCTACTGCTGATGTTAATGTTAATTTAGAACTAGAGCCAGATATTTTGGAGAGCGAAATCCAGTGGGCCCTTGAAAATATGGCTGATAACAAAACTAGTGGACATGATGAAATACC
Source organism: Schistocerca americana (assembly GCF_021461395.2). Classification (NCBI taxonomy): domain Eukaryota; kingdom Metazoa; phylum Arthropoda; class Insecta; order Orthoptera; family Acrididae; genus Schistocerca; species Schistocerca americana. The sequence continues at coordinate 237,807,912 of NC_060127.1, forward strand.
AGCAGAATTGTTTAAAGTCACTGGAAAGGATGCAGTGAAAGTGCTGCACTCAATATGTCAAAAAATATGGATCACGCAGCAGTGGCCAGAAGACTGGAAAAGATCAGTATTCATCCCCATTCCAAAGAAGAAAAGTTCTAAAGAATGCTCAGATTATCGAACAATCGCACTTATTTCACATGCTAGCAAAGTTATGTTGAAAATCTTACAAAATAGACTTCGCCAATATCTAGATCGAGAGCTGCCAGAAGAACAAGCTGGATTTAGGAAAGGAAGAGGAACTAGAGATCAAATTGCTAACATTCGGTGGATTATGGAAAAAGCGAGAGAATTCCAGAAAGATGTGTACCTCTGCTTTATTGACTACGCCAAAGCCTTTGACTGCGTCGATCACAACAAATTATGGAACGTACTGAAAAACATGGGTGTACCAGATCACCTCATTCATCTGATACGGAGTTTATACCTTGACCAAGAAGCCACGGTGAGAACTATGTATGGAACAACGAAATGGATAAAGATTCAGAAAGGGGTCCGGCAAGGCTGCATACTGTCACCGTACTTATTCAATCTGTATGCAGAACATGTCATGAGGAATGCAAGGCTAGATGAAGGAGAAACAGGAATTAAAATAGCTGGAATAAATGTAAACAACCTCAGGTACGCGGATGATACGATCCTATTGGCAGAAAGTGAAGAAGATTTGAGAACACTCTTACTGAAGGTGAAAGACGAAAGTGAAAAGGCTGGTCTTATGCTGAATGTGAAGAAAACGAAAATTATGGCAACTACACCTACCAACTCGTGGGATATAGCAGGAGAAACCATGGAAGTAGTGACCACATTCAGTTATCTCGGTTCCCAGATCTCTGCTGACGGTGACTGCAGCCATGAAATCCGGAGACGCCTGTTGCTCGGTAGACAGGCGATGTCAAACCTTGACAAGGTTATAAGGTCCAGAGATATAACACTAGCAACAAAGATCCGTATTGTGAGGGCTATGGTCTTTCCAGTTGTGATGTATGGATGTGAGACCTGGACCATTAGAAAGGCTGAACGGCGAAGAATTGACTCCTTCGAATTGTGGTGTTGGAGGAAACTTCTTAGAGTTCCATGGAGTGCAAAGAGAACCAACAGATCAATTTTGGAGCAAATTAAACCAGATTTCTCCCTGGAAGGTCTAATCTTAAAACAAAAGCTGACCTACTTTGGACACACAATGCGAAGGCATGCCTCGCTGGAAAAAACATTAATGCTGGGGAAGATTGAAGGAACTAGAAGAAGAGGACGTCAGAGGATGAGATGGATCGATGGCATCACAGAAGCAATGTGTTCCAACCTGGAAGGTCTACGGGAGAAAGTGCAAGACAGGAAAAAGTGGCGTGATTTGGTTCATGGGGTCACGAAGAGTCGGAACCGACTAAACGAATAGAGAGAGAGAGAGAATTCGTTCTGCAGACGTTCGTAAATGATGCCAGGTTGTGCTGCATTTGGTTGTTCCAATAGAGGCGAAGGTGGATTTCGCGTGTTAGCATTTCCACGCAATGAAGAAAGACGAAAGCAGTGGGCAGTTTTTTTAAGTACTTTTAGTCACGCAAAACAGATAGGCCTATTACAATTCAGTGCATTTGTAAGCTTTTATTTCTTTAACAGTTCGTGCACACTGGTAGCATCACAAGCTTTTCTGAAGCCATTATCTGACGTCCTTGCTGCAAACGGGAAGTTCCTGTAATTGCTGTGCCACGCTCATTCGACTTTATAGCGTCAAACTTTATTTCGTTCCGAATCAGAACAATAGGCATTATTTTGGTTTGAGTATTATTATTGCCTGACTGTTGACGCAGGCAAGGCACTGCCTCTGAGCACTATGGGATTTAACATCTGAGGTCATCAGTCCCCTAGAACTTAGAACTACTTAAACCTAACTAACCTAAGGACACCACACACACACCCAGTCATCATGGACGCAGGCAAGTTGTAAGCACGTTTTCCGCGGCTGTCGTGGTTGCTCAAACATTTTTCGTAGTAAATAATTGTAGGTACTCTTGAAGACAGTTTTTAATAGGCCTACTTACTGTGGGATAGAAGGGATACGGTAGTTTTCTTGTTATATTTGGTCGTTATTACAGTAGCCTACATTTAACATTACCTGATTTTTGTAATCTTTTTCATTTGTTATCTACGAGAGGTGTTCAGTAAAGTCGTAAGCAGTTGTTTACTTATGACATGCTAAAACTGTGTGCCGGACCGAGACTCGAACTCGGGACCTTTGCCTTTCGCGGGCAAGTGCTTGGGTAGTTCAGTTGGTAGAGCGCTTGCCCGCGGAAGGCAAAGGTCCCGAGTTGGAGTCTCGCTCCGGCACACAGTTTTAATCTGCCAGGAAGTTTCAACTACTTACGACTTTCATTCATCTGACGTAATACAGGTACGTTAAATCTTTAGCGTTATGCACTTCCGATACAAAACAAATGCTATACACTATTTTTGTTTTGTTTACGTTACTTTTATTGCAATATGTCTAGTAAACGAACTTTAAAGGAGATAAATGCAAGTAACGAATAATTTTTACAGTCACTGTATCAAATTTTCCTGTGCTGTACGTAGTAGGCTACTATGAGTATATTATAGCTGTAAAGAAAGGCATTTCACGAATGATTTCGCCATATTGTCTTGTGCTTTTGATTCGGTGAGTTTGTACTCCACTACTGGCCATTCAAAAGTTCCGCCCGGAGTTTGGCAGAAAAATGGCCGCCGTATCGTCCCTGTACAGGCTCTCTAGCAACAGGTGGCAGCTAGCACCATCTCGTAGCGATGACGTCACCCGATCACTCGCCGCATGCCGCGCGCCCTGCTGCCGGCCGGTGGAACTATATGGGCAGGCACATTCCGCGCACGTGATTCGAGTTGCATTGCATTGCTGCGCGGAAGCACGCAGTGCCAATCCACGCGAAGCTTCTTGCGTTCATGAAATGCATAAAACGCGGCAGAATTAGTCCTTTATATGTCACTACACACTGTAGCGTCCTGGGAAAAAGGTTCGGATAAGCACGTGTTGTGTTGTGTGATAAGTATCCCTCTAGCATGAATGTAAATTGTCACTGTTTATTCACTAGAGCGTTAACAGTTCACACGACTGAAGCTTGTCATACTGTTTTAAAATCGTTCCCGGTTTGAATAACCACAACAAAAGCACAGTCTAATATAACAGTCGCGACACTTCGCCTCGATTTTGTTGCCTACAGCGCCAGCAGCGCCCCAAGCGGCTGGTAGGTTACACTGTGAGTTCGGCGCGATCGTGAAGGAGAATAGTGGTTGTTTATTTTGATTTTTACAATGGCTTTTACTGGCGGGAGCGTTTGTAGCGCAATAAATTGCACCAACAACAGAAAGAAGACACCAAAGCTGTCTTTTTTTAGGTTTCCTAAGGATCCTGAGAGGTATAACCATCATGTTACTAAACTGTATCGTCAGGATTCACTTGCAAACTATATGTGTATAAATGATGAATGTTTCGTTTTAGGTGCAGAAAATGGCTTGTTAATAGCAGGCGAGAAGACCTCATGAAGAAAGACCCAGTGTACCTGTATAGTAATATTAGGTTTTGTTCGCTACATTTCGAACAAAACCAGTTCATGAACGCAGACAACAACAAACTCGTGTGGAATGCAGTACCCACCCTGTTTGACATTCCAAATAAGCCATCTCAGCTGACGATGAAGAGGAAACTGCCACAAAGATTCGACAGTCAATCTAAAGCAGTAAAACAGTCCTATGACACAGAAGCAGCTGGTTCAGCTCACCATGTATCAGTGCCAGATTCGTGTGAATCGTCAACACAGACCTGCTTTGACGATGAAGTGGTTAGATTAAGTGCAGCTGTTCGTGTCTTGCAAAAGCGTGTGAAGTGTCAGAATGTGCAAATCGCTAGACTTCGAGCGAAACTGCTGTTAATCAAGTTATTTGTTAAAGTGAGACTCGTTTACAGGCTGAAATATTGGAATCAAGACGTAGTTTCTAACAACAAGAAAGCAAATAAGAAACTGAAGAAGTTGGCTCATTTGGGCTGCTGATTTCTTTGGTATGTATTTCGTTCACTTCTGTTGTTAGTCACTTAATTTCCCTTGCTTCTTTCGTGTGATGACATTATTTTGTCAGCACCTTCTTCACTGACAGATTGTTTGAAAATTATACAAATATTTGGTTTTTCGTGAAATGTAGAGTAATCAGCTCATTATAGTGTTTTCAGCATATTCTTCCCACTATTTGGCAGTTGCTTGTCCCACTTAGAATAATAAAAAGATGAAGGTCGTACTTGTGGCAACAGGCGAAAATGACAAACAAACGCAGTAGGCCTACAGAACGATAAACGAGCTGTCGATCGTTTTTGCAAGTAGAGGTACATGTCTGTGCTTCTGACATGTGAATCTGTGTGTTTATATTCTTTTGATATGAACGTGGTAAGCTGCAATTCTGTCCAATGTCACAAGTGTTTCTTCACGAATGTGTTGTAGCTTGCCACTCTATTCATGATTTTTGTCCGTGCTGGCGCTTATTTTAGAATCATTTTTAGAAGCATATATGCCTTCTGATACCACACAAACCCTTGGAGGCAAGAAAATAACTCAAATAATGCGGAAATTACGTAGGAAATGGATGTAAACAAACATTATGCTTACGACGCGTCTGACGTTCACCTTACCTACCGCTTGGAGCGCTAGTGTCGCTCCATCTGTCAAACGGCAACAACTTTTACAGCAGTGAGTGTCGCGACTGTTATATTAGACTGTGACAAAAGTGTCTCAACAGTGTTTCTTATTTAGTGCGTTTATACGCTTATTTTTAAGCATGCATTTATTAAACGTCTCTGCTAACACATTTTATTCATCGCACCGTAAAGTCTCATCGTGTGTGATTGCATTGTTTATGTGTTGTCGATAACACATCGTCCCAGCACTGTGTCTTTAGCGAAATTAGTGACAGTTTGTGCCTGAAAAGTAGCATGTCACTATGGTGCACTACACTATATTGCTTTCTGTGCGTGTGTGAATGTTTTATCACTCATTGGATTAGGCCACAAGAAGAGGCTGAAGACGTTGGTTCCTCTCCCGTCGGCTGCTACACATCGTCAACAAACGGTGAGTTGGACCTAGCCATTGTTTATAATCTCTTTCTCCTAATTATATGTAAACACTTCGAAGTCCACATTTCGCACTCTCTTGAGTGTCCTATGTTCTGTTGATAGTCCACTTATCCTTGTGGCACTATTTGCGACACATGTAAACAGTCGCTTTTGCAAATTTACATCTTATTTACAATTGAGTCCCTGCTACCTGAATACCAGAAAGCGACGTACTAAATACCTAACTATTTACATAATACATAAATATTAAACTTGTTTACATTGAAACCATGCCTGCATAGAAATATGATGCCGCTATATACTACAGCAGTCTGGTTTAACATTCCTACTGAGTGGCTCATATGTGCAAGATTACTGTCAACACATATGAGACCACGACCGTTCCATGTTGCACAGTACATGTGAAATTCCTAGTCGCAACAAAGGGAAAACGACCGCAGAGAACAAAGCACGAGAGATCCCCCCCCCCCCCCCCTCCAAAAAAAAAAGAGAAAGCCAAAACCCCGAAATTCGTGGTCGCGAAATTAAACCTTCCTCAAAAACCATGTGTGTCAAGCCTGTGTCTCGCCAAGCATAATCGGTTCATCTCATGGTCTTATAAAACTGTGTTTACAACCAGGCATATAAATGAGTCTTAATACTACTTTACTACAGTGTTATCTGTGTCATAAATTGTGTTCACATAAAAATGCATATAGATATATACAACAAACAAACATCAGTAAAAATGTAAATGCATAGATGCTTACTAACTATGAGTCAAAACCTTACAGATATTATTTACATAGATCTGTGGATGTTATTATTTCTGTAGCACATTTCTGGTGGGAAATATGAGAACATGGTATTCATGGACGAAAATTGTCAATAAGAAGTTTCCTAATCAAACATTCTTTAAATGACTCAGGCAGAGGTTCTTCAGAATCAGAATGTTTATTATCCCGTAACATACAAAGTAAATCACAGATCTGATGTACTGGGGACTCGTCAACATTACATTTACATTACAATTACAATTTGTATATACAGTATTACAAAAACAATATATCAACACTCCAGTTTACATGAATTACAAAGTAATATATAACAACAGTGTTTGCATAGTGGACATATTTTTACAATCATTTATTTGACACAAAACTGCTAAGCTTAATTTACAGGTGATGTTTCCTTGCTCAGACTTCCACATCATCGTTCATAAATTCTTCTACAGAGTTATAAAATTTTTTCCGCTAATAACTTGCGCAGCTTTGATTTAAATTGCTCTAGCTCTATGCTATTTATTTGTTTCTTTTTTAGCATGTTGTAGATTTTCATGCCTATTATTCTGGGGTTTGTGCATATGACTTTAACCTGTGAGTAGGAAGCATGAAGTTTGTCTTATTCCTAGTGCTGTATTGATGCTTAATATTGTTGTCTACGAATAACATATGGTTACTGTATACAAAAATAATCAGTTCAGAGATGTACAAACAGAGGGCACTTAATACCACTAGATTTCTTAACAGTGGGCGACAAGATTTTTTTGGTCTTGCATTACACATATTTCTAACAATTGATTTTTGTAATTTTAATATTCTAATGATTTTGCTTGTATTACCCCAAAAGATAATGCCATACCTTATAACAGCTTCAAAATAGCTGTGATAAACTACTTTTCTTATCTCCATGCTAGTTGAATATGACAAAATCTTCATAGCAAAGGTCAGGCTGTTTATCTTATTTGCTTTCTATATATGAAGACCAGGATAAATTTTGATTCCTAAAAATTTAACACAATCTGATTCTTTCAGTACTTGGTTACTGCAGGTAATATGAATTTCATTTATCTTAGAGTTTATAGTTTTGAACTGTAGTAAATGTTTTTTTTCCAATATGCGATTTTAACACATTTAGTCAGAACCAGTTTTCTACACTGTCTAATAGATTTGTGGCTGTTGAGGGAATTTGTTGTGAGTGATTGGTTTTGATGAGGGCAGCCATATCATCAGTGAATAAAACTGAGTGTGAATTTATGTTTAGTGGCAAGTCATTTATGTACAGTAAGAATAAAATTGGAACCAAAAGTCAGCCTTGTGGAACACCTTGTGAAATAATCATCCATTCAGAGAAGAAATTTCCCTTGCTTGATGATATAACTACTCTGTGTTTCTTCTTTGTGAGGTATAACCTGAACCACTCTAGAACATGACCTCCAGTTCCGTATTTTTCCATTTTATACAGGAGCCATTGATGGTTTACACAATCAAATGCTTTTATGAGGTCACAGAACAATCCTGCAACTTTGCTAGACTTGTCTAAGGCAGAACAAATTTTTTTCACAAACTCATAATAATAATAATAATAGTATTTATTCAACATCGAATAATCAGATACAATCCGTAGAAATCATACAGTGTCAGGACATCATACAGATTATTTTCTGAATACGTCAGTTTATAAATTACAAACTAAAGATTTGTTTGTATTAATAAATTTTACGTTTTGATGCATTTTACATTTGGTAGTATACAATCACAATATTACAAATATTGTTGTTATCAGCATTATATTAGTTGTAGGTTAGTTAAAACTATGAGCTTGACATACTTATGAAGCAATTTTCATACAGGTATAATACTTGTCTAGGGAATGAAAAGGGTTTTCAATTAGAATTCTTTTTAGCTGATCTTTTGTTAGTGGGAAGGGTTGTGAGACTTTCTGGTTGGGCATTGGATAGCTTCAGCCCAGCATGAAGTGCATTTTTTTCATATAAAGCTGTTCTGTGGCTATTTACATGGTATCTGAACTTTAGCCTTGAATCGTACTGGTGCAGGTCACAGTTGAAATTTGGATTTATTGTTTCCACAAGCAGTATAACTTTCAATATGTATACACCTATAATGGTAAGCACACCTAACTTTGGGAACAGATTCCGACACGATTCTCGAGGTTTGACACCACAAATAATTCTGATAGCTTTATTCTGTAGTATTAATAATGTGCTTAGGTTGGCTTGAGTTGTTGCACCCCATATTTCTACAGCATGGTTTAAATTTGATGAGAATAGGGCATGATAGGCAGTTTTTAGTACACACATGCCGTTACAATATTTGCTAATCATATTTATAGGAAACACATTCTTCGACAGCTTACATGCTAAGGAATCGATATGCATGTCCCGTTTGAGGCTGTCCTGGATTGTAATTCCGAAGAACTTTGTCCATTTTTCCTTATTTACAATGTCATTTTCTATGGATAATTTCATGTCAAATTCTATTTGTTTCCGTATGTTAAATTCCATCATTGCAGTCTTTGAAGCACTTACACCTGCCTAATATCGTGTGGGGCCCCCGCGAGGACGCAGAAGTGCCGCGGCACGACGTGGGATGCACTCGACTAACTGGAGGGAGTGGACACCACGAACCGTGCATGGCTGTCCATGAATCCGTAGGAGTGCGACGAGATAGATTCTCTTCTGACAGCACGTTGCCAGACATCCCGGATATGCTCAATAATGTTCATGTCTGGGGAGTTTGGTGGGCGGCGGTAGTGTTTAAACTCAGAAGAGTGTTCCTGGGGCCACTCTGTAGCAATTCTGGACGTATGGGGTGTCGCATTGACCCGCTGGAATTGCCCACGTCCATGGATGCAGGTGATCAGACAGGATGCTTACGTACTTGTCACCTGCGAGAACCGTATCTAGACGTATCAGGGGTCCCATATCACTGCAAGAGCTACACGCCCCTCACCACTACAGAGTCTCCACCAGCTTGAACAGTCCCCTGCTGGCGTGCAGGGTCGTTGGATTCATGAGGTTGTTTCCATACCCGTACACATCTGTCCGATCGATACAATTTGAAACGAGACTCGTCCCAGCAGGCAACACGTTTCCGGTCATCAACAGTCCAATGTCGGCGTTGAGGGGCCCAGGCGACGCATAAAGCTTTGTGCCGTGCAGTCATCGAGGGTACACGAGTGGGACTTCTGCTCCGGAAGCGCATATCGATGATGTTTCGTCGAACGGTTCGCACGCTGCCACTTGTTCGTGGCCCAGCACTGAAACCTGCAGCAATTTTCGGAAGGGTCGCACTTATGTCAGGTTGGGCGATTCTCTTCAGTCGTCGTTGGTCCCGTTCTTGTAGGATCTTTTTCTGGCCACAGCGATGTCGGGAGACCTGATGTTTTACCGGATTCCTGATATTCACGGTATACTCGTGAAATGGTCGTAAGGGAAGATCCCCACTTCATCGCTACCTCGGAGATCCTGTGTCCCATCTCTCGTGCGGGGACTATAATGCCACGTTCAAACTCACGTAAATCTTGATAACCTGCCATTGTAGCAGCAGTAAACGATCCAACAACTGCGCCAGACAGTCGTTGTCTTCCATAGGCGTTGCCGACCGCAGCGCCGTATTCTGGTTGTCTGTGTGTCAGAGGTGTACATGTCCCGCTTTTAACCCGCCCATGCTTGCCCGGTGGCCAGGCGGGCAGGCCGCCGCTCGTTGTCAACAGAACGGGCAGGCTGCTTCACTCCCAGCCAAGCCAAGCACAACCCAACCCGGGCAGGCTGCGGGAAACTTGCTTGCCTGCCCATATTACTGCTGAGCTGCGCTACGCAGCCGTTTAGTCTGCGCGCGTCATTGTCGTATTATGAACGTTAATCAAAAGTTTTTATTTTACCTGAGCACCAAAAGACAAACCCCAACATTATATATATATGTATTAATTTCAGGTAAAAAAAATATTGGTTTTATTTGTATATTCTTCCTTTACGCGTATATTTCGGGCTTCTTATGTATATAAATAAAAATTAATTGCCAAATGTGTTGATAAGCGTAAAACTCGAGAACGCCTGGACCAGTTCGGCTAAATTTTTTTTGCTGTGTTCGTAATTCTCAGGACAAGGTTTTTATAAAATAAAATTTTTCGAAAATCGACCGAAAAATTGGAAAATTTGACAAAAATTGAAAGTGCGTTTTCATTGTGTCCGTGTGTTTGTATTGCATACAATCTTGATGAAATTTTGCACACTATACCTTGAAACCAAGAGGAAGGTCACAGTCTACATAAAATTTCATATGGTGCATGGCAGAGGTTCCTTTACATAACGGAACTCGACAAATTGCACGTATTTATTCCGATCTTGATGAAATTTGGCACACTTGATATTCAAAGCAGGATGAAGGGCGCTGCCTGCTTAAAATTCTGAATGGTGCATGGCGGAGGGTACTTTACGTACACACTTCTACACCAACCTACAATTTTATTCCGATCTTGAAGAAATTTTGCACACTTGACGATCAAGAGCAACATCACTGTCTACATAATATTTCGGACAGTACATTGAAGAGAGTACCTTACAAAAGATTTTGACATCGTTTGCGGGTTACCATGAAAGTTCACTATGTACGCATGTTTCCATGGAGAAGGTTTTTGAATATTTACATGTGCATGTATATATATATATATATATATATATATATATATATATATATATATGTATATATGTTTATGTATATATGTTTATGTATATATATGTATATGTATATGCGTATATATATGTATATATGTATGTATATGTATATATATGTATTTCTCTATGAGTATATATATATACTCATAGACAAATATATATATATATATATATATATATATATATATATATATATATATATATACACGCATATACATATATATACATAAACATATATAAATATATATATATACATAAACATGCACATGTAAATATTCAAAAACCTTCTCCATGGAAACATGCGTACATAGTGAACTTTCATGGTAACCCGCAAACGATGTCAAAATCTTTTGTAAGGTACTCTCTTCAAGATCATAGACATTTCGTTTAAAAGAAATGTATGTATATATATATACATATATATATATATATACATACATTTCTTTTAAACGAAATGTCTATGATCTTTTTGAAATTTGAGAGCTGTCTGACACATTCACAGTCATCGTGTTGGACAATTCGCGCACAGCAAATGTCGTTTAACAGTTGCAAACCATTTTTCGTTGAGTGAACGTGTTATATTGGCTGCAAAAAACCTTGATGTTAACGAAATGAATTTTCAGATTCAAAATATGACACCTGGCGAATTGCTGACATACAAGTCGGTTTATTCCGTTACTAACTAAGATGATGTAGTCAACTATCCTACGGAATTTTTAAATTCGCTGGATTTCCCCGGATTACCGCCTCCCAATCTGTAATTAAGTCGGATCGGCAATCATGTTGCGAAAGGTAAACCAGCCACGTCTTTGTAATGGCACCCGGCTTGCGGGGAAGAAGTTAAAGAACAACGTAATCGAAGCCACAATTTTAAAAGGAAAGTACAAAGGTGAGGACAGTTTGATTCCAATATCACTAAGATTCCGACCGACATGCCATTCGACTTTAAACGGTTATAATTTCCAGTGCAGCTTACATTTGCCATGTCGATAGATAAATCGCAGGGGCAGTTGTTATATGTTTGTGGTATCAATCTTGAAAATCATGTTTTTCACATGGCTATTTGTATGTCGCATATTGCCCTGTCGGGACACATTCAACTTCATTTGTTTACGCACCAGGAAACAAAACTATCAATGCTGCGTATCAAAAAGTATTACAATAAATGCTACCTAGCAATAAACTTTGACACTGATTCACTGATCACCACAAAAGTTGACAAATATATATGAGTTTTCATAGATAGGAGAAGAGGAGATGAACTGAGGTGGCGGAATCCAACAGAGAGAGGACGAGGAGAAGGATAGAGGGTGGGGGGGGGGGGGTGGAGATGGGCCAAGGGATGGGTTCAAAAATGGTTCAAATGGCCCTGAGCAATATGGGACTTAACTTCTGAGGTCATCAGCCCCCTAGAACTTAGAACTACTTAAACCTAACTAACCTTAGGACATCACACACATCCATGCCCGAGGCAGGATTCGAACCTGCAACCGTAGCGGTTGCGCGGTTCCAGACTGTAGCGCCTAGAACTGCTTGGCGACTTCGGCCGGCCAAGGGATGGGGAGTGGGGGGGGGGGGGGTGGAGGTGATCAAAGAGATAGTGGGAGAGGACTAAATGGATAGAGAGAAAATACGGGAGGGAAGATGGACTACGAGAGTATGGAATAAATAAATGCCCAGGCAACGCAATGCAGTCTGTGCTGCACTTTTCAACACCGAAACGGATGGATATTTGTACTAAAGAAGTGAACCTCCACCCCCGAAAAAGAAGATTGGTCACCTCCCCAGAAGAATAAATTATCTACGCCCCTATTAACCACTGTACTGCAATGAGAACCAAATTAAGATTTTGGAAGTCTAGATTCTTTAACTTTAGTATGTTTCAGCCAAGTATGACACCAATTATATAAATATTTAACTACGTTTCCAGGATGTATTTTACTGGTTCTGTGAATTCATTCGAAGTTGGAAAAATCATTCTAAATTGCCAAAATGCATTTTAACAAAATCGAAGGACCTGTTTCGTATCCAGTTCGTCTAAAAACTATAGTACTGGGAATACAACGGCGACCCTGAGCCATTTTTCGCGGCTCCTACGTTTGCGTCATGAGAGTCCACACTTGTAGTCTAGGTCTGCATCATGAGGGACCATATTTCGGACCATCATGATGCAGACTAAGACGACGAGTGTTTACTTGCATGATGCAAATCTAAACGACGACTCTAGACCCTCATAACACAGACCTAAACGACGAGTCTGAATCCTCATGACGCAGATATAGACGCTGTGGAGAGTGGCTCAGAGTTTCCATTATATTCCTACTACAATACATTCATGGAAAAAGACGCTCTTCATTTTAGGAGTATTTGTAGTGTCTAGGTCTTCAGCATCTTGACTCTGCATGTGGGATTCCCCTTAATATAGAAATACAAGAATAAAATTACATTTTGCAATGTGTGTGGAACTCAACAAAATAAATTGTAATTTAAACTCATAATGTGTATTGCCTTACTCCACAAATGAATATTTTATTTTGCAGAACACTTTTCAACATAAAATCTTTACAAATTTTCCTTCAGTTC